>NC_048421.1:9988480-10175882 GCF_013103735.1 Etheostoma cragini | reverse complement strand
CCCCCCCCCCCACCTCCAAGTCTCAACCTCAGCCGACCCCACCTTCGCGATCTGCTCTCTATAGATTTAGATGAACACAGACAGCTTTTGAAGGTTGGCTGGGTTGCTCTCGTCGTGTTAGTTCAACTTCACAACTTCCTAATTGGCACCTTGGTTTTGGTCCTTGCTGAGATCAGTATTTTTTTTTTCTCTCTCAACCTGTTCTTCTCAAGCTCCTCTAAATGTGTTGAGCTTGCATGTTTCACAAGGCTGTTTGCTCTCTCTCTCTCTCTCTCTCTCTCTTTTCTCACCCTCTTTTTGCCTGTCTCCCTTTCTCTGTCCGTCTCTCTCACCATCCCCTCCTTCTCTTTCTCTGGGTGACCACACTCAGCGATTTCTATTTCCTGTGGGTGTGATGTCTCTCCTCAGCAAGCAATCAGCTCTGATTTGTCAGCGTTCTTCCAGGCAATTCATAAGAATTCAGCTAGCACCTACAAAAGACGTCTGTGTCCCTGGCTGCGTTGCTCCCCACCTCTACTGGCCTTATGCTCTAAGCTGCAGCATAAGTCTCATGCTCCTTTTGCTAGACACACAAAAGACTTGAAATCATCCGGAGTAATCATTGTTACAGGAGTTAATACAGTACATGTGTGCAAGGAAGACACTTGTGTCTAGTGTCCTCGATTGCAACTGTTAAGAGGGTGAACAAAGGAAAGGGCATTCTGTTGCAATCAAAGCAGCTCAAATTTCCTTGTCACGTTGTTTTTGGGGGAAGATTCTAGGTGTGTCTTTCCTTTCTTTTCATCTGTGTTTATGTGAGCATGCCTCTTTGTCTCTGTGAGGTATGACATGCCTGGTAGTGGAAGGGAGCAGCTGTGCATTGGACCTTGTCGGTGTTGTGCTGCCATGCCCTGTCATTGGTAGCCGTCTGTTGGCAGCAGCCTGTGCTAGAGGGTTGCAGCCTGGGCTCAATCATTCCACAGTGTCATATGGTGAGCTTTCAGCCATGCCAAGCCATGCCTACCGTGTCACCCTACACAGCTGTGTGACAGAATACGTCTCTTCAACCTGGACAATGTGTCATCTCTCTGCAATTTCAAGATTCTAACTGGTTTTTGAACAATGTTGCGTCTAGGCGGCTAAGGGGAAAATGATAGGCTTATATTGAAATTTGGCAGAAGCAGCCGTTTTTGCATACTCTCATCTCAGTAGCTATTAGTGGAGTACTTTCCTGTCTATTTGTCCATTATCTGTGCATCATCAGGCAGACCATTATCCCATTATGTTTTGCATCTGTGGTCCAAATGCTTACTGGAAATGAGTCACCACAATGGCCGGTGAAAGGTAGGTGTTACTATCAGTCAGCTATTCATAGCCAACTCAACAGAGATGCAAGTATCACATTTAAAAAGTCCTCTGAAGAACGTGAAAGGCTTTTTTTTTTATATTGGCATCTGCTGCACTGGGAAACATTGCCGTTTTATGAGAAGCCAGAGGAGTTTTTGAAGAAAAAGCATCAAGAATGCGAGTCACAATCTGACCTCATGTTATGTCCCCAGCCTGTGTGATAGTGTCATATTCAGGTCGTTTTTAACAAGCGTCTGTCTCTGCCTGTTTGGCTCAGGTGACCGGTTCACCTGTATCACCCGTTTGTTGCCATGGAAATATCCTGGCCATTTTACTGCACTTCAGAGCTACAACTCATTTTTTTGGGGATTCCTTTGTTTCCTGCTATAAAGTTGTACGAGCCCACATGCATTTGTTTATGTGCTCAGTGCAAACACACACTGCCGGGCTGTGTAAATCAGCTTACAGAGGCAAAGTGCTGGCTAGGCTGACTGTGGTGGGTGCCTGTGTCGCTGACACTGCACGTATTGTGTGTAGTGTAAAGCACTCAGGGCCACTAGTGTGTGTGGGTGTGGGTGTACGTACATATCCTGTGGCAGAGCTCACACGGTGGAAGGCACCCCGTCTTATGTCTGTCTTAACACCCGTAGGTTAGATGTCTCGTCTGCAAAGCTTCTCTTGGTGTTCCCTCAGTACTGGCATGACAGAATAAACTGCACTGCAGCCCTGTCTAGACAGGTGTGACTGGATAGCTTGTACAGTAGATGAAAGCCTGCCCTGTGTCCCTCTGTGATATGTTTTAGCTGAGGTTGTATGTACAGCAGAAAGGCTAAAGGCTTTGCTTTAGATCATCCACATCCTCTGTTTGTGCTTTCAGCGGCTGCACTTAACAAATATTTTTGTGTTCCAAGAAATCTTTGTGATTCGCTGCCAGTCAACTAAATGTCTGATGTTTGAATTCAGTGCAGGATTCAAGTGAGAGACCAATGGTGGAGGGGGAAATACATACCACCAAGGTATTTGTTCAAAGTGACAGGTGCAGCAATAGTCCAGTACAGTACCACTTGCTGAACGGACTTTGCGTCCGTTGTAAGAAAGTCATAAGTCCTTGACCCACTTTGTGCCTGTGTATTTCAAGGACTTTGTCATGCTGTAGCATCTTTGCCAGAAAATACATTCTTATTTCACAGAAATGTTCCTCCTTTCATCATTCCTCCAAGTTTTTTGTCTGCTGGCATTATTCTATATACTGATGGGGACATTTCTTACCCACAGACAAAGCAGCAGTATAGGTGGACGCGGCTCTCGTGGCATGACTACCATAAACAAGGGAAACAAGGCCTTGAAGGTAATTAGCATGTATGATTTTAAATCTATCTATATATATATATATATATATATATATATATATATAAATTATTCAAGATTGTCACAAAGGACTTGAGTGTAGGCTTCCCATGCATAAATGTATGAATTGCCCTTTACAGGTCAATTTGGGGGCCAGGGTGTTGAAGACATGACACAGATTTTTGTTTTATCCTCTTCACATGCATGTAATTTATAATCATACGGATACCTATATTCAAATGATGCAGATTACAATTACTGTTGATCATGTTGACGTGATGTTAATGTTGGTGATGATGACAATGACGTCAGGGGTGTTAACTCTACATGTAGACCTCACCTGAGGGGGGTGTGTGTGTGTGGGGGTGTGTGTGTGTGTGTGTGACTAGAGAGCGGAAGGACAAACTATTTTTCAACTTAATTGTAGGAGCAGTCAGTCAATCAATGCGCATTCGTTTGTAGCGTCACACTGATCGGTCTCTTTATTTCATAACTGCAACAGCAACCTAAGTAATCTTGTTTTAAAAAAGAAAAATGAAAATATAGGTATCCGTATGAGTTATAGATTACATGCATGTGAAGAGAATAAAACAAATCTGTGTAATGGCTTATAGAAAGATAGATATAAAAGACTAACTAACTAATCCCCACCCCTAGGTGAAGCGGGAGCCAGGGGAAAATGGCACCAGCCTGACCGACGACGAGCTGGTGACCATGTCAGTGCGGGAGCTAAACCAGCATCTACGGGGCCTGACCAAGGAGGAAATCCTTCAGCTGAAGCAGCGGCGGCGTACCCTGAAGAACCGGGGCTATGCTGCCAGCTGCCGGGTGAAGCGTGTCACCCAGAAAGAGGAGCTGGAGAAGCAAAAGGCTCTCCTGCAGCAGGAAGTGGACAAGCTGGCAACCGAGAATGCCAGCATGAAGGTGGAGCTGGACGCTCTGCGTTCAAAGTATGAGGCCCTCCAGAGCTTTGCTAGGACTGTGGCCCGCAACCCTGTCACCTCAGCCAGGGGACCTATGGCCTCTGTCATAGGACCCCTCATCCCTGGTAAAGGAGGTGCCACCAGCGTCATCACCATCGTCAAATCCAAAACGGAGGCTAGGTCGTAGTAGCAGAAAAGGGTTGGAGGAAGTTTTTCAAGACTAAACTAGTCAGTGCATTGTAACATGCCGCAGGACTACCTGTGTAAGTTCTCAGTTTCAATCCTTGACACTAACACTAACAATATGCTTCCCAAATTCATTTTTAAAGCATTACTCAGCAGTCTGTACCTGTCAATAGACATTTTCTGCTTTAAAGTGACACAGTCAAATTGTGGGCTTTAGGACATCACAGCTAGTTGTTGAAGAATAGGGACATATTGACTATACTGAAACATTTCATTTAAAAAGCAGATAGTGGTTACGAATACTCAAGATGGCAATATTGAGTAGAAAAAGGACAAAGTGGAATTAAATTCCGACCGTCATCAATTTTTGATAAGGTACTGTGTGTGCTGTGTCCGTTTCCTTAAGACTGAGCTCTTGAGACTTATCCGTCCTAAGAATTGGCATTTGTAAAGTCTCACAACAATAATATATTACAGACGTTAGTCCTCACCCCTGAACCAGTTTGGTTGTTATTATGCACTGACTTAAATATGGATAAATGACAACGGTCACAAGCTCTTGGTGTGGATACTCCAAATGTCTTCATAACAGCCTGACTAACCCCAAACTAGTACATTTTTGTTGGTCGCCTGTCAAGAAAATAATTGTGAAATAATGCTCCCAAATCTAGCATTAATTTCTGTTTATCTGTGACAGGCTTTATTGAACTTGTCATTATCAATATGACTGGTAGATGCAATAATATACGTATGCACTGAAAATACAAAGAGGTCTTGCATATTTATGGTTAAGTGGAAATGTTTAAAAATGATCAGCAGGTCTTAATGACATTGTTCCAGAGCTGAGTGCCATTCCAATATGACAAGATTCTTTTACAATAGCTGAATACCTGAATACCTGAATGTTATAACAGTTATATCCTCATGTTTTGTGGGGACAGTGAAATCCACAAACATTTTGAAACATAATTTTTGCTCATAGAGAAAATATGTTCAAGTTGTTTTGTTTAATATATATATATATATATATATATATATATATATATATATATATATATATATATATATATATATATATATATATATATATATATATATATATATATATATATATATATATATTGCATTTTTTTGTAATTACTTGTTGACCGGGGCCGTCGGATATTTCCAAAAGAAAATCTTTACACAAGCTTTACTGTTTGAATTGTTAAGGTGTAGAAAACTTTGTCTATTGTTGAGTTCTTGGTTTTTAATACTAGGTAGATTACCTTCCATTGTTTATAGAAATACAGATAAAGAAAACATAAAAAAATCCTGTGAGATCTTTTTTGCAATTGTACCGAAAGTGGCTTACTATTGAAGTCTGATAGCTTTTTTCTAGTGACTAGGCGCGTACTGTGGGGTAGCGCGTGATGTGATGTTTAAGTGACAAGTTGGCAGTGTCGTTCACTGTATAGATGTCAATGCTGTGCTATTTAAAACAAATCTGTAGAGCTAAACTAGGTGGTGTAAACAAGGTCAATTGTCTTTGTGCGTATTGGCATCTGTGATATCCTCCTCTTCCTCGGTGTTAGTTACAAATCATATTGTCATTAAGAGTTTACCCCATTGAGCCATGTGAGACAGAATTGGGTGAAATGGAATTAGTGACTTTTACTGAAGCTTAAAGGGATACTGTCATTGCAGAATCTGAATAAGGGTTGCACCTAGTGCTGGATGCCCTCTAAACACATCCTCTGTAACCTGCAGCTAGATGACTTCATCGTTGGGAAGATTTGTTTATAGTATCCATTTCAGCCACTTCGTTGGTTGGAATTAGATTATAGGAATATCAATTAATCCTCAAATTTAGCTTTTCACAGACTAAACATAATGTGAAGTTAAGTGTTTTTCTCCTCCTAATTGTTGTTGAGTATCTTTCTCAAGCTTATAGCGATACAATTGCATCCAGAACCTTAAAGGGTAACCGCCAAATGGTGCAGCATCACTTGTGTAAATCGACCCACCGGTGTTCAGACTGTCAGATTGAAAGCGGGAGGGTTTGGCTGAGGGTTTGTATGCACTAAGCTCCTGCTTGTTTTGCTCAGGACAAAACAGGTCACTCTAAAAATGAACAAACCATTCTAGATGAAAGGCAGGGATGGCAGCTCTGCTCATGTTTTTCCTCCCTTTTTCTTTTTTTCTTTAATAATAAGCATGTCATGAAGGGCTTCAATCTGCACTCAGACACAGCAAGACCATGTAGAATTACAATCATAAACTGCTGCCAGCAGCGCTCCTTCTGTGCCAAGTGTCGCATCACTCTCCTGGTCCTCTAAAAGGGAATGTAACAGTGGAGCAGTTTTACACCTCAAGGTGAAAGTAGTTAACAGAATGCACTTCATCTGGATCCCACTTTCCTGCTGGTCAGAATGTCTCATAGTGTCGGCCAGGTGTTAATCTACAGTCAGTCTCAAAACTATGCCTCAGCAAAACTCCGTGCTAGTGATCTGGGTGCTGGTTATACTGTCTGTGTGCAAGTGTCCTATCCTCAACATGCTTAGCTATGTACATTGACTGGTTAACTGTGGGAAAATATATATCTGACTCTTGACATAGCCCAGTATTGATGTTGGCGTCCTTATTGCTGTGGCAGTCTTGTGGAGTGAATCTTTTTTGTGTCAAGTGTCTTCTAAGGTGTTTGAGCTGCACCGTCGACCAATCTCTCGATCTCCGCTAGAGATGAGGACTCTCTCTTTCTCACACATACAGGTGTATAGTATGTAGCTACAGTAGGTAATGACCATTGTGAAAAAGTGACCCTTAATATGCAACTCAGTGGAAAGGTGTGAAAGAGTAGATTTAAGAGTAAAATATTGTCAAAGTGACTATGGTCTGTTATTTAATCATTCTTGCTGTTTTGTAGGTTCTTTGCAAAATGTGTTTGTATTTTTTATTTTGCCCTCAGATTTTGAATTCCTGAATGGAAGAGCAATTGGCCCTTGTTTATAGTAGCTAACATGTTAAAACTGTAATAGCGTACAGTGTTTTAAAGGAATCATTGCACTCAAGCCTTACTCACCAATTACTCTGGTCTTAAATTAGCTGAATTACCGGATCCGTAAATTGGACTTTAAAAACTGAATGAAAGATATTGCTAATATATACATGTTTGTGCACTGAGGGAAATGAATGCTACAATAGACTGTCAGAAGGGCCATATGCAATTTTGTGTGAGTGTGAGTGTGAGTGTGTGTGTGTGTGTGTGTGTGTGCGTGTGTGCGCGTGTGTGTGCTACACCAGTCATAAATGCTTGTTGTTTGCTGTAGCATCATCCACAGCCTTTCTGTTCTCATTATGTGTTGAGTGTGTATTTGAAATTGATCTTAACACTGTAATTTGTTCTGCAGATTTAATGTTCAATTGGTTATAGCTTTTTCCTTCTTTATTTTTATTTTTTACAAGCATTATGTTAGAGAGGATAAATAACAGCACTTGTGTGGAAGTTGAACTTAATAGCTCTCGAGACATTGGCTTTTTTTCATTAAATTATGCTTTGAAAACAGTTGACTGTGCAGGTTTCTTGCTCTCACTCTGTGGAGTGGGTCTGGGTTTCAAAGGTATAACAATCTGACTCAAGTGAGTAACACAAAGTTAATTATCTGTTTTTTCTTATTTTTCTGTATGGGTTGTAATAAAATATTGCAGTAATTTGTATAAAAACAGACAATAGGTATTGGTAACTATTTATAAATTAAATTATTGTACTTTTTGCAATCTGTAGATAAGTACGATGTATTAATATATATATATATATATATATATATATATATATATATATATATATATATAGTAACAACTGTGGATTTAAACGTGATTCTCTGAGGTGTCTAAGTTATCGATGTATATATTGTATGTTTGTTGATACAGCTTACTTTATTTTCTATAAAACCAATAAAAATGTTTTGAAAAAGGGTTTGAAGCACTTCTACTCTGTCTTTGGAGGCTTTTAAAAACTGTTGAAATTGGGTTTTATTCTGTGGCGTCATTGACCCAGTTTGATTCTTGTAAAAATAAACTGGCGGGGAAGGCTCTTTGCCATCCAGGGTGGGTTTTAGACGACAGCCATCATTTAGATGGCACGATTTCTTTTTCTGTGATCCAAAAAAAGCCGTTGGGCGACCCACTTTGGCTAACCTCGGTGGACGTATTTTTGGCCCGACACGAGTAAAACATTAGAGTCATGAAGGATGTCTAGGTGTGCTTGTCCTAGATTAGGAGGAGTAGTGAGTTAGTCATCTGTTGTCCCTATGGGCCTCCTAAACCCCCTCTGTCTCAGCGCACCTCATCAAACATCACCCTCCTCAGCAGCGTTTCAACCCCACCACATTCAAAACACATCTCATGAGAGAACATGCGGAGACAAAGACACAGATGGCTGAAGACGAGCTACATTTTCCTCTCCATCCTGCAGGGCAAGTCTAAACCCCAGAGCCTCTGCACTATTGCAGCGTGGTATTGTTCTCTCCTTCTCTTAAATTGGAGAGGCTCCTACAGGTCTGTTTGACCTGTGCCTTAAAACCGACTTGTCTCCCTCCTCTGGATGCCTGCCCCAGACAACTGGATGGCCTCTGAAGAGTTGATTAATTTGGTGGGTTGGGTTAAGGTGAGCTGGTGGGCAATCTAGGACAGCATTCTTCATCTTCACCCACTTCTGCAGCAGGTGCCTGCCCCAGTTCTCAGACCCCAGCCCTGCTGTACAATTAATGTTGCCATCTCCATCAGAGAGGCTGTTCATTTAGCACGTCTACTCTGCCAAAACTTGGCGTGGGGCTCTGCTCTGCAAATGTCACCGTGGCAGAGGACATGCCTGTTTATTAGAGATGCTACACTGGGCGAGGGGTGGATTTCCTCATTCACATCAGCAATTATTTGAAGCACGTAAAGCTGTTGTGATAGTTTATATGGGGGATTCATAACAAACACCAGGATGTTTCAGATAGTCAGTACCATTCCGGCAATAAGAAAAACCTGAGACAAGACAACCGGCACCAGGCTGTTAAATATTACTGCTTGTGAGGAGTTAACCTTGCTCCAGCTTCTAGGCAATGTGTGGGTCTGGGTTTCCCTCTGCTGGCCCTTCAGTGTAAAGGCGTTGTGTGAGTGAACCTTTTACTGTCCATGGATTTAAAGGGTTTTCCATAAGATGACGCCAAACGCTTTAATCAGAAGGAGTTCCCCTTATGTGCATCTTTACTTTATCAAACCGAGAAGGAATAACTTCACCCATTGGTTGAGATTCTGAAACTATGAAATATTACCCCAAAGTGACACTTACTGCACACACTATATTGTTATTATAGTCCTTCTGAAACTATGAAATATTACCCCAAAGTGACACTTACTGCACACACTATATTGTTATTATAGTTCAGGCAGGTCGATTGTAAGTGTGTACCTTATCCATGCTATAACACTAGAAACTCCTGTGCAATCGTATGCAAACTACCAACAGTTTAGATTTTGTTAAAACTTTGCAATTGTGGAATCATGAGTGGTTATGTTGTATTGGACAAATACATAACCTTTTGACACACCACAAATATCTTTGAATATTTACTGAGAAGAGTGTCAATATGAAATTTACAGTAGGCTACACAATATTTACTAAGATAAACATTTACCGCAGGCCTGTTTGGTTGCATAATTATTATTAAACAGGTAACTTAAATCAAGCAATCTTATTGGTTCATAGCTGTGATATACTGACGCTATAAATTGGCTATGTGGTTCGAATTGCACAATAAGTATCACTCCAGGTCTGAGAAAAAAACGTAGACTAACTAACTGATAGCTGGTGCCCCCGAGGGAAACGCACGCACGCACGCACGCACGCACACACACACATACCAATTGACTTAGCTTATTTTTTACACTTCTATAGTCTTAGTTATGTGAAAGAGCGACACAAGAGAAATGTACAATAAAGATATAAAACAAATTTTTCCTTTTTTTTTATTGAAGGAATTGCACAATACAAGTTATATATGTCAAACAATACATTTCCCTTCAGTTTTTCTTTTTCAATAAACAGGAACAAAATTACCCTCACTCAGCCTTCCAAAACCACTCTTGGCAGTTAGTGCGTTCACACCGACATGTTTGCTTATTGAGAGTCAATATATCTTTTGAAATGCTAAATTAATACATAAAATGACACGTGTGTTAACAGTTAGAATTTCATTAACCTTTGTTTTGTTTTGTTGTGTGTTATCTTTATCATCGTATTTCATTGTAGCGTGTAATTATTTATGTATATTTCCCCAGAAGCACAAGGGAAGAATGACTCCAATAGGCCTACTAATTGTTGGCTCATAAGCCTACTTATAATAAATAAAAGGAATATCTTATCTTTGTTACATGGGTGTTATTTTAGACTGATAACATGCAGAAAATTGAAGTGAACGTACAGACCACAAACTGGCACGTCATCAAAGACAGCTTTGGCAGATATTTCTGTGGGAATCCAGATAGCGTCACATGACAGTGGAAAACGCCGCTATTATGTCACAACATGTCGGCTGCGCGCACCAGCACTACATCGTACGATTCAACCTGTGTCAAGTCTTCCATACTGAACAACCATCACATATTTGGTCATTTCAAAATAAAATCAACACCTGCAACGACACGTTTCGAGGAGTTTTATTAAAAGTGCTTCCTTCCCGCCGTGGTTTATCTGCTTTCTTTGGCCGACTTGACGTAGCGTGCTGTGCGTCGTTGCGTCGCCGATGAAGGAGGCGTTGGCGCACCGCACTGCTGCCGCTGGAGCTGCTGCTGCCGACACACAAACCGGCTGTCCTGCACTGAAAGGGGACTCACAACAGACACCGTTCATCATCTTAACTGGAGGAAGTCTTTCTGCAGCTACAGTTGCACTTCAAGTGATTACCCACCAGATTGAAAAATGATCAAGAACGGACATCACCACCACCAAGTGAACACAGCAGCCGGGAAAGACGCAGGGACGACCCCAGGCACTGCAGCTTGCAGTCCCGAGAAGAGGAGGCGAAGAATCCGGGTGTGGTGCGATGGCTGGTGAGTAACCTACTGGATGATAAATGGTGTTGTGATGATGATGCTACGATATTGTTCTTATCGTTTGCATGAAACCCGTTAGAATGAACGTGTCAGCCTGTAGCCTGTGTCCCCACCGGGACAGGCCTGCTGCAGCTTACAGCTCTCAGGAATGCTGCTTCATTCTCCAAAGATGTCAGTAAACATTAAACTTTTAATTGAATATTCTCGTTTATGTACTTTATCATGACAGTTGCAATAGACCAGACATAATCCATTCTAATTCAGGACTTTACCCTATATTATTACTGGGACATCCTAGTCTCAATTTTCTTCCTCAGTGGACACATTATTATATAATAACATCAGGATATCTTTCATAATACATCATTACTGCCATGTAGAGGGAGCCTCTTAATTCCAAACTATGACCAGCCCTAAGTATATTCTGTAGTTTACCGGTATACTGGCAATGACACATTATTGTACTTCATTTAGATAACATTTTCTGCCATATTTATGTATTGCAATGTATTGTAAGTACCGACTGCACTTAATGCAGGGCTTTACTTAAGATAGAAACAGCAAATTCTATAGAATTAGCTGTATATATAGATGCCTTAGTTTCAGAGTCCAGGTATTGTGCATGCTGGTTCTCTGTTACTAGGACAACTGAATAACGAGCCATCCTTAACTATGGAAAGTCAGAGCGTTTGCTGTGAAAAGATTTATTAAGACAACATCACAGAATGATAATGCACAAATGCATTTTTTTTCAAACCCAGAACATTGCAATTACACATTATGCATCTTAGACCACTTGGTTAACAGGCCACTCTGAACGGACTTAGTTTGACTTTATGTGGGATTACTTCCATGATGCCACACTGACAAAACAAGGTGTCTTCTTTCAGCAGTGTGTAATGGAATAATGAGTGATTGTATTAAAGTTCAACAAGATGCCTAGATAGCGCCGGGCACGGCCTTTAATACAATAAAGGTGCTTAATGTGTACAGCTGTGGGAAGGGCAGCCCTAACCAGAGAACATCAGTTTGCAAAACGGCAAACATGTACAACAAAAGCTAAAAACTAAGTCAGGCTTTGTTCACTCTGCTCCTCCAGCTCGGATGGTACTTGACTAATATAAATCAACAATATATTTCAGTCTTTATTGTAAAATTCAGTGTCCAACTAAAACATTTCTTCCAACACACAACAGCCGCAGTGTTCTCCTTGTTTATAAAATGACAGCCACACTTAATTGTTGGCCACTCAGGCCTAATGATGCTCAATACATCGAACAGGTTTAATGGACTGGACCAGGTGGAAGGAAAAGGTTCTAGTGTCATCTCAGATAGCCTACTACACGTATTGTGCTCAGTCTGATATTCCAGTCCCCTAACCTTGGCACTTTTAAGAGGTCTCCCCTTCCCTTAGGTCACCTAAACTTGAAAAGAACACAGGATTTTTGTCATTAGACATGCTGGTATCTACCCATGTAGGAAAATGTTCTTTTTTTGTACTGTTTTGCCCCAAAACAGTAGAATGGAATTTTGTTTTTAGTTTATCCCAATAGTGGAAAAACTCAGCAACAACTTTACCATCCAGAAACACTGTCCAAATTATGGCTATTTGCTTCACAAATATGAGGTGATTTGATGTTTTTTGTTCCCATATGTGATTATAACTGACTGGTTTTCGACCTTTTGCTTTATAAAACAAGCTATTTGAATATGTCATCATTAGCTGTTGAAATTCTAATATGCAGTTTTCACTATTATCTTTCGATACACACAAAACAAATAATTGATAATGAATCATTAGCTGCAGCCCGAGAATTGAGCCTTTAGGAGGTCTCCTCTGGGAAAAACACCAAGCCTTGGTGGACAGAGTGTGGCTCCATGGTACACTGGAAAAACACATGTTTTCAAACTCTGTGTATTAAGGCCAGGATTATTGTGGCTTTCTCTTGTAGAATTCCTGTGATTTAGGTGTGGCTGCCTGTCCATGGTTTAATGGAATGTTTCAGAATGTTTGGGATGCCAGAATATTAACCGGTGGAGTGAGCATGCAAAGAGAGCCAATGTCAACAGAGCTCATGTCATTAACCCCCTGTAACCCCTCCTGCCCACACCTGCTATGGCCACTGTGGCCCGCGCAGCCGTGCCCGATGCCCTTCACTGAGCACATTGTTTACTGAAGCCCTACTGGATGCCACCGCCCTCTTACTGACATCCAGCGTTGTCAGCCGTATGAGAGGAAAATTTCAAGGAAAGAGCATAGTCAGGTCATCTGTTGAGACTTCTTTGACCCAGCCCCCTTTTTTGCTTCACAAAGGCGCTTATTTGTCAACCCTGAAAAGAGGTGACGGGGTTAAAGATTAGCTGTCAGTGGAGCATCATCAAGGAAGAGTGTAAAGTCCTCTTCCACTGTGTTTCCGCTAGGGTAGTTAATCCATACTAGACTATAAATGTGATATTTAAAGCCTCAGTGAAGTAACAGTGTGTTTCTTATTAATTCCAGCCGTTATATGAGACTAGTCATATCCTGATCACTCCAGGTATTTTAAATTTTGAATGAAAGGAAAACCAAAATGTCAAGATTATAAATGTTGTGCTCCCTTAACTGGTATGTCCTGCACATATCCCGTTATATTCTATCACTCTATTCTTGAGAAGCTTATGTGCTGTTTGGGTGTCTACTAACAGGTTACACTAATTAATATTTCATCATCCCATGGTCATGATCCATCCCTGCTAAAAAATACAACAGGAATACGGTGACACGTGTTGGGCATCTAGGTATTATAATACCCCACAAAATAGTCTCCTGGTTTTATGTAACTCTGAGTTTTCTTTCCTATTCATCATCTCCAAATGCTCCCTCTTACTACATTCCTCTGTCACTTCTGTACCTCAGAGCCTGCACACATGGATCCTAATTCAACAGATTGACAGCACAAGACTCGCACAGAAAAAACTCTTTGTGGTTTCTTGCATTTTGTTGAAGTATAGTGGATACATCTGAATCACATAAAAAAAGCCCCTACGGTCTGGGAATTGTTATTTTTTGTGTTCAAGTAAAACTCGAGTGCAGTCCAGGCTGTTTTCAGTCAGGCGTTCTATAGTGACACCACGGCAAGGCACAGATGCTATCTTTCATTAGCATAGCTTGGGGCTGATAACAACATGGGATTCTGTTACTGTTGTGGCTTTGCGCAAACTGTAGTAAGGGCAGCATTCATCTGTTTTCTCATTGATTTTTGAGGATTCTATTCATAGGGCTGTTCTGCACCTGACCCATGACAGAGCTGACGTGTAATTTAATGAACTAAAGAGGACACAGATGCCAATTTGAATGTGTTTTTTTTTCCCTTCAGCCATCAATTATGTTGTCATTATTGTTATTCTCCAAGTTAATTGCTGCTACAAAATTGGTGATGGTTATAGTAGCAACTGTAGCAGTGATCAGAGTCTAATAAACGTCTTCAGTGACACCTGCAGTCACTTTCTTCTCTTTTTTTGTGAATATTAGACAGTATCATGCTCCAAGTAGACCAGAAAGAAAAATGATCAGGCTGATGTCAGCTGTTGGCAGTAGTAATAGTGATGGAAGGCTAATGCCCATCTGTTCTCTATTACCATGTTAGATTACCATGTTACAATCTCAGTCTCCAATCTGGGCTAATCTAATTATCTACAGATGGTATCAAAGCCTGGGTGGAGTAAAGTGGGAGGAAGAAAGACACTCTGCTGTTGACTTTTTATGTTTGGACTTTGATAACATATTTAACAGATCACATGAAGTGCGTGAAATACATTGGTGGGTTGACAATATCAGAAATATCAGGGGTTATGCATGTTTCAGCCCATGAACTAAACATCTAGTGATTTCCTACACTCCAGTTTGTCATTGCTTTTTATTTATATCACAGGATTTTAATCAACTCTCTCTTTTTAGTAAGAGTTACTGCAAGTTGGTGTTGGTGCATTGAAAAACTTAGACATCTGAGTGTTGAAGAGGGGCTGCAGATTCTAAGTTCACCATGCTTTATTCAACAGTTGTTTGCGACTATCTTGCTATCGTCGGGAATAAAGCATAATGCACCGGAGAAGAGTTTTGGACTTGTTTTGATTTTGATTGGCTGCCAAACATTATGACTATAATTCAAGAATCCTTTTCTTTTTTTTGATTTTTCAACCAATTGTTTTAAAAACATTCCTTTCCTACTGCTCTTGTACCTCCCTAGCATTATGTAACTTTTATGTTACTTTTTATCTTCTTATCCTCCCAGCTATGACATGGTCCATTATGGCCACTCCAACCAGCTGCGACAGGCCAAGGCCATGGGAGATTACCTCATCGTTGGAGTACACACAGATAGTAAGGCTCAGAACCATTGACTTATACCTCTCTTTAAGGCCTAGCTCATCTGTACATAACTTTTGTCATTTCTAACGCCTTCCTTTAACGTGCATGATTCAGCTTTGAGCTGATGAGTCACTGTGCCCTGTACAGGGATTTTTGTAACAGTAGTGCACCTACTCAGCGATTACATCTTACCCATAGACATACAGTATACAGTATAGATACCCAAGAATGACTTCATAGTTAGGACCAGCACAGCTATCAGCAATCTATCCCTCTGCTGAAGTGATGATAAAATATCTTAAGGAGGAAGGCGCAGCTGCGTTCCGTCACTGTAAAAACTGCTTATCAGATGGATATTTCTGTCTCTCTGTTCTATTAATCTCATTTTATTTGTGTGTGTCAACAACAGTATTGTGTACATGTTTTGTTTTCAAGGTGAGATTGCAAAGCACAAGGGTCCGCCAGTCTTCACTCAGGCAGAAAGATATAAGATGGTGCGGGCCATAAAATGGGTGGATGAAGTTGTGGAAGGAGCGCCTTATGTCACCACTCTCCAGACCCTCGACAAGTACAACTGTGACTTTTGTGTGCACGGAGGTACAGTATATCACTGCTTCGTGTCATCATTTAGACACACAAATAGATTCATAGCCATAAACACCATTGGTCATTTCCAAGTATAATGCTAGATCACAGATTTTTGGTTGATGTAACATGCAGGGCTCTGTTGATTCCTGCAAGCAGTATGTCATGTATGATGTTGTTTCAGATGATATAACACTAACAGTGGATGGGAAAGACACATATGAGGAGGTGAAGAAGTCGGGGCGGTACAGGCAAGTTTCCTTTTTGAAAAATGCAGACGATAATAACAGTCTGGATAGTATGTTGTGTATGTGTTTCTTAGGTTGCTAAATTGTGTATTATGCGGTTCCAGGGAGTGTAAGAGAACCCAGGGAGTTTCAACTACAGATCTGGTTGGCAGAATGCTACTGATGACCAAAGCACATCACAGCAACATTGTAAGTATAGCCTTAGTCTTTCTATAAAGATAACAAGACCGTTTTACACGCCTTTATCTCACTGCCACTATGCAGCGCCCATATCCCTGACCTCTTATCGTACGTTCAACTTTGATATCTTTGGGCAGAGGTCTTTTTTCTGAGCCAGAGGCCTAGCTGAAAACAAAAAGGTGACCGAGCATTTGCAGGGCAGGAGGCTCTGGAATGATCGGTCTGAAGAAATCCGGTTTCTGAGTCAGTGGTCTTCTTTAGGGCCCTCCGAAAACTTACTTTTATCGAAAAAGCCTTTCCTAATTGTACTTGAGTTGGAATTTCCTTTGAATTTCCCTTTGTTTCCTTGAACAAAAAGGCAGACACTGTATTGGTTTTTATAGACCAAATAAAACCTGATAATGTTATGAATGTAATTTATTATGCGGCCGAGTTGTGACTAATTTTGTAACGTGGATTTTGAAGTGCATTATGAATAATTCAAACCTCTCTTCTCTTTAGGATAGTTCAGACTATCAGCAGCACACAGACAACTTTGGAAAGGTAGGTACCAAACACATTTCCAGCTAATTTTAATGCTTTGGTCATCACCTAGTTAATAACCAATACTTAGCCTACTACCAAACTCTCAATTAGCATATCCGTGAAAAACAAATGCTTGGTTCTTTAGCTTCCTTTTCATTTACTTACATTCAAGTTGTTAAAGTTGCTATGTGGGTCAGATGTCAACCATTATTAAACAAAAGCCTTTACTGTGGACCCACTTTATAATCAAGTTGCTGGCTGTGCCAGTAAACAGTGAATGCCACTTCTGTTCCTGGATAGCGAACCTAACTCAGAGTTAACATGCTGTGGATTTAAATAGTGTGAAAGCTTTAGAGGGTCTCTTCACATTAGAACATTTGCGACTGGCACAGCAGCGCTGTAAATTTGGAGAGGGCTGAATAAATGTCCTGGGGATTTGGGGACAGGCAAGTGAGCTATTGAGCATTTAAGAGGTGACGTTACTACTCACACCACTAGAGGGTGGTGATGATCAAGCATTGTGAATACCAGTGACGATACTGATTGCTAAGGTCTGTTTGTACTCATTGTGCCTGTTACTTGATTACGGGGCTCACATGGTCAGAAGGGCCACAGTCCCTGGACGGGGGTGTCCCAGTTCCTGCAGACTTCACAGAAGATCATCCAGTTTGCTTCAGGCCAGGAGCCTCAACCCGGAGACACAATCATCTATGTGGCAGGAGCATTTGACCTTTTTCGTATCCTTTTAGAACCTCACTAAAAATATTGCTAACAACAATACAACCTTTGGTTCAAAAAACATGAAGACTTTAGTAAATTGAAACATTTCTGTAACTGTCGTCTATAAAAGCAGTGGTGTCACTTTCAGAATGTTGTGAATTCCTAATTTTGTGAACTGTTGCTATAAAAAGTCTGCTTTCCTAAAATGCTTAGTCACCCTTGACTAGTCTCCTATCAGACATTGGCCATGTGGACTTCCTGGAAGCAGTGCATAAGCTTGCAGAAAAGCCCTACATTATAGTGGGGTTGCACTTTGATCAGGTGAGTCTCCTTGGCTTTTTCAATTGTGTAAATCATTCACTGCCTCCCTGAATTGAGTTTTGACATTTTATATTTTCTTTGTTCACATGTTTTAGGAGGTGAACCGCTACAAAGGGAAAAACTACCCCATTATGAATGTCCACGAGAGAACGCTCAGCGTCCTGGCTTGTCGAGTAGGTTCTTCTTTTTCCACCATCAACACAGTGCATTACAACTATATCTTCTTTATCTGCTATTAATTGTGGGTGGCTGATTTCTGATTTAGTTGTGTTGCTTTTTTACACAGTATGTGTCAGAAGTAGTTATTGGTGCACCCTTTGCAGTCACAAAAGATTTACTGGACCATTTCAAGGTAAATACAGGCCACAAAGTTATCTCTCACCACTAGATAATAATGTTCTCTGCAATTAAAAGTGAACAAAATAGCAAATATTTTCATCCACAGGTGGATCTTGTATGCCACGGAAAGACAGAAATATATCCTGACAAGGATGGATCCGACCCTTATGCTGTAAGACTAAATACTGTCACACACTGCTTTTTAATTAAAAAAACTCCATTAAATACAGTTATGTGCAGAGATGATATATTACATCCATGCGGAATGTTTTCTTTAAATCCAGGAGCCGAGGAGGGAAGGAATCCTACGTACCGTTGACAGTGTCAACAGCCTCACTACAGATGCCATTGTGCAGAGGATAATCAAAAACAGGTTAAAAAGGGGGCCTGTCAACTTCTGGAAACACTCACAAAGACTGGAGGGCAGAAATAGACAATTTTATATTATATCCAATGGGAAAAACATTTTAAGTTAAATGGGACAGTTTGTGTGGGACTGTTGAGACCTATTTTCCAATTCTGTTGTTTTGATTCAGGTTGCTATTTGAAGCAAGGAACCAGAAGAAAGAGGCCAATGAGATTGCTGTGATCCAGGCCATGAAGCGACAAGAGGAAGAAAAGACTAAAGAAAGAGCCCAGGCTGTGCTGTAGGAAGGCCCTAAACAAGCACCATCGATTTTGTGTCAACATAACACTGACAAGCTCCATTATTCTAAACTCATGTACAGTAAAATCAACCCTTTTGTATGTGTTATGTCACCTTCCACAGACAATCCTGGCTAATAACAGCAGTGCTTAGAGCAGCCCATTTAAAGCCAGGGCAGTACAGTCTGCTGTGGGATCATCAGGTATACAATGTGTGTGTGCGTGCGTGCGTGCGTGCGTGCGTGCGTGCATGTGTGTGTCTGCATTATTCAGCATTATGCAAATATTCACTCAACAATCATACATACAGACAAAGGAGATATTAGTATGTCTTCAAATGTCTATTTTCTGTCTTTGGATATTTTTAATTCCTGAAGTATTTATTTTTGTTGCCTTCAAAAATATAGATTTTTTAACTATTATCTTAGCAAGTGTGGGGACCTAAGATGCCGGTCAGGCATTAAACTGTAACAAGGAAATGATTTGATTAGTCATTTCCATGGGGTTGTTGCCGCTTTCATCCAAGCAAGAGATGTCGCCCCACAACTAATCTATCCATGTATATACTGTATGTAATGTATTATAAAGTGATTACAGGCTCTCTGGAGGATGCTGACACCAATAAAGAAGTAGGAAATCCCCCTGCTTCTCAGCATCAAACTTGAAGTGTTCGTTAGTGTAAAGGTGTTGAAACTCTTTCAGGACCTCATGGACATATCAGGCCTTACTCCAAGCTGCACTAACTTCTAAAAAAGAACTGTTTTGTTTAAGGGTTTCAACTCAAAAATGCACACTGTCAAAACCTGCATGCCTGGCCTTTTGAGTGCAGTTGTATTTTTTCTTAAACCAACACTCCTTTAAGGTTTATCCTAATATAGATAACACTACAAAGCTTTAACAGACTGCTTTTAAGATTAAAACAATGACAGATGCTCAGTGTTGTTGACTTGATAATGAAGACCTTTTACTGTCATTAAACCCTAAACAAAAATAAGCATCTGTCTCTATATCAAATGTGATTAAATAATATTTTTTTGAAAATGTATATTTTACTCACCTCCTCTCCATTAACCACTGTATAGATCGTTTAATGTATAAAAAAAAGAATAGTAATATGTCTGTATGTCTAGTTGGAATGTATTCAGTGTAGGCTATAATGTATATATGTCATTGACAATTCCCAGTTGACAAACACTGTAGAAAGTGATTGGAAATAAAAACATTTTCATCTGAAAGGCTATTTGTCGTCTTATTATTTCCCTAAAACAGAAAATGGCAGAGGTTATGAGGATTGCAACATTTTTATTTATTTCCTCAGTGATTGAGGTAAATGAGCAGGGTGTGCTGTAATCACACAATGAAAGGTTAAAGTCATGTTTTGGACACAGAAGTTACCTTTGATCACAAAAAAAGGATCTGAATTTTTCAACATATGAATGAGTCACACAGAGAGTTCGTTAAATGTCAGGTGATTAAGAGTAGATTATTTTAGCAGCAGATTGGTACCCAGCTAAGATCTGTAAGCTTTTTCAAAAAGAGAGAAAAAGGCCATATTGACCTAATTTGAAAATCCGTTTATATGGAAGCATGACGTTACATGGCCCAGAAAGTCATTCAGTCAGTATGAATGTTTGGCAACCCTGTGTCAAGCAGGCAATACTGGGAGAAGTAATGAGAATTCTTTCTTTTTTTTCCTTTACTAAAATTAGCAGTACCACAATAAAATTATACTCCATTAAAAGTTAACAACCTGCATTCAAAATTAGTTAAAGCATGTATTATGCCATGTGGCCCCAATCAGTGTAACATATATCATCTATCTTATATATTATTGGAATATTATCACTGATTCATTAACATTTAATTCATTACTTACATTTTAATGTTGTCAAAGGTAGAGTAATTGTAAACGTGTTACATTGTTGGGCAGTTAAAGCTTTAACATTATAAACTGATGTATACCTACCTATATGTTTTTAAAAGTAACTGGTTAGATGTCAGATTTCATTCTTAAATGCAGTGCAGTATAAAGTATAAAGTATACTATGGAAGAAAAAAAACAAAATTATGCCTCAAAAGTAGGCCTACTTGAGTCAATTATTTTCCCACTGAAAGCGGCTAAGCATGACTAGATTTTCCCATTCAAAACATTCATCATGGAAAAACCGTTTTTATAAATATTGATAGATTCAACTGCATGTGTGCAGCGTAAGTTTTTCAAATGTATTTAATTAAGTGAAGTTGTGCTCATTTGAAGAAGAAAAAATATGTTTTTCATGTACTTTTTGGGGGTTTCTCTCTGAAGCAAGCTGTCAAGAAAGCGTATCCGGGTTCACACGTGCGCCCAATGAAGCTAATTAGCGCTTTCGTTTGTTGCTAACTCTGTTAGCTGTTGAAGCCGAGAATCAGACGACACCGGTGTGCAGAGCGAACGCAGAGTGATGTTTTGCTGTCTTGGTATAGGCCTACTGCCAGCTCCACTGCAGGTAGAACATCCATTAAAAATGTTCGAGTTCCAAGCTAGCATTTGGAAATGCTAATATATGTTGTAAAACTATGACCAAAGTCCGAGAGGTGCATCCTCGTTAAGTCTTGGTCAACACATCTGTGCTTAAAAATATGCTAGCTTTATAGTCGTCTTTCAGTCTTAATAGATTTATGGAATAATCTTTCAGGTTGCCATTCAGTCAGTTAAAGTATTTGGAACTTATTTATTTAATGAATGTTTACGTTTATGTAATGTCACGCAAATTTAGTATAGCCTTTAACTTTTTTTAAATGTTTTAAGAGAAATCTAATCTGCCATTGCATTGCTAGTCCGTTTTAAACATTTACTCAAACATATTCTCAATTGTTAATGAAATGGTATTACTATAGATTTTTCAGTCATTGTTATAGTCCCAAAGCATCCATGTAAAAGCTAAATTCTTGCTCAGATGTGCATGGGAATGTGCCTTCACCAAGAGATCACAGACGAAAGTAAAAAGGCTAAGCTCCAGAGCTCAAAAATAGAGCAAGACCTTAGTGAACATGCCCGGACTGAGATGAATGTGGTAAAATTCCTCATGCTTGGTAAGTGGTTTTTTTTTTAAATTTAATTTTTTTTTAATTTTTTAATATTACATGAATGTAGTTAATCCGATTTCAGGGAAGTGTTGCAGTTTTTAACTGGAAACATGTCTTTGGTTTGTGTGTCCAGGAGCTGCAGAGAGTGGAAAGAGCACCCTAATCAAACAGATTAAGATAATCCACAGTCATGGCTTCTCCAAACAGGAGCTCATAAGTTTTAAGGTATTGGGACAGCTGCAAGCAAACGAAGCAATTGTTGAACACACTGAACTATTTGAGTCGAAAACAACTTTTCAGCGTCAGTGATGGGACAAAAGGTTGACTGTCATTCCCTCTGTAGCCTGCAGTCCTGGACAACCTACTGACCTCCATGAAGTTTGTTCTTCAAGGAATGGGGATGCTGAGGATTAATCTTGCTAACAAGAAGAACAAGGTGAGGAGAGATTAAACTATTTTTAAAATAAAGGTTAATCAAATCTGCTCTGTGGTAGCCCACTTTTTATTGCAGCCCCTCTCTGTCACACTAGATGTCAGTCTTTGTCTGTATACAACACCCATTGAATAATGACCAATCATCTATACTGACTTCTGGTGTTGCAAGAAATATTGGTCTGTTTGTATCTTCAGATAGAGCGTTACATTTAGTTTTGTGGGAGAAAACAAAACATTGACATTGAAAAATATAGTGTTTAGATGATATTTTGTCCCGTGCGTGCAGATGCACGCACGCTCCATTCTGTCCTGCAGTCAGTGTTTGGGAGACGACCAGGAGCTGCTACCGTTCGTGGCTCATGCGATCTGTGCGCTTTGGGCCGACCAAGGGGTGCGAGCAGCTGCAGCCAGAGGTTACGAGTTTGAGCTCAATGACTCTGCAGTCTAGTGAGTAGAATTACCTAAAGTTATCTAAATTGCACAATTCCACCCAATTATGGCTGACGGTGCAAATGTCATCACATCTTATAAATACGGAGCAAAAGTAAAGCAGGTACTGAGAAAAACTTGTCTTCAAGAAATGGATGGCTTACTTGGAAACACTGCTCATTTTCAGCTTCATTATTTATATTTTCGGCTTTTAATAGTGTTTATGCTTTAATGTTAAAAACACTATTTCCAATAATGCCCGTCTTAACCCTCTGTCTGAAATTATATGTTTAGCACTTGTTTCTTTAAAGCCCACTCACTAAAAAGCGTGTGTGCTCTGATTTGCCAGTGTTGAAAGTTTTGACACTTTTATAGTATTATAGGGTGGTGATGGTGCAGTGGATATGTCCCATGCCTTTGGCGGGGGAGACCTGGGTTCAAATCCCATGGCATCAACCAAAGACCCTTATCCCCTAGTTGCTACAGAGGTGTGCAACTTTTGACATATTGTAATGCACTTTGGATTAAAAAAAGGTCTGCTAAATGATATGTAATGTATTTAAATAACAGCCTTACCTGCATCAGGATGCATGGGAGATATGTCCAAATCTAGACAATTTAATCAAGTTTTTTTTTTTTTTTTTCACAACACATCTCACTAAAAATTGTCACATTTTTATATATTATTTATGTGTTTTACCCAACATCACGGTGGAACAGTTTATGTATGTAGGCATAGCTGTTTTTTTGTGTTTTTTTCTCAATTGCTGTCCTTCAGCAATTGTGCCCTTTCAATTGTTCAACCAATAAATAGCAGCCGGCATAGTGTCATGAAACCCTAACACACCACTCTGCATAAATTATTTGGTTGGAGTGTTTGTTGCATCATCAGCACAAGTGTGGATCATTGCCTGAGGTGTGGAAAACATTTTGCTGGATGACATTGTTTCTCCCTTTTATGCAATCATATCGCATCATGTGTGTGCGCGCCAACAAGCCCGCGTCTCCCACCTTTAGGCCACCACTGCCCTACACAAGGGAATTCATACCGGCGCTGTTAAATATTAGCATCAGTTAGTAGTGTTTATAATGCCACACAATCAACAAGAGTGCAGTGCTAGATGGGGCTCTCCGAGAACATTTCCAAACACTCTTCATTAACCGGAAGTTACTGCTGTTGAAAGATGGAACATTTTGAAATGGATATTAGAAGATAGTATTGCATTGAAATGCTTTGGCATGCAATCAATCACCTTACATTTATGCAGTGCACACAATGTGTAATTTTTGTGTACAAAGCCAAGGCTTTGTGATTGCAGATGGACATCGGACAAGTCTCGTATGTGGATAAAAAGGTCTCCAACACAATCAGTCTAACATAACCGACTGCTTTTGACTGCAGCTACTAGGGCATTTATTTATTAGTGTACTCTAACAATTTAGCTTAAATTATCTGAAATGTTTCTGATCACTAAGTGATATTTCTTTACTTTTTATTTCTTCTCCAGTTTCTTTGAAAACATGAGTAGAATCATCGCTCCCAAGTATGTTCCTACGGAGACGGATGTTCTGAGAGTCAGAGTGAGGACCTGTGGAATCATTGAAACAGTGTTTCAACTTAATGAAACAATCTTTCGGTAAGACTTATTAAACTTGAAGCACAAATTCAGCAACGGTTAGAACATGATATACTATAGTACCGTGTACAGATAACATATGCCAACATAAGGCTGTATATTGAATTTGTAAAGGTAAATACTGTAACTGTTTGCACTAGGCTCAGTGCGAGCATCATATTCACTTATTGTAAGAGGGGTAAGTATGTAGCTGAATATGCATGGTTAACACAATTTCATTTTAAAGAGACAATTGAACTCTGGATCTTACGCTATAACTGAGTTATGGCACAGTGAAGTGTTGGTCATATTCCCTTGAAACACCTTATCAAATATCATTAAGAAAGCATTGAAAGGGGAAGTATGCAAGTTTATTTTTATTTATTTTTTTAAAGCTTAATTTACCTTAACTGAACAGCTTCGGACCAATATTCCAACCATTCATTGAAATGGTTGACTTTTTTTTTCAAGTTGTATGGTGGTCGTCGGACAGGCAGAGCGAGGAGTCTCCTACAAGTAAACGTAGGACCCAATATCCATTCCAAAGCTGTGGGGGAGCTATATAGAGAAAACGGCAAAGAAATTTGCATTAAAGGGGCGTTATGCAGTTTTGCCATTTCTTTGTGTATGAAATGTATCCCCCATTCTGTACACGCACTCTAGTGAAATATGTACAAATAGAGCAGGTACTAAAACCACATGTAAACATGCAGTTTAACACAAGCATGCAGCTACACACAGACACTGAACACAGAAAATATTACATATACATTGAAAGAGATTGTAGGCTATACATCACATTAGTGCATGTTGTGTACATGATGCATGACAAAAGGAGATGTTTAGAAGTCCTATGCCTGAAGAGATGCATGTGTAATGGTGACATTTGAATCTGTTGATTAGCTTACTTGGTCACGAGCTTCAACATGTTAATAAGATGGCTTTTTAGTGTTTTAATGTGCATTTCTAGCCTTTTTATTATGATTGCTGTTGGTAATTGGAATTCTAATCAATCTGTTAAGCAAACCTAGTCAATGGGTCTTTGAGGGCTTTTGGATTTAGATTTATTTATCATTCACTGTTTACGCAGTTATACACTCTTTAACATGCAGCTTTCCTAGAAAGCTGTTTTTTAGCCTCTGGGGTCCCTGACGAAGCTGAACTTTTCTGAGCTGAGGGAGGCGGCTACCTGGGCATGACTCAGACATGAAATATTGATTGCTTCTCTCTGCCTGGTATTTCATGAATAATGACACAAATATGGAGGGAGCGTCCGATGAAAACATTAAAACCCCACCCTCCTAAGCAACCTTTTCGGAATTCTCCTGTGATCTGTCCCTTTTTGCTGTGGCGGTATTAAGTGTGTGAGTCATTAGAAATAAAATCCATATAGACAAGGGTTTTATTAATATTGCACATAGTGTAGCTTCAAGGTTTGACGCATTAAAATGCTTCACTTTGGAAAATATTAAAGTTCTGACAATTTTACTAAATGTTTTGTTTTTTTTCAGAAACATTTTATGAAAGATTTTATCAGATTTAATAATCAAATATTCTAGATGCTCAATACATAATGTAGTGAACTGTAAGAGTTTGAAATCTACTTTGCCAACGTTTAAAGATTAAACTGCACAGAATTATATTTCATCTAAGGAATCAAGTTGTTTGCTCCAGTGGTCCTGTCATTTTTACTTTAATGTTGAATACATTGACAGTTTGAAGGTGGTTTGAATTAGTCGAGATTTCCATTTAGATACCACTGAACGATAAACCAGCCAAACTGCAATAGTTAAGACCATGTAAATAGAATAATACACTGCCCTTGTGCATTCTGTTTTAGTGTCCCATGCAGTAGTTAACATTGGGGGGGCGGGGGGGTTCCCAGGTTATCTGGCCTCATATTTAATTAGAAGCATAACATTTTAATATGTTCTTAAACTTGCATAACACAATTCTAATAAGCGGCCTCGGTGTGAGACAGTGTCGTATGTCTTGGGCGAATTCCACTAAATGGCTAAATTCATTAACGTTATTTCCTCAGCTCTTGCTTGCTATATCAGTTTACATGTCTTATTATGCTCTTCCATTACATTTGAAAAATTACTTGCTTGCAGTCAAGCCTGTCACAAGTGAATTTATTTTTATTTTTTCTGCAGCACTGTAACTACTGCCATCAAATACCACAGTTCTGCCTTATTGTCCCAGCTTGTTAAAACTGACTCCTGACCCAGGGGATAAACGCTTTATTCCCTTTGACATGAGTACTGCAATCATGCACCTGGAGACTGTCAGGCCAAAATGGGGGCTCATTACCTGTGTCACCAAGACCCTCAACTTCACTTAGTCAGCACCAGTTTATATTTTGAAATGGATTGCCCCAATTTTTTAAATGGGTTCTAATTGATATTATTTAATATCAGGGATATTGCCTTATTCCCTAAGAACACTTATTTAGATGTATTAATGAACTCTGAATCATGTGACTGTCTCTGAAGAGTTTAGCAACACAAGCTCTCCAGTGGCAGATCATGTCTCCATAGATTCATTAGAGTGATTCAAGCTATAAACATAGGGAAGATCATGCTCAATTGCACATTTTCTCTCCATGCACATATCGTTTGATCAGTCGGAAGCAACTTGTTGGATGAATAAAGCATGAATTGATTTGTTTTGCTTATTTGCAGGTTGTATGATGTCGGGGGCCAGCGGAGTGTGAGGAAGAAGTGGCTCAGCTGCTTTGACTGTATTCAGGCTGTGTTGTATGTCGTGGCCCTGAGCAGCTATGATATGACACAGACGAACGAAACTTCAGGGGTATGTTCTAATTGTAATCGCATGAATTAAATGTGATCTATTCATTTTCTTGCAAAATATAGACACAATCTTTTGTCTGGCCGCTCTACTTTCCTTTTTCCATATTTTCCTTTTTATTAGAATCGGCTGCAAGAAAGTCTTGAACTTTTTACATCCATCTGCAACAACACAGTCTTTAGCAGCACCTCACTGGTAAGTTTATTTGACTTACCAGTAACTTACTTTCTCAAAGCTAAATAATGCTTTGAATGAAATAAAGGGATCCTTTTGTAGAGCTTTTTATGGCCTCTTCTGAGATGACTAAAGCACAGAGTGGGGCTTTTGGTAATCATTCTTGCCAATCAGATGGGACACAAACTGGCCATGATTGCATCTGACATACATAATTAGCATATCAAGTTTTAATTGAGATATAGGGCAGTTGATTTCTGTTTAGTAAGTTGGCTGCGAACACTGTTTCACACTAGGTGTAATTGGTTGGAATGATTTTGGTCATAGTGTGAGATGGTGGGGCTATTTGCATCGCCATCAATAACTCACTTGTTGGTCATTATCTTTCTATATTGGCGTTTGAGCAACTTTAGGCATTAAGGGGCAAGGGATATCTTATGGCCGTTTCCTCTTGCATAATTTATTTTTTAATGTTAATTACATTTTAAATTCTGGGCAGTCAAATGATTTTCTTTTGGCACAATACAAAGTCTATAGAGGTGCTATAAAATGGTAGAAGTGCATATTGACTGGAGATGCAAACTCAAATTTCGACCTATCATGTGAACCAGTGTCTGATCTTTAATGGAGATGCTGACAATGACTCACCCAAGGCATTGGAGAAGCCATACTCTGCAACTACAAAATGGAACACATTCCATGGGTATTGTTTCTGAAACAGCATTTCACAATACAACTACTGATGTTACAGTGTAAATGGTGATTTAGAAATAATACCACTTAACAGTATTAGGCCTCAGGTAGATGGGACTACAGAGTCTTGTTTGTACAGATAGTTCAAATGTTGTGAATGTGACTCATTTTAGACATGAGTTCATGTTGTGAGAAACTGCACTGAAAGGAATCAACTGGAATATTAGAATATTGTCACTTATTAAAATTCCCAACTCTGATGGCATCTTGCTCTTTCAAACAGATTCTATTTATGAACAAAACTGACCTTTTCCGGGAAAAGATCCTACACTCTGGAAGACACTTGAGATTTTACCTTTCTAGTTACAAAGGTATGTTGCTGAAGAATGTTTCGTTTTCTTTTTTAAGACTCCAAGCAACTGTTCCATCGGCGTTTGCGTACAACATACTTTTGCTTTACGTTTTGGGAGTTCAAATAGTAAAAGTAAAAATAGTAAAGGATAAAGTTCATCATTTAGTTGATCTTAACGGTCCCATGACATGGTGCTTTTGGATGCTTTTTATATAGGCCTTGCGGTCCCCTAATTCTGTATCTGAAGTCTATTTTCCAGAAATTCAGCCTTGGTGCAGAATTATAGCCATAAGAGCCAGTCCCGCAATGAGCTTTCCTTAGGACATGCCATTTCTGAGTCGGTAGCTGAGAAGGGGGGGGACACAAGCCCTTATGAGGCCATAAGGGACAAGATTCCAGATTGGCCAATCTGAGCTTTAATTTTCTCAAAGGCAGAGTAGGATACCCATGGCTCGGTTTACACCTAGCACCTTTTCTAGCCAGTGGGGGGCCATAGGCAGGCTGGGGGAACGCATATTAATGTTAAAAAAACCTCCATAAAAGTTAAATTGTCATGCCATGGGACTTTTTTTAAGTATACATTATCGTTTCTTTGAATCTTTTATTTATAGATAAATAGCCCCAATGTTGAGTAATGACTCACAAATTTAGAAACTGATGACGTGTGTATATACTGCTGACCTGGGATTCTCCAGTTCTTGCTCAACTCTACAACTCACGAGTTGACAACTTGGAGGTGTTTTCTCTTATCTGAATCTTAAATTCCTTAAGGAATTTATATGAGTCCCTTTGTTTTGCTGGATGGGCCGCTGCATTCTCCCAGTCTATTGGTCATCTGAATTCCTTCTTGCCAGATATTTCAAATACCGTCCTCCCTGTTTGTCTGCATATCATTCATTCTGGCCAGATCATGGTCAAACATATTTTAAACTCATGTTTTATTTGTCTATATTCAGAAGGATAACTTGTATGCAGATTCTCACCAGAAGCCAGTTTCTTGATTTTTATTATTTAATGAATTAGACTGCCCCTGTGTGCATGTAGTTTTGTCTGTTTAGTTAAACTGACCCGTCACTTTAATGAACTCAGTCGGATGTCTCAAGATTTGGCATGTTTCTTCCTTTGACCTCATTCAGGGGCAGATGTTGACGTGGATGCTGCAGCCCACCACATAACTGCCGTGTTTTCCTCATGTAGCAGCAGTCCTGACCAGCTAGTGTACCACCACTTTACCACAGCCACCGACACCACGAACATACAGGTGGTCTTTCACATGGTCATAGATCAGGTTATGAAGGAGAACCTAGCAGCTGTCCAGCTTCTTTAATAGTCACCTGATGGTTGTAAGATTGTTTATTTATTCAGTGCTGGTATTTTTATTTTGTTGGATGTTTTCCTGTATTTAAGCAGCTAATGTTAACATAAGGCTGCACTTTACCCATATATTTTAAAAGCTTTTTTAAAGAACTTATTTATAGATATGCCTGACCCTATTTTTGTAATGCTTTTTATATTTATTACCCATTATAAAGGTGTTTTGTTTTTTCACCACCTCATTTGGAATAAAATTTGACCATGTTCAATACTTTGGTCCTTGTATCAGTAAGCGGTTTGTATTCCATGCCTGTTTGTCAGTTTTCTTTGATTTACATCTTACACATTTTATGGTTCTGAAACACCCACCACTGAGTGAATTACCAAATACCAAAATGATTGCAGGCTACAAGTTTGACATAAATCATGTTTGTAAAAATGCAGTTTTACTTATCCTCAGTGTAGATCAGAACAATCATTACACTGTAATGTTTTGCATTCATTAATTTCAACAAATGCTGCAATATGATTCATTTATTAATGAAAACTCAGATGTCTGTACATTAATACTTTTACAGCTTAAATTTTGTAAAACTGGTTTATCATAAAATCAATAAATAAATTGAAGTGATGAATGAAATGTATATCTTCCATCTAGTGCAACATTAGTGTTAAAATTAAAGATGGAGAAATGTACGGCATTTTTCCATCATCCAACCCAGCTGTTGGGCTTTACTGCTCAGTCTCCTGCACAGTCTGCAGTGTCCAGAGTGAGGAAGACCTCCGCTTGGCACTTAAATGAACCTTTGATTTCATGGAAGAGTTCACAGCTCTGCAGGTTTGGTGTAATGTCTTTGATGCAAACAGGCTGTTGGGGAGGAACAGAGAAATTGTTAAATTACAAAAATGTAATCTTCAAATTCTTTAAACTTGAATCAGACATTGTGATGTTCGATATAACACTAATCAAGAGTTTATTTATATGGACCTCATTTCAAAGGTACTTTGTCACCTTCATTGTCAAAATGATAACGAAGCACATTTACCTCCCAGTGTTCCCATTTCATGCTACTTTTTCCACTTAACATTTCAAAGGGACTTACTGCACTTGACATTTTGGACAGTTTTTGTTTAGTAATTTTAAGATTTTACATATTTAATATAAATGTAATTCAAAGTTAAATCCGACCGTTCTGCTTATATTTCACTTACCTGCTATTAGATTTATAATGTGGCTAATGGATCTGCATAAGTTTTTTAATTCATAAATCGGGCTTTCTCAGGTTCAGTGGTGCTGACTGGACAGCGCCTCCACGACTCAAATGATCCAGGTCCGGGGAAAGTGAATTTGTTCTGCTTAAACTAACGTTCGTGTGAGTACAATATTGGGCCGTTATGCCTTAAGTTTAAAATCTGAAATACAATTTAGTTTCCAGCCTTTTATTTTAAAGATAGCAAATAACTGATGTTTGGTATTTAAAAGAGAAACAGGATTCAGGTTAATATTAAGGTTAAAAATGTTAAATGATACACTTTAGCGCTCTTGCGGTGAGCTACCGCGCCATTTGCCGCGTAATGGCATCCCACCCATAGGATACGTCGAAAAAAAATCTATCACCACTCACAATTGTCTTCAGGAGGAAATTGTGCGGAGGGTACTCAGGAAACGCGCTGTTGGTCGCCAACTCTTCGCTGTCTGACGGCTCCGGCTCGGCTCTCCTGCCGTACGGAGACCTGCGGATACCGGACAACAAGCCGGATGCCCGGCCAACCGAGTAGCTCGGGCCGGCCACCTGCTTGTACCACGCCTCCGTCGGACTGCAAGCCACCAGCACGGAGATCACCACGACGGAGAACACGAGTTTAGCGGGCATCTCCATGTCGAGCACTGAAGTTTGGTCCTGCGCACCTCTGACTGACTGGTGGTTCTCGATGTCTCCGCTCTGCTTCAGTCTTTACTGGGACCCCGTCATCATTCTCGCAATGTCGTCAAAACTGTCCCGGAGGGGGCAATTTACGCACGCACGCGCACACACACATGCACACCTACCGTCAGAGAAACCCAATCCTCCGAAGAGCTCTGTTTGAAATATCAAATTCTGTCATAAAATCTAATTTTTGAAAAGCAATTGTGAAGTCTTCATGTGTGCTGAAATAAATGAAGGTCTCTTTTCAATTACTCGAACATGGGAGAACAGACCTACTCCTAAAAATGCGTACAGAGATGACTTGGCTAGAGACAATGTTAGCGTGAATCCCTGTTAAGTTTATTTATTTAATTATTTATTTATTTTTCAACCATGCAGCCACAATAAAACTATGAAAAGTACAAAATGGAAAATAGACTTTGTGACAACTCTGGTATGACCACAACAAAGCAACATGCAGTAAGACTGCCAGTATGCACAGGACTTATGTTTCATGCACAGGAGTCACACATCTAAACAGAAAAAGATGAAGGGGAGGACTGAGTGCGATGCATGTGACCTGATTTCACAGGCTGAAAACTTTCCTAAAGCAACCAAAGACCTTATTTTTTCCATTACAGGAAGCTGTTCTTTAAGATTATAGATTAAGAAGCAGATGAAGGAAAGCAACAACTCATTCACTGTGTATTTTGAGAAAAGGCCATCGACAACCCCTGCACAGCATTTTGCAAACATTTTACGATCAATTACAAGCTTGATGATTTGGCTTTATTTGTAACATGTGCACTGTGACTTGGACACTGATGCCCCTCTTTCTGGCTGGTAAGAACAGCACTTACTTCTTGTTTAATTTTTTTTGTTTAAATTATTTAAAAACTATCTTACAGGGTATGTTTGAATCCATATCTTTTAGCTGTTGTCTGCAATACATGGAACGTGGTCTACCAACAGCAACGAATCTGTGCAGTGAAAGGCTCTTCTGCTGTCATTCCTTGTTTGTTCTACTATCCTGACAACCTGAGAGTGAAAAACGTCATGTGGGGTCAAGTTAAGTCTCATACTTTCAAGACTCGCTTCATTTCTGACAGGAACTTAAAAAAAGTCACAGCAAGATTCCAGTACATTGGTGACAAACATCACAATTGTTCTTTAAGAATACACCAAGTGGAGCATAATGATGCAGGAAAACACGTCTTCAGATTTACAACTAACAACAAAAGGGACAAATGGACTGGAAAAGATGGCTCAACATTGAAGGTTGTTGGTAAGTTTTCACAATATAAAAATTATTGTGAATCTTCTTAGGTTAAATCTAAAGAAATAGCTTACTTTGCTCTTCTAGATTTGAGAATTTCGGTGACAAAGCCTGATGGAAACGGAACAACAAAGGAGGGCGACTCTGTGAATCTGACCTGCAGAAACAGCTGTGATGGCGGGAACATTTTGTCTGCTTTCACCTGGTTTAAGAATGGAGAACCCATAGCTGAGGGACCTACATTTTATTTAAGCAACATGTCCTCCACAAACTCTGGAAACTACACCTGTTCTCTGAAAAGACACACAGCAGCATCTTCAGGAGTCATACATATTGATGTTGAATGTGAGTATTAGACACAAAATCAACACTTGAATGAAAAGGAAATAAAAACGATGTGATTTAGATAATGAAAATGAAATCTACCAATTTGCGAAATGAGTTCCTTGATAGTTAACAGCTCCAGTTTTCTTCAGATAGCCCCAAGAACACATCAGTGTGTGTCAGACCATCGATGGAGGCAGACGCCGGCAGCAACATAACCCTGACCTGCAGCAGCCATGCAAACCCCCCAGTGGAGAATTATTCTTGGGTTAAAATAGATGACGGTGATGTAATGGATGTTGGAAAAGGGCCTGTGTTCGTCCCTGATGATGGTGGCCAGTATTTATGCAGTGCCAGCAACAAACATGGAAGCCAAAACTCCTCTGTTGTTACTTTAAAAATGAAACGTAAGTGGATCTTTAGTTGCTCATATTACCAGTCCTTTAGTGTCTTTCTCTAATTTAACTCACGATTCTTTGATTCTTTTACCTTTGTTGACGTTGACTTCATCATTGATTGGGGTCCTGCTGACCCTACTGCAGTATATGTAAAAATTTAAATAATTGCTAAATCAACCATTGTTTTCTACAAATACATACTGTGTATTTCTTAATTTCGAAGTTGTCTGGAAATAACAATAAAACCGTGTAATTAAACCAAATGTAGTAATAGAATTTGCATGAACAAATGTAAAATGAAGTTATAGCGGTGTTCCTAATGTTTGAAGTGAATATAGACCCCAGGGAGTATATGTGTTATAACACATGATTCCAAATAGGGTCAATTGAATTAGACCCTTTTGTAAATAATTTTGTGCCACATATTTTAGGACTTATTGAACAACAAATCATGAAAACAACTGTAACACACTGCCTTTATTTTACAGCATACTGGGCAACGTGTACCAGAGATGTACTAATCATTGCTACTGTTGCTGTGTTCCTGATTGTTATTCTCGTTACTGCCGTCAGAAGGTAAGCTGTATTTGTAGCTCCTTTTCCAACACGCACCAGTCAAGTATTTAGAATGAGTGATAATACGAAAGTATAGGTCATGCGTTCAAATCTTATTTAAGCAAAAGTATGTATTTGTCATAAGTTAAAAAAAATGTAGCCTCTTTTAAGTGTCAAAAGTAAAAACACTGATTATTCAGAATGGACCTTGTTACCATATTATAATTATTATTATTATCGTTATATCTTATTGATTTGTTAATTCAGATTTAGGTATAAGCAACATTTAAATGCAGCTGGTCGAGATGGAGCCAATGCCAATTACTTGTTACATTGTTTGCCAGTTTAATCAAGCGTAATGCATCATATCTCTAAAGGTATCATATGTACAGTATGTACCGTATGTAAAGTCCTGAAGGAGCACACAGGTTACGTTACCTAATCAGGTCCTGTCAGCAAAATCATCTTTGGGTGTTTGCTAAACATGACCGGATGTGGCAGAATTAATGACAGACCACAAATAAGAATCCTTGCACTGTGTTGTTCATTGCTCAGAGGTCTGCTGATGTATATCACGATCATGTCTTAGCAATGATCACTTTTTTTTTTTCAGACTCCACAAAAAAAAGACGTGGGTACCAGAGACAGAGGAGGACATGCAGGTGACCTTTTTGTGGCATACATAGACAGTACGCTCCATACTACATAACAATTAGGGCTGGGAGTTTCTCGGAAGTTGTCTGCAACCCAGTTAAGCAGGTGAAAGGCAAATCTAACCCACATCCTAAATCTCTGCTCAATGACATACCATGATGGACATCAGATAAGAGAAAGCAGAGGTTGTTTTGGTTGTGTGGTTGAAACAGAAGCTCATAACAAAAACATAAAGGTAGAATTTAAAACATAAGGAGGGATTGTTCTACACTAATTAAAAATTGTTTTTGATTGTATGCAGAATACAGACTATGTCAACTGGCTGCCCTGTGACAGCCAATCACAAGAGGGCGATCAGTGTGAGGAAGCAGCCACAGAAGTCGTCTATTCAACTGTACACTTCACCAACAAAAGACAGTCAAACATGTGAGATGTTTTTACACTTGATTTGATCCATTTTTTCCACGTTTGATGCATGGGAGGAACATGAACTGATTGACTGCATCGCCTGCAGGCTACAGCAGACGGACTCCCATAATGAAGTCGTAGTTTACATCACAGCGTGCAGGTGAAGCTCAGGAAACACACATTTAATGAATGATTATTCGCATAAAATGGCTTCACTGCAAACATTTTTATTCTCTTTTTCAGGAACCATCCATCCAACCCTTTATAGTTCAAGCCTCTCCAATTTGAAATTAAACACTCGCCGTTTTGCAGTAATACGTGGGTTTTGAGGGCATTTGGTTTCTCATTTTTTTCTTACTTATTGAAAATCTGTAAGATGTGCTGCACCTGCAATGTATTCAAGATAAATATTATAAACCAGGTGAGAAAAAAAATGTGAAGAGGCATCTTCATGAAGGTACAAATTACTGTGTAAATTAGTTTTTGTTTTAATGCATGTTATTGTATTTCTTTCACCGTTCATCTGTGTCAAATGTGTTTGGATTGTGTGCGTGCACACACTGCCTTTTAAGTTGCTTTCTGATGCTCAGTGTTTTATAAATCACATTAACTCCTGTTTTGTGCTTTTGGCACTGTAAAAGTGAATTTACTTCCTGTAGTCTTTAGTTCCAGAGCATCTCAGGAGTTGTAAACCTGCACTACTGACAAGGCAGAAATATGTGAAATAAATATTTTATGTAAGATACAAATTATTGTATTGGATAAAGGAGAGCTAAACAAAAACATTGTCACCTACAGTAAAACTAAACGCGTCCCTGCTGTTTAGTGGTCTTTCTTTTCTTTGATGCAATGAGATATACTCACCAGGTCCACATACACATAACACAAACCACATAGACATGCACTGCAAAAACTACGTAATGTTTAAAATCTCTAAAACACACTTCGACATAATGTACCAAGAGAATGAGGTGACTTCACTTGTTTCTAGTAATCTAGGAAATTGATGCAGCAGAAACAGAAACATCCTCTTCTTTATCCCACACATTCTTCGTCCTCGCAAAACGTGCCTGCATTACCCACGATGCATCTCTATGGCTGACATTTTGATCATGCAGAGCAAGAAGTGGACTTCTGGTATGATGAGCTCCCTTCTCTTCAACTCCACACCTCCAGGTTCTTTTCATTTTCAAACTTGTAGTGTTCAGCCCCCCCAACCAACGCTGATTTAAGTGACATCATTTGAGGCAATTTATCAGACTTCGCTCAGTTCTCTGGAGCCACAACAGGCTTTATACATCTTTTTCACATATGCAGTGCAGTGGTACTTTTGATGTGTAAAGTTGAGTTTAATTGCTGATGATGTGTATTGGCAAAGCATATAACAAGGTACAGGTTCAACAACACTGTAGTTTACACTGTAGTTCACATTTTGCATACACATAGCACTTAGTGGCAAGTTATCAAAAGTAAACATGGAAAATGAATATGGCTAAAACATACTTTAAGAACAGAGTACAGTCAATACACTAAATAGTGACACTTGGTTGTGGGGTGTTTAAAAAATGTCACAGTACCTTTGACTGCTCTGCCCACAATAAAACAACATTATTAGTGTGTGCTGTGTGCCATTTCCTCTCTGCAGGGCCTGGTTTCATATGTATACCGCTCAGGATCCGATTGAAGCTGTGCATTGAGTCTGTGGTGTGAGCGACCTCATTTCAGGGGCATAGAATGTTTTCAAGAGACGATCCAAAAGGGTACTTATGGTACATTACAGGAAACTTTGGTTACAACGTGACACACTGACTCTGTGAAAACAATTAAAGTATTCTGCAGAGACTTTGAGCTGAAAGTTTAAAATCAAATAGAGATGTGTGTTGAAGGCAGAAACCTGACATGGACACTGATGCTTCTGTTTCTGAGCAGTAAGTACAACATTTTACTCTCATTTAAGGTAGCATTTTTATGTTGAATTAATGCATGCAGCAATACATTTGTTTCAGGTGCTCTTTGCAGTGAGTGGAAAGTGACTTATCACCAACAACATATCTGTGCAGTGAAAGACTCGTCTGTTGTCATTCCTTGTTCATTTTCCTATCCTGGCAATCTGATAGTGCAAAGTACTGCATGGGGTCATGAAAAATATCACATTTTTAATGGTCCTTTCAATTTTTACAGTAACTTGAATAAAACGAAAACGAGATTTCAGTATATTGGTGACACAAATCGCAATTGTTCTTTAAAAATAAACCAAGTGGAGCACAATGATACAGGAAAACACGTCTTCAGATTTACAACTAATGACGAAAGAGGCAAGTGGACTGGTATGGATGGCTCAACATTAAAGGTTGTTGGTAAGTTGTAATAACAACACTATAATTGTAAATCTTCTCTGCACTTTAATCCATAAACAAACTTAAGCTGTACTTTGCTCTTCTAGATTTGAGCATTTCATTGACAAAGCCTAATGGAAACGGAATAACAAAGGAGGGCGACTCTGTGAATCTGACCTGCAGAAACAGCTGTGATGGCGGGAACATTTTATCTGCTTTCACCTGGTTTAAGAATGGAGAACCCATAGCTGAGGGACCTACATTTTATTTAAGCAACATGTCCTTCACAAACTCTGGAAACTACACTTGTTCTCTAAAAGGACACACAGCAGCATCTTCAGGAGTCATACATATTGATGTTGAATGTGAGTATTAGACACAAAATCAACACTTGAATGAAAAAGAAATAAAAACGATGGGATTTAGATAATGAAAATGAAATCTACCAATTTGCAAAATGAGTTATTTGATAGTTAACAGCTCCAGTTTTCTTCAGATAGCCCCAAGAACACATCAGTGTGTGTCAGACCATCGATGGAGGCAGACGCCGGCAGCAACATAACCCTGACCTGCAGCAGCCATGCAAACCCCCCAGTGGAGAATTATACTTGGGTTAAAATAGATGACGGTGATGTAATGGATGTTGGAAAAGGGCCTGTGTTCGTCCCTGATGATGGTGGCCAGTATTTATGCAGTGCCAGCAACAAACATGGAAGCCAAAACTCCTCTGTTGTTACTTTAAAAATTAAATGTAAGTGGATTTTTATTTGCTCATATTTAGTGTCTTTGATAAACCTTTGCTTGAACAGTTTTGAAAAAAATATATATTTTTAAAGGCTCATCAAAGCGGAATTGAAACAATCATTTTTAAACGAGTAGATTATGTGTCACATCTTTTGACTTTCATTTGACTACTTCATTGTTGTCTCACAAAGCTAAGCCACGGCCTTTCTACACAGCAGATTGGACATTTACCAAAGATGTACTAATCATTGCCATAATTGCTGCTGTTTCTGTGCTAATGATTGTGACCATTGTTTTTGCCATCAGAAGGTAAGCTGTATTTACACTTTATCACTTAAATAGCTCACAACAATCATGTGATGATGTTCAAAAGTCTTTTAATGTCTTTCAGACGCAACAGAAAAAGGACAAGAGCACCAGAGAGGAGTGAGGAGTGTGAGGAAGACACCCAGGTGGGACTAATATTACATGGACTATTTAAGGCTTATATGGTTCTATTGTGTTCTGAATTTGTTATTTATAGCTGACATCCTGTACATTACAGGTTAATATGTTAGTTGCACGGTGGTTGTCTACAAACACGTTAATCATGCAAGCAAGTTCCACTCATGAGGTTGTTTTTCTTGTGTGTAAAAACCCGCCATGCAGTAGAACTGAGAACTGAATGTAAGAGGATAATATGTTCTACACTAATTCATCATTTTTATATTCATGCATATTCAGAATTCAGTCTATGTCAACTATCGTGTTTTGGACAATAACCAATCACAAGAGAGAAATGGATGTGAGGAACAAACACTAGAGCTCATCTACACAACTGTTGACTTTCACACCGAGAGAAAGATGTGAGATATTTCATGTTACCTATTTTTCAAAAAATAGTTTATGTTGCATTAGAGGCACTCATCAACTGTATCGCGTGCAGGAAGCAGCAGATGGCCTCCCATAACGATGACGAAGGGGTGGTTTACAGCACAGTGTGCAGGTATAAAGCTCAGCAAGCACATATATTTATCTTTAATATAAGATCACCACAAAACAGTGCAAATGTTTTCTTCTTTGCTTCTTTGTTTTTCAGGAAACTCTTGAATCCTACATATGTTGAAACTCCCTGAATGGACAACAAGCACATGCCGTTTTGAAGGAAAAGGAAACAAATTGTGGCAAAATATTACAAACATACACATACAATACAAATACATTTTCTTCTGTCAACGCTAATTCTTGTTGATCAAACTCAAGACCAAAAAAAGAGGACCATGTAAAATGTCAAAACTCAAGGTTTCATCAAAGAGAAAAATAAAAGTTACGTTTTTTTTTGAACGCATGTGATCATATTTCTTTCGCCATGCCTGAGTATCATACAGTATGTGTGTGGAGGTGCACCAGCTGGCTCTTAAGTTACTTTCTGGTATTCAGGGTTTTACAAATAATAAATGCTCTTGTGTTGTGTTTTGGTACTGTGGAAGTTAATTTGCTGTTGTTTAGTTTCTTAGGTTTTTAAGTATTTTAGTCATGTATTACTCAACCAGGCCGCACACAATTGGAGCAGGTTCATAAAAGATGGAAATATGTTAAATAAATTAAATACAGACATTAAGTGAGGTACAAACTATTATAATACACAAATGTGAGAAAACAAAAACATTATACAGTTTCAGGGGAACAAGTGAACTCACGACTCATTCAGGTTCAGTTGTCTTTCTTCCTATTAATGTAACACTCTGTGTCATCATATTACATTTTTAATACTTCATAACATCGGCCTGATTGCCCTTCCGGGCGTCAGTGATGGATGTAGATGAAATAATACACCTTCACATTTAATATGCAAACATTCATCATTGATAACTATAGGCTACTTGCCATTTCATTTAACTTCTTATTTGCCAAAACAATTTGGGCAACAAAATGGCCTTGACAAGCTTCTTCTCCTACTTCTTGTATCTGAGACAATTTAAGAGTCTCCAAACAGCTCTTAATGTTATTCTTATGATTTCCACTTTTGCGGTTTTGTTTTTAACTTGACTTGTGCATGCATTTTTTTTTTGCTATAGGGCCAGAGGACTCTCTTTCTCTCTCTCTCTCTCTCTCTCTCTCTCTGTTTCTCTTTCTTTCTCTTTCTTTTATACAAGTTGCGTTGTAAATAACAAGTTAAGATACCTTCAGATCTGACAGCTTCAATGCAACACATACCTAAGCTGGGAGTGCAGTCTAAGTTGCCATGACAACATACTTGCACAAAATGAACCTGAAACACTTAAGATACAGTAGGTGTTTCCAGAAGATAAGGTGACTCTTTTTTTTTTTTGGCACAGCATCCACATGCAAACGGTTGAAATAATAAAACTTGTCTGGTCCCTGCGCTCAATGGCACATTCTTACACAAAGTTCAAGGTTATTCTGCCCTCTGCTGACAATTTAAGAGCATAGCATTCTACAGAAGTTAGTGTTGAGCCTTCATTACTCAAATGAACACAACTCGCCTCAATGGAGAAGTTTGTGTCATGTGAGAGCTGTAGAGAGACACAGCTCAAACAGGATCAAAGGTCATCCCACAGACATCACTGGATGCCCAGTGTAAACTATTAACTGTAACTATATACAATATGATTGCTTCTACGGATGAGTTACCTAGAGAAGGCATTATGCAAGAGCTACAAACACATAGCTCAGCCTGAATCCATGTGTAGCTTTAAAATGACTATACAAATCTGTTGAAGTTGAGGGGCACATACAGGAACTGGTCCAGTGCTGCTACTTTGTGGACATGTTGCTGTGGTGAACGACTTCTTGCTTTCTATTTGCACACATTAACACAATGGAGGCATTTCCACGTAGCCTGTGATAGTTTTCCACTGTAGGCCACTGGATAACAGCCAGTTGGCTGTGTCCTTGCTCAAAGTGAAAGTCAAATACAGCCACAAGTTTCTCTTGGTGCTTGAATGCTTGTGACCGTATTTATCTAACCAGAGACTGAACTGGACAGAGATTAGGTAAAACTCTGCAAGCACTGTTGGGTAAAAGTACACACTTGTACTAACAATCATCGTTTAGGACAAAGATAGACACAATTTGAAAATCCCAAAAGTATCAATTTTTAAATGCATCTAAACAAACGTGCTTTTATGCCACAAGCCATGAAGACAATGCTACTCTTCATGAAAGCTGTTTTAAGGGGTGTTTATACAGATTTGGCATTATCCTGTGGGACAGTTATTTCTAAAAAATAAAATACTAAAGGAAAATCCCACAATTTGTGTAACTAAATCACTTGATGGACCATGGCTCCCTATGTAATCTTTCTTTACATTAACCATTCAGAAACGACATGCCCCTCTTGGATTGTGTGGACTGTGCTTGTGTTATATCGTACTTATGCATCACTTGATCATGAATACAAACTAGATTTGTTGATCAGTGTCATTAGAACAGGTTGTACTAGTCCCAACTTGCCACACCTGTGCATAAAAAACTTGCTCAGCCATCCTCCCCAGTCCAGAAATAAATACTGATATGAGCCATTAAAAGTAAACTGTTTTAGTTGACGCCCATTTCTGATTAAACGAAACTGTACAAGACATGCGGAAACGGAATAACAGTAGTGTCTAGGATGTGACTCTGCCGGCGGTAACGTTAGGTCCAGCAGAGATGACTTCTGGGCTTTTCCATTTGCTGAAGAGAAGAAATAATTTATAAGGTCGCGACAGTCTTTTCAGGTAGGACATGTTTGTTACCTCTCCGTAGAAAGCTGGAGGCGATAACGTCAGACATTTCGAGAAATTCAAAATAATAATGTAATGTTAATCATATTAGCTGTAGTTAGCTAACTTATCAGACCTCGCTGTCATGGGACTCTTCTGCGTAAGTCTGGCTCAAACGGGTATTAAATGCAATGTCATTTGGTTATCAGCCGTCCTTGCACCGGCACATCTTATTTAATTTTTTTCTAGAAAGTGAGTCGGAGAGCAAACAGACTTAGCTAATGAGCTAACATAACGCTGTTATACAGTAAACTAGTTAGCTAACTCGCTGCCTAAATGTAGCAAGGACACCTATTCCGTGTGACACAGAGCAGTTATTGTGTCGTGATTATGCAATAATATTGGTAACGTTAGCTAATATAGGTTTATTTAGTTTGCATTCCCTTTTGCTGTTGTCGAATGAGGTTATAGGTCGACATTTCTATTTTCCTTCTCTTTTTGGGGGGGTCTAAACAGGAAGTGACGCAAAATATACTTTTACAAAGCAACCACGCTATTGGATAAACTGTGGACTCAAAGATCTTTTCATTAAGAAGGGTGCATCACTCGATGCTTTAAAAACGTTGTCCCTCATTCCAGTCTGTAAATAAAGATAGGTCTAAACTCTCTCCTTCTGCAAACTTGTTTTGCGATCCTAACTGCAACCTTATAATACCCCCACGATTAATACATAAATGTTTCTTTAACAATGTTGTTTTACAAGTTTTTCGGATTAAAGACAATTTGGGGCATAAATAAACAGTCAAGTACACTGTCACATCTAGTTCCTGCAATTTTCATGGCATTGTTTTTACCCTGCCTATCAATATTACCCATAGACTGATACAGTCTATGATATTACCACATATTTGCTAACATAACAATTATTTTACACATTTTTTATTTGAAAAATAATCACGGAAATTCTCAGTGAGAGATACCCAACATTTGACAATATTTGACTATATAGAGTATGAACAGAAAGTAGCACTTTTTTCACTGGTTAGGAAATCTTAAGAACATTTCTTTGCTAAACTCTGAGCTGAATAACTCTGTTGCCTCACATAAAAGACCCACAACAATGTATGAACAAATATGCAATAAACTTAATCACAGCAATGCTCTCTCTGGGTCAAACATTCAAACCATAATTGTTGCCTCAGGGTGTGACCAGAAGTCCTGAGGGCTTTTCTTAATACATCCATGGTTGTTAACAAAGAGCAAGCAAAGCAGTGATTATGTCCTTAAACTGGAAATGAAGCATAGACTACTGCAAATTTTACAGAATCCCTTTTTTCAAATTGTCTTCGGTAATTTTCAACAATTATAGTAGGAATGTATTATTATTCCTAATTTAAAAAAATGTAATTGAAGTATTAGTTTCTCTACAGAAGAGTTCCTTTTTTTAATTACTTTTTCCTTCTTTTAACTAGTTATGTTATCTTTCTAAAGGTTAGTAATTTTTTTAAGGGAACTTGGTCTATTCTAGTGCGCAGTGAGACCTCTTAGTTTCTCTTCCCTGACTGATGTGAGTTTGCGCGACCGAAGGTGGGCGTGCAGCGGCTTGCTGTCACTGCTACATAGTTCTATTTCTTTAACTGTCTATGGTTCTATCCATTTCAATCACTTAGCTAACGAAATGTTTAGAGGCCAGTTTGTTGGGTAAGACTGGTCAAAGTCCATGTCGATGAAAGAAACTACTTAGGCGGTTGTTTCGGCAGAGCTGGAGACTGTCTCGTGAGGCCTGACGTTGCGAAATTGAAAGTGAAAGGAATCCGCGACAGGGTGGGACATCAACGTACATTGCAGTTGTTTCTTCTTTTGCAGAGATCACTTGTGTGAAGATGAAGTGCCCAAGTTGTTCACAACATATTGCAGAGAAGACCGCCAAGTTCTGTAGCGAGTGTGGCCAGAAGTTACCAGTCCAACCTGCAAACACACAGGGTAAGTAGATTCATTTAGAAATGTCTTGTAATAAAATATATAATTACATACAAAATGTGATTATTAAGGTCCGAAAAATGTATAAAAGAGCACTGGTTGTTTTGTTAGTACAATATCCACAAACTAATTTGGAGGACAGATGAGTCATACTGTAGTGTATACTGTAACTGTATGCCAGAGTGTTTCGATTGTGTGTTTGATGGTACTGCCCCTATCAATTTGGCCACACAATTGCCACAATAATTGGTTTTAACTTGTATGTAAAGTTAAGTAAACAATTATAAAAAAAAAGAAAAGTGGGTTCAACTCTTCAAAGCCTGCATTTTGTATTGTCATACCATGAGTCTGTGTTGCAATACTTAGGCTTATAGTACTTTTAAAAGCAAAATTAGAAATGACTTGACATGAAAATAATAAACATTTGGACTTGGCCATGTGTTATAGTTATTCTCTTACCTTAGGGTGGCAGCACATGGAGCTACAACAGTGACAGTAACCTGTGGTATTGAAAATAAAATTTGGCATTGAAACAATAAATATCGGTATTGAAAACTGTTGAACTGAAGTATAAAACACAAACATCAAAAAGTAATAATCTCATAATCCTATGATATTATTTCACTTTAACGTTTGTTTGCATCAGGATAGGTTTTTCAATGTCAATGTAAATTTTTTCTTGATGTCTGTGTCTTTTCAATGACAGTTGTTTTTTTTACGCTGTCAAGATTTTTACAGTGTCACTGTTTTCAGTTTCAACTTTCTGTCACTGTTTTGGCGTAGGGAGGAGGGGCCTGAGGGGAAGGACAAAGAGGGCGTGGCTTGTGGGAATTTACATAGGCTACTGGCGAGAGACCGCACCTCTATAGGAATCCTGCCATTTTTTCACACAGAAGCAGGCTGGTTTAGTGTTAACTTTTAATGTAGTTTGTTAGTGAATGCGTCCAGCCTTTTAGGGAGTGTGTGACTTGCCTAGAAGCCTATTATATGAAAAAATGGCAGATATGAACGGACTTACTTGAGATTTGGAGGTTCCAGGTGAACGTGTGGAAGACATTGCAGATATGCGGTTTTAACAACTCTGGGAGGATTTGTCTGGAGGTGTGGTCTCTCGCCAGTAGCCTCTGTAAATTACCCGTAAGCCACGCCCCCTTTATCCCTCCCCTCAGGCCCCTCCTCCCTATGCCAAAACAGTGACAGAAAGTTGAAACTGAAAACAGTGACATTGTAAAAATCTTGACAGCGTAAAAAAAAAAAAACTGTCACTGAAAAGACACGGACATCAAGAAAAAATTTACATTGACATTGAAAAACCTATCATGATGCAAACAAAAGTCAAAGTGAAATAATATCATAGGATTATGATATTATTACTTTTTGATGTTTGTGTTTTATACTTCAGTTCAACAGTTTTCAATGCCAATATTTGTTGTTTCAATGCCAAATTTTATTTTCAATACCACAGGTTACTGTCACTGTTCTAGCTCCATAGCAGCATCCCTGCATCATCTGTCCACACATTTGCAGACAGCAATACTACTAATAATAAAGTACAGCAGGTGACATTATGTACTAGTACAAAAAAATTATGTTGTGATTAATTTGGATATTGCAGTCAAAAAGGTATTATTATTGTCATCCTTCAAATCTTTCACCAGTTATGGGATGTGATTCGAATTCGACTGGAATGCAAATTAGCCTTAGGCAAATAACGATAACCCCCAGAGCAAGGCGTTGTAGTTGTAGTTTTCACATGTCTTAGGGTGCAGTCTGATTTGTATACCATTTATCTTTAATCCAGATACAAGAGATCAGCCCAAATCCTTGGTAGCAGACTCAGGAATTACGGCATCAGTTTCAGAGAAAAACGACCCACCTTTGGACAGGAAAGACTCTGATAAATCTCCCAAAAGGCCGAATGATGAGACCATTGGCCAACCAAAGAAAAAGGTGCGTGTGAATGTCTGTTATTCTACAAGGCAGACTTTCTATGTGCAAGAGTTAAATACTGAATGCCATTATCTCTTTCTAATATTTCCAATAATAGATAAGTTTAGGTTTGGTCTACCTTTTGGTTAAAATGTTATGCCAACTTCAGACTCTAGAATCAATTGGACTAAGACTTCAGTTGAATGCTTGGGCATGTTCATTGAAAATAAAAGTCAAAAAGACATACTTTCAGTTAATATTTCTAATAATGATATCCTACTTAACGTTACTTCACATCATCTAAAGGCCTTTTGTTTAGATCTTTAGACATTTAAAATGTTAGTCCATCAATAATACTTAGTATTACAAAAGTGGATTGTAATGCTGTTCTTCTACCACATGCCCTTCACAGAAGAAGAAAAAGAAGAAGAACAAAAAAAATAAAGATGGCAACTTGTCATCAGCCCAATACCCGTCCCATCTCTCCCTGGGAGACAACCAGGGGAGGAAGACCCAGGATGGGAAAGACTCTTCTGGCAGTGAAAGCTCAGATAATGCAATGGATGAAACACCAGACTCACTCCAGGATGAGCCCTCCTCACTGGAGAGCCAGCCTAGTTCTTTAGCAGCTAACATTCCTGCCGCACGCCCTGAAGACACACGCGTCGTTGAGAGGGAAAAGGCGGCTGCCACAGAAGAAGCAGGAACTGTGGGACAGCCTGAAGAAGCTCCAGGTGACCCTGCTAAAGGAGAGAGCAACACACCAAAATCAACTCCAGATCAGGTGCTCAACACAGCACCAGCTGACACTCCGACTCCCATCTCAGGTGATAGCAACATTACAACTTCTCAGTCAGGTTCGGGCAAAGGGACAAAGGTCACTATTGCTAAAGAACAAAAGACTGAAAAGAAAAACTCAAAGAACAAGAAAGACACAGCCAAACAACCTGCACTGGACCAGAATGCCAACGTGGAGCAACATGTGAAACAGACAGGAGAAAGCAAACAGAAGGGAAAGAGTCAGCAGGACCAGAAACAGAAGCAGGCTGTGGTAGCTAACCAACAGATGGTTTTTGGCCCTCAAAATGTATCAAAGGTAAGGTTGACTATACTGTATGGAAAGTAATCATTATTGACAGAAGCCCACATTTTTTTCTTTAACTGGAAAAAGAGTTTAAGGCGTATACTTAACCTACATATTTAATGCTACTTGTACAGGCTGACAGCAAAGGCTCCAGTGTGGACCCGCAGGGGACAGTAGAGGACATGGTGGTTCAGGCCTCGACCGCAGCACAAACCTCCGACGCTGACCATGGAAGTAAAGACGGCACTAAGGATAAACCACAGTCCAGCAGCCCAGCTGGCCCGACACCCAAAAGGTGGTTGTACACATGTGCTTTAGATCACCAATGCCAGTTGTGTGTGTGTGTTATTTGCTATATCTGTATTTATTTGTTTTTGCTTTTCAGGCCGACCAGGAACAACACCATTGCTGCACGAAACAGACTCACTATTTACTTCCATGCAGTTCTTTCAAAAGATTTCAAATTCGATCCAAAAGAAGATCGTATCTTCATCAGGGCTGGGCTCCACATAGGGACATGGGAGACCGATGCAGTTGAGCTGAATGTGTCCAGGTACGTGTTCTTAAATCACTTGTCTGTTTAGCTTAGATGGTGGTCTAACACACGGGCACATGAAACAAAGATACGCGCAAAAAAAGAATCCCCCAGCATTTAGTTTTGATTAGGAAAAAAATAACACTTTCCCATAATCATCGCCTTATTTAAGTACACGTAGTTTGTATTGACTCATTATGCTACTTGCTTGTTGACAAACTTGCTATAACTACATCTACAATCCCCAACTCAGGCTTAAGCTACCGATACAGTATAGTATAATATAATATAATAAACAAATACTTGATTTAATAACAGGCAGTGTCAAACAGAGAATTGCAGAGAAGCTGTAGTCTTCTGAGAGTTTTTTCCAGATGTGTGGTGCATAAAACCTGAACGCTGATTCTCTGTGTTTAGGTCTGACTCTGGACAGAAAAGAGACCTGAACTGTTAGTTCTAACCCTTTTTAAAACACCAATGTCCCACAATAACACAACAAACTGTTTATTTGAGGCAGTGGTAGACCAGCAACTCCTGTGTTCTGTGAGATAAAATTATTATTGTGTAATCCCATGTGTAAACTTAAACTGGGTTGCCTGACGGCAAAGTAAAGCAGTGAAAATATTTAAAATATGGCGTATACTAAAACTTTTCTTTTTTTTTTCTTTCGGGCTGACTGGGTAGTTTTAGTCAGATGGCAAAAATATGTTTAGCTGTGGCCCATGTTTACAGCATTACATTGCTTAGCTTCCATGTTGGTACTCCTGCATGCCTCTTACTAGGGGCTTGCTGACTGCCATCTACTGTATGTAATACACTGACTATGGATAGGTACCTCATACAACCCCACTTCAAAAACTTTGAACCATCATTTAACACCACATACTGTACATTTGACTTTATTTTCCTTTTCACACAGGGATCTTGGTGAACATGGTTTTCTGGTCGAGGGCAGTCTAACAACACTCAAAAGTGAAGCTGAATCTGTGTCGATACCATACAAATATATTGTCTATTACAATAAAACGCAAAAATATGCGTATGAGTACATATACAAACTGGATTCTACACACCAAACAACCAACAGATGTTTGTTCGTAAAACCACACCTTGTCAATGAAGACGGTAAATGTTACGTTCACTTTGTCCAGCTGTAATTATATTTGTTTGCATGCAAATGGAATCTGATTTAGTATAGTATGACAAATTTGAATTACAGACAATTCATGTATATTTTATGTTTTTTGTAAAGGGGACTGGCATCAATATGATGACATCATCTGTGCTGAGCCAACGAAGAACATGCTCAAACGCATTAAAGAAAGAATCTGGCCTGAACAAAGGAGTACTCTGATTCAAGGCAGAGAGATTGCGGGGAATATAATGCTCGAGACCATATTTGATCTTCTCAGGACCTGGACCCCTACCAATTTGAGAAGTTTTCTGATCCAGCTGAATCAGTTCTATCAAGTTTATGGGGAACCTTATGTGTATGAAGAAAAACAAAAGAAGTGGTACTCCTTAAACTATGGGGAAGATGATGTAAGTTCCTAATCTTTGTGGAAAACGTCTAGGCGCGCCCAGGTATGGCCTGCCGAACTTAGTCTCTCTGTGTCTCTGGTATAATTTCCTAGGTGAGGAAGATGCTAAAGGACTTCATGGTGACAAAGGTGATTCCTCAGTTGCTGAAGAATGGAAGCGGGGCGATGCTCTACATTCAGGATCCCATGAGAGCGGCTGTTATCATGCTCTTTTTATGGAGTCAACAAAAATTAAAACTGGATGATGGTGAGCTCCATAGGCTCTGCAGTGCACTCTGTTTACCCAAAAAAGACAAAGAGGACTTCCTCCAGTACTGGACAGAGTTTTCTCAGGATGTTGCTATTTTCAAAGAGTAGGTACCTATTCAATTAATGCTGTTGATATATATATATATATATATATATATATATTTTTTTTTTTTCTATTTATATGCTAATAAAATGGTCTTTGTTGTAGTCTGCAAGAAATGTTGGTGTATCTGATACGGGAGGTGAAAAAATTGAGAATGCCACGATGGATTCTGGTGCTACCCCTCTTACATTTCCTCAGAGGAACTGCAAAGCCCTTTAAAATAAATACTTATAGAAACATGAAGTACGGCGCAAACTGGGCTGGTTTGCATGGCCTTGACATTGGTTCCACAGCAACATACATGAACAGTGAGCAGAGGAAGTAAGAGTCCCTCACACAAACATCTTCCAATAAATTTATTAGGAAATAGATGGATTTTACTTTACACAGTGTATGTTTACTTACTCTTCTGTTTTCAGGGCACTAGTGAGTTTGATGAAAAGCCACAATCACTTGATGGAGGTTGATGCAGTTTTAGTGCGATCCTGCATGTACCTGATGCCATTTGATGACCTGATGGACTGTATCATCAACATTAACATTGAGCTTTTGGACATGCTTTATGTTTTCACTAACAAGGCTCCTCAGGATATTACAATCAGTAACTTCCAGGTGAAGTGGAAACACTAGTTGAAAATTATATATTTCAGAATTATAGTATGTTTTTTATTAAACTAATATTCTTGAATTTCTGCTTTACAGACAGTATCTGACATTCTCTCATATATCCAAGGAAAACTCATTCAAGAACAGTACAGGTGATTTGCTCTTCTAAATTTGCTAGATTTTCTATTGAGTTGTAAAAGGCATGAAGTCACAGGCGGTTTATTTGTATTTGTAGGTTTAATTGTTAGTTCACATTTTATTTGTTCTTTCCATATTCTTGTATGACTACATGGCTGTGCAGATCATGAAATCCCATTTTAACATGGAGGGTGACATGTTTATTAAATGTGATGCTTTAACCTTCCGTTTTGTGTTATAGTTATTTGACTGAGGCTTACAGGAAAGAGTGCCTAGTAACAGCAGTGGAACTGTTGGAGAAGCTCTGCAAAGGTGTCACATCAGCATCATATACCCACTACCCTGAAATTCCTGTGGCTTGTATGAATCTGGTTGCATCAGTGTCAGACTATGTTCAATGTAACAAGCAACAGGTATTTGAAGTGAATCTTATAAGGCAAACTGTTAACATTTCAGACAGATTTAAATCTTGTTTTTCTCAAATACTGTCCTAACAATTCTCATTCAGGAGATTCAAGAAGGGGAAAGAGAGCAGCAATATGCAAAAGATTTCACCTCCATTATGAGGAACTGGATAAGTCGCTTCTTCAAAGAGAGTTTGCTCAACAAGAGTTGGTCCCTGTACCGTGTTGAGACCTCAAAACAGATTGAAGTAAGCAGATTTGTTAGATTTAGTAAATCAATAATACACAAAATATGCATGTGTACTCATCTCTTACAACCCATCAGTGGTAGAGATAGCTGAAATATGTTTTATTTTTTTATTTTTACAGACGTGGAACAACATAATGGCCATCCAATTCAAAGATGAAGAGTGCACAAAAGAATGGAGACAGACATTCACAATGGATTTTGAGGGCAAGTTCAAACAGGTATGTGACATATCTTTTGCACATCCCTGTTACTTTTTGGTTAAACTATGAAATGTGACATATGTTTTATGTGTCTGGTTTTAGGAAACTGCATTGGATAAAATTGAATTTTACTGCACAAAAATAGAGGAACTCAGTAAATCCCATCCACACGTTGCTGCTTGTGTTGAGAGGTGTGCTCTTGAGGCTGTTACATCTTTGTGCCAGGTAGACAGCCCTTTCACTTCATTCACATTTTGAATTTTCATGTAGTAATTGCATATTTTATAAGATTTCTGGCCGTGTTGAAGAAAATTAACATTCCATTGACAGAATTGAGTAAATTACAAATTAAATCTTCTAAAAATAAATTCAGGAAAATGTCCTTATTTAAAAATAAAAGGAACAGCATGAAACACAGATTTAGCTAATCTGTTTAAAAGATGCCCAGTAATGTTAATGCCTGTTTAACCTCATATACAGACCAAGTCTGAGGGAAAGCTGTTTGAGAGGTTCACGATAAACTGGAAGTTCGGGAAACTCATCTCAGCCATTATCCAGAAATCTTGGCCAAAGGACCAACAAGGAAATTATCAGGAAGATGAAGAATTAGTCCTTCATCACCTCCTCTCCTGGACTGCCGCCAAAGACATTTTCAAACTGCACGGTATATTCTCAGAAATTAATAAACCATTAAAATATGCACACACCAAAATGAAAACTCCCGTAGGGTAGGCAGATAGAATATAATTGTAAAAGAACAGATGATAGGAAACCAGGCCTCAGTAAATGATTGAATTCATGGCAGAAACTGATCATTGTAATAATTAATGTGGTTTTAGACAGAAACACTAACATGTAATTTCTATCATTGCAGGCACAGACGAAAATGTGATTGAGAAGCTCTCTCCAGATGCCAGGGACAGAATTGCTATAGCCATATCCTCATTCACAGCAATCAACAAGCAACTGGTCCATGGAAACATTAAGACCAGCATGCTTAACATCATTTTGGAGAAGAGAAACGTCTTCTTAGATCTGCTGAAGATTGGTAATAACAGTCTGCTTGTCAGCAGAGATTTCTGAATATCTTTGTTTAACATTCAATAATAAAGAACCCTAGAACATGCTTGTGTGTGTGTGTGTGTGTGTGTGTGTGTGTGTGTGTGTGTGTACGTGTGTGTGTGTGTGTGTGTACGTGTGTGTACGTGTGTGTACGTGTGTGTACGTGTGTGTACGTGTACAGATTGCCTCTCTGAGAATCAACAATACAGGGATAATGCCAAAATGAGGAGGCTGTTACAGTGCAGAGAGGATGAAGTGAAAGCTGTGTACCATGAGAAGGAGCTTGTGGATGTCTTCTTAACAATGAGCCAAAAACTAAAGGAACATATGACCGGTATGGTGTAGAATCAGTCAGTTTGGTTTGATTACGCACTTGGGGGAAATTTAACACATGCTTATTTAATTTCCTTGACAGTTGATGTTGCCGACATGGAAGAGAGACAGCAGGTCAACATCGAGATCATGCCCCTGAACCATTTCATGGAGGTTCATCCATTTGACCAACTGCCCTCTGCCAATGCTGGTGTTGTCAACTACTTCGATCTGGTTGAAGAAATCAGAAACATGACAGAGGTCCTGTTCACCTTTAGAGAGAGTCATATATTCAAAGTATGCTGGGAGAAACAAGCCAAACACATAGCCACTGAAGAAATGGAAGACGAAAACGCTGGCGAAATTGGAGTAGCGGACATTATGGCAACACCAGAAATGATACATGACGACATTTTTGAGCCTTGTTTTGCTGATTACAAAGACATCTACACTCGTCTGAAGAATGGCAGCATTAGGCTTGAGGAGGTAAACCAGCTATTCAGAGATTACAAGGGCAAGTACGAAGAGCTTGCACTGGACCTGGACATCATGTGCATGATCGATAAATCGACCGACAAACAGTGGATCCACAGCAGGGTTCAACAGATCGAGCAGTATCACGATCTTCATCTAGCTGTGGCTTCGGCTCAAATGATCATGATGGTTAAAGAGACACTTCATCTTCAAGGGGACTTCAGGGTTCTCGAGACTCTTACAGAAGTTGTAAGTGGCCATATTTTGAACTAAGACTGATTATGTGAAAATGAATAAGGCTAAAAATCTCCCTTTGCTTACCACGTTCAGGTTTTAAGTTTCTTTATTGTTTTTAATAATAATGTAATATTGTCTTTTTATCTCTTCTCTCTTCAGAGTCATGCAGACTTTCAGACAGAGCAGCTCAATCGGATTGACAATGACTTGATGCAGGCCAAGATGGTCCTGGTGGACATCACTGAGCCCCGGAGACAGTGCCTACTTGAGCTGGGACTCAGAGGACACTTTGTTAGATGGGTGAAAGATGCACTTGAAGGTAAGAATAGTCAATTGCTGTAGTCCCAACCAATTTATTTGAATGCTCATTCTGTCTAATTACATTTATTATTTTTTAGATATCAATGAGTTGAAAGTGTTCGTTGACCTGGCTTCCATATCTGCGGGAGAGAATGACATGGATGTGGATCGCGTTGCTTGCTTCCACGATGCTGTCCTCGGCTACTCATCAATGCTATATGAGCTAAAACCAGATGCTGGTTTTCATGTCCTCAAAGAGGTGCTCAAGAAGCTCTGGAGAGCTTTGGAGAATGACAGCAACCTACCAAAAAAGCTAGTAAGAGGACACCTTGCTAATGCTACGGCTGAAAGAACTCAACAACTCTTAAACATCACACTATCTAACAGTTGGCATAGTAGCCTTATGAAATTGAAAATAATATTCAGTAGCGTAATTTAGAATTATCTTCTTTTGTAGCGGGACAGTGCACGCCATTTGGAATGGCTGAAGACTGTGAAGGACAGTCATGGATCAGTGGAGCTGTCATCTCTCTCTTTAGCATCAGCCATCAACAACAAGGGTATCTACCTGATCAGTGCACAAAGTGTTAAAAAGGTGAATAACAAAAAGCTGATGGCATCCTTGTGTACATGCAGCACAGATGTTTTCACTGAGAACAACATTTCTGCAATTAAAGTATTTCTTCCAATCCAGTTGACTCTTGACACAGCCCTGAAGCTGCAGATTCCAGAGGAGCATGATGAGGCTCATCAGCAGAAGCGCTGCTACTCACTAGAGGAACTGCGGGAGCTGCAGAACAAACTCATGCTTATGTCTGGGAAAGGTGATCAGGGGCAGAATGAAGTTGATCATTTTACAGAGGTATATTAAAATGTTTCGCTTTTTTATTTAATTAACTTAGGTCAATCTTTTTAGCATAGGAGTTGAAATACTACTAAAATATCAATGCTTCTGCTACTACTTCTATATAATAATTATAATCATAAGCAAACATTCTCTATCTTTGAAGATTCCTCAAGTTGTTGTAACCAAAATTCACAATAATTAAAACAAATATAAAACAAATACAAGGAATAATAAAGTATGACAAACAGGGACATAATATCTATTGACATCAACAGTTATGACTTGGGTGTACTTAATGCATAAAATGTAATGAATATGTAATCATTGTCAGTGTTTAACAGCATTCAAATTTGCATTTGACTTTAGATTTATTTTTCAGGTTTTCGCCAGTGTTCAAAGACTAGCTGAGGCATTCATTGCCCTCTACACTGCTGGAAATCCTCTATTCAGGCACTGGGAAGCGCAAATCAACTGCAGTTTGAGCTCTGAGGAACACAGCATTGTGATGGACTTCAACCTGGGCAGTGTTCTTAGTGTTGTCATTGTGGAGGGAAGTATTGAGGAGCAGCTTCCAGAATTTTGCAGGAAAATGGAAAAGTGCCTGCATTACTGGATGGATTTCGTGGACAAACAAAGATCCCAGAATTACTATCTGAACTACTATACAGCCGAACAGATTGTCTACCTCTGCAGCAAGCTGACTCAGCAAAATGTGACCAATATGGAGGACCAAGTACTCATGCTGCTCTCCTTCGTCAAACCAAATTGCACAGCCTCAGACTTGAGGCAGGTCTGGCATGAACTCCAGTATGAGATCCTCACCAAACCACAAGAGGAAAACGGAGACATTGAGTTCCAGACTTTTGTTATGGTGCCAGGAAGTGAGCTGGGAGATGCAGACTTTACTAGTGAGCTGGATCCTCTGCTAAGTCTTGTGGAACAAGCAGATGGTTCTCAGAAATTTGATCTGATATGGAATGCTTATATGAAAGACATGAAGAATTATCTTCCCCACATTCTTGATATAAAAAGTCTAGGAAGACTGTTGGAAATACTGGGCAACAAAGAAGATGAGAGTAAAGACGACGAGTGTGAAGAAGGCATTTCTGATGATAACATTGGGCATTTCATACAGAGGCAGCTACCTAAAGGATTGGCTGCCGGGAATCCAAACCTCATTGTTTGCCCACATGATGAGGTCCTGACATGTTGCATCTCTATTTACATGAGTAGCAAAGAAGAGACACTTCCCACCTATGATGAAGTCCTCCTGTGCAACTCCTCAACACCATACGAACAGGTTGAGCTATTCCTCAGACGCTGTCTCAGCACAGGCTACAATGGACATAAGATATACTGTCTACTGTATGGAGATCTGCTCACTTATGATGTGAGCTCTAAAGTTGAGAACTTTTATCAGCGAATGAAAATGCAGAGCAGGAAAGACTACAAACTTGTCATAATCTGCAGCTTGGAAAGAGAACATGCCTACCTTCCCTCAGCCTTCAGCCAGTACAGATTGCACATGGTTCCCCAGGAGCCATTGGCGAGGATCCAGGGGTACCTCTACAAACACTACGTTGTCCCAGCAGATCAATGCAGTGCTGCAGCTGCATTCAAAGACCGACTGTGCGTTGGTGTTGTCTCATCCAAAAGGGCTGGTGTTGGTTAGTATATATGTACAGTCTTAGCTATTTCAAATTATTGATGGTGAATATTTTACTCCTAAGATTATTGATACCTATGTTAGTTACCTTTTTTCTTTTAAATGCAGGTAAATCTCTCTATGTCAAGAGACTTTATGAAAAACTGAAGCACTCAACCAAAAAGACATCAGTGATGAAATGCATCCGCTTGATTGAACCAAATGTTGACGAGAATGTCATCCTTCAATCTCTGTTGAACACCCCCAAGAGGAAAGAACTTCTGATGTTCCATTTTGACATCACATCATCGGTAATAATGAGTCTCAAGTTAATGCTTAGTGCAATATAGCTGTATTACTGTAATAGGACACGTATCGGCAGCTTACATATGGTGTTAATGGAGTCTGTTTTATGTAATTGAAAAGGTGCAGAAAGGTCTCCATGAGTTTCTTTTCAAATTGTTAATCCTGCGCTATTTGATGGACTCTGAGGGAAAGACGTGGAAGTGCAGTGACACGCAGCTGTATGTCATAGAGATTTTAGAGCCATCTGTCATGTCAACCAGAAATGCCTCACGGCAGGTAAGAGCTTTTACAATTTTGGCATTATCACTAATCATTTGTCATCTGATTTTAAACTGGTGGTTCCATCTCTTTTTTTCTGCATAGGTTCAAACAATAAACAGCACATTCACAGACGTGTTTCCAAATATTTTCTGCCGACCTCCCAAAGAGGTGCTAATGCTAGAGATGAGGAAGCAAGAACATCCTACCATTGTGAGCACTGACGACCCACTAATGGATGATGAGGAATTCAGGAGTGAAGCCTTTCAGCGGCCATACCAGTATCTCACAAGGTTTCACAACCACAGTGATCTTGATGTTTTCAAATATCAGGATGTTGAAGGGTCACATTTGGAATGTCTTCAGATCTTTCTCATGTACTGTGGTATTATGGACCCATCCTGGGCCGAACTGAGGAACTTTGCATGGTTCCTTAACCTTCAGCTGAAAGACTGTGAGACATCTGTTTTTTGTGATTCTAATTTCACTGGAGACACGCTGACTGGATTCAAAACATTTGTGGTGGACTTCATGATTCTGATGGCAAAGGACTTTGCCACTCCATCACTCAGCATCTCAGACCAGAGTCCTGGCAGGCTGCAGATGGACCTGTCTGGTGTTCGAGATGAAGACTTAGCTCCTTTCCTGATCAGAAAGAGATGGGAAACAGAACCACATCCATACATCTTCTTTAATGATGACCATGTGTCCATGACCTTCATTGGTTTTCATCTTCAGCCCAATGAACAGAACTCTGTTGATGCCATTGATCCCACCTCAAGAAGGGTGATAAAAAAGAATGTCATGACAAGAGAATTGTATGAAGGCCTAATACTTCAGAGAGTCCCTTTCAACATCAACTTTGATTGCCTTCCAAGAGGGGAGAAAATAGAGAGAATCTGCAATGTTCTTGGTATCCAATGGCCTCTTGACCCTGATGAAACATATGAACTTACAACTGACAACATACTAAAGATGCTGGCAATCCATATGCGGTTTAGATGTGGCATCCCTGTCATTATCATGGGGGAGACAGGGTGTGGTAAGACGAGGCTCATCAAATTCCTTTGTGAGTTGCGGAGGAGCGGAGTAGCCACTGAGAACATGAAACTGGTCAAGGTGCATGGAGGGACAACTTCTGAGATGATTTACACCAAAATCAGAGAGGCAGAAGACATTGCTTCTATTAACAAGCAAGACTACGGATTTGACTCTGTTCTTTTCTTTGATGAGGCCAACACTACCGATGCCATCAGCAGCATTAAGGAGGTCCTCTGTGACAAGACTGTCAAGGGGGAAAGCTTGATACCCAACTCTGGACTGCAGATTATTGCAGCATGCAACCCTTACCGAAAGCACACAGATGAGATGATTCAGAGGTTAGAATCTGCTGGTCTTGGGTACAAAGTTCGAGCTGAAGAAACTGATGAAAAGCTTGGGTCCATCCCTCTTCGCCAATTAGTCTATAGAGTTCAAGCATTACCTCCAAGCATGATCCCTCTGGTGTGGGACTTTGGACAGTTAAACGATCAAACAGAGAAAACATACATCCAACAGATTGTGCAGAGAGTGGTTGAAAACAAAGAAATTGATCAAAGTTACCTGACGTGGATCACTGACGTCCTTTCAGCTTCACAGAAGTACATGCGAATGAGAAAGGATGAATGCAGTTTTGTCAGCCTGAGAGATGTTGAACGCTGTATGCAGTCATTTGTTTGGTTCTACGACAACCATGACATGTTGTTTGCAGAGCTTGAAAAGTTTGAGATTACTCAAAATGCTGAGAAGAATGAAAGGCATCACAGACAGCCTGAAGTGAGAGACCCTGTTCTCTGGTCCCTAGTCATGGCCATAGGAGTGTGCTACCATGCATGCCTAGAAAAAAAGGATGAATACCGACAGGAAATCAGCAAATGCCTTCCACAAGCATACTTACCAGCAAAAGTAATGCAGGAAATCACACTTGTGCAGGATTTACTTCTAAGTGGTGTGCCAATGGGGGATACTATTGCAAGAAACAGTGCTCTTAAAGAGAATGTCTTCATGATGGTTATCTGCATTGAGCTACGAATCCCTCTCTTCTTAGTTGGAAAACCTGGAAGCTCAAAATCTCTGTCTAAAACTTTGGTAGCAGATGCAATGCAGGGCCAAGCTGCTCATTCTGACCTCTACAAAAAGCTTAAACAGATCCATTTGGTTTCCTTCCAGTGCAGCCCTCACTCAACACCAGAAGGCATCATTAATACATTCAAGCAATGCGGACGCTTTCAGGAAGGCAAGAACCTGGACGAGTACATATCAGTTGTGGTTCTTGATGAGATTGGCCTGGCTGAGGACTCTCCAAAGATGCCACTGAAAACCCTTCATCCACTTCTAGAAGAGGGATGCATAGATGATGAGCCCCTACCTCACAAAAAGGTTGGATTCATTGGCATCTCCAACTGGGCTTTAGACCCTGCAAAGATGAACAGAGGCATTTTTGTCTCCCGTGGTGACCCTGATGAGAGGGAACTCATCAAGAGTGCTAAAGGCATTTGCAAGTCTGATGCAATGGTTTTGGAAAAGGTCAGGGATTTTTTCCAACCCTTTGCAAGCGCCTATTTAGACATCTGCAACAAAGAAGGCAAAGGTTTTTTTGGCCTACGTGACTATTACAGCTTGATTAAAATGATTTTTGCAGCAGCCAGGGCTTCTCAAAGAAAGCCCACTGCAGAAGAAACTGTGAAGGCAGTGCTGAGAAATTTCAGTGGCAAGGATGATGTGGATGCAGTTACTGTTTTTACCAAAAGTCTGCAGATTTCACCCAACCTGGAGAACATCAGTGCCATTGAGTTTGTGAGAGAAAACCTTCAAACAGTTGGACAAGAAGAAGAATGTCGGTACCTGCTGGTTCTAACTAAGAACTACGCAGCACTACAGATCCTGCAGCAAACCTTCTTTTCAAAAAGTGGTCAGCCAGAAATAATCTTTGGATCCAGTTTCCCAAAAGACCAAGAGTACACCCAAATCTGCCGCAATATCAACAGAGTAAAGATCTGCATGGAGACAGGTCAAACAGTTGTGCTCCTAAATTTGCAGAACCTCTATGAAAGTCTGTATGATGCCCTCAACCAATACTATGTCAGCTTGGGAGGACAGAAATATGTGGACCTTGGACTGGGAACACACCGTGTGAAATGTAGGGTGCACAAAGACTTCCGGCTAATTGTCATTGAAGAAAGAGAGGTGGTCTACAAACAGTTCCCAATACCTCTCATCAACAGGCTGGAGAAACACTACCTGGACATCCACACTGTCCTTAAAACTGAGCAGAAGAGGATGGTGGATGAATTAGAGAAATGGTTGAGACTTTTTGTGTCTTTCAGCAGTCAACACGCATCAGTAGCTCAGGCTTACAAGTACCAACTGCCAGACGTCTTCATCGGGTACCACTCAGACACATGTGCTTCTGTGGTAATTCAAGTAATAGAGAAGCAGAATGACAGTTTGGAGATCTCAGACCCTGAGCGGAGAATATTGGATGAGGCTAAACTCATACTGCTCAAATGTGCCACACCAGACTCAGTTGTACGGTTAGACTGCACAGGCCTTCCCAAGGTGGAGAGCGAAAATCTGGCCAGGGTCTACTTTGAAGAGCAGAATAACAACTGTTTAGCTGACTTCATTCTCGCTCACACAAGGCAGGAAGTCCATTGCTATTCCTCCTTCACAGAGGTAACCTTGAATTTGTCATACTAGTGTAAAATAAAGCACTAACTGTAGATATTTTGGATTAATTCGTTAATTGTTATTTTAAACTATAGGTGACAACATTCTCCAGACTTCTGACATCATCTGACCTGGAACCACTAGTGCAAGTTTTGCATAGTGTTGAGCTCCTCTCCCTTCAGCAGTTTGACACCGAGCATTCCTTCCTAAAGAAGATCAGGTTTGTTAAAGAATATATATGTGTGTGTGTGTGTGTGTGTGTGTGTGTGTGTGTGTATATTTATATATATATATATGATCTCAATCGAAAGATTATGTCTATTCTCTGTTTTCTTGTAGGAACTTCCTCACAGCTGAAAATGGCAGTAATATTGCTGGGCCCTGCACCAAGATCCTCCTCATTCAGTGTGATTTTGATGAGGCCTCTCACAGTGCCAATCTCATTGCATCTGCAAAGTAGGTCCAACATTTCTTCTCTGTTGGGTATGCACAACTGTGGGATTGTTTTGCTCTATTGAGTTTTCCTGTTCATTTTTAGGTATTCATCCATAAATGAAATCAACAAGCTAACTCAGGAGAGCACAGAAAGCAGGGTGTTTGTCTACTTCATTACCAGACTGCCAAGAATGGAAGGAGGGACCTCCTACGTTTGCTTTCATGGAGGTAAGGCAACCATGACTTGTGATTAGAAAAATAAATTGTATCACATTGTTCAAAGAATAATCTGAAACTTGTTAATGTTTACAGACCCCTGGAAATCAGTTCACATTGATGACCTCAGACGGTCAAAAGACATTGTTTCAGACATCAAAGCCTTGCAAAACATGACTATTAGTCAAATTTTTGAAACCAAGATGAGTCAACCTGAAGGTAACTGATTGAGAAATTATTGATAGCAAATCATAATTTTCTCTACATAACATTTATTTTGTAACAATAAATAACAAAATTATTTTCCATGGAGATGGCATGGAGGTGGATGACATGTACACTGAAAATGTGCATGAGGAAGCAGAGTCAGAGGAAAATGTGAGTACAGACAACATGTATTTCAAACATTTGCGGCTGTGAAAAAAAACGTAACTTTGCAATATAAATTTTTTCGGACTTTTCCTCTTGCTGCAGGGCTTGTATAATGTTGTGGACACTACAACACTAGTGCGGAGCTGTGTGCAGGCTGCGGTAGGCATGCTGAGGGACCAGGTAGAAAGTGGCTTGCGCGGTACTCGGAGAGTTGAGATGCTGCTGACACTCCTCAGTGACAATGACGAAGTAAAAGGTACTAATCACATTTTCTTTTTGTGTTTTTGCAGTTGAAATCATGCTCATCAATTTAATCATTGCTCATCATGTTATTAAACTCTTATCAGGTGAATTTCTGCAAACTTCGAAGAGGCATCTTCACTCATTGCTGGTGACTAATGATGGCAACACCTTCTCATCTATCAAAAGCAACTGGGTCATTAAGGAGGCCTCAAACATTGATGCCTTGCAAGAAGGTGGCACCTTCAGGTGAGTGCTTCAGCTGCAGCATACAAAATGTATGTGATGCCTTATATTCCTATTATGTTTAACATCACTGTGAATTGTTGACAGGCACACCTTATGGAAGCGCATTCAGGCTGTGGTCATCCCCCTCTTGGCACAACTGCTTTCAGTCATTGACCGTAACCAAAACTTGGACATCCTGCTAGATACAAACTGTGGTGAATTTGTCAAGAGACTTTGGTTGGATATCTTTGGCAATGAGAAGCTGCTCGAAATTGCACACTTAACATTGGACCACAAGTGAGTGGTGGTAATATTGCACTTTGCGTAAAGGATTCAACATTCCTATATAGGTAAGATTTAACCTACTGTTTACTTTACATAATTGAACATTTTCATTTTCTCTTATCTCAGTTCTGGGACAAGAACAATCCTTGTCCAGAACTACATTGCCCAAGACAGGAACATGTGTTGCAGTATGCCCTTCAGCTGGAGGATCAAGGACTACCTGGAGGAACTCTGGGTTCATGCGCTTCAGCGTGAAGGTAATGGCCTGATAACACTTTTCATTACTGGCATGTCACTACCAAGATGTTGTTTTTTAAATTAAAATGTATGTCGGTTAGGGCACACTCAACAAGAGTTTGATGAGTTCTTTTGGAAGACGCCACTGGGACGATACATTGAGAAAGCAGACCGAGAGATGCAGACCGAGTTTTTCCAACGCTACCTTCAGGATTTTATCTCCATGACAATGAATGTGACTTGTCAGGAAGATCTGCAGGTTGTGTTTCTGTACTACTTGAAGCCGTTCGTAACACTACATTTGTGTGATGTTGTGTGCATGTATATGCTAACACTCCTTATTGGCGTTCATAGCTCCTGTGTGGTGCCCTAAACTGTTGTGTCAATGAGCTGCGATTGCAGCTCAATGCCACTGATAAAGTGGCATCTCTTCCCTGGATTCATGCTGCTTATCATGACTTCAAAAACCGACTGCAGAACCTCTCCAGAATGATCTGCATTGAGCCCCAGGTGACCCAGCACCTCTTGAAGAATCATCATACCAGAGACGGAGATGAAATGGTGAGCATCTAAAGACTATTTAGTTTAAATAATTCATTTATAATAATAATAATAATAATATAAAAATATTCTTTTCTCTTTCCTGCTACCGTTCAATGTTTTTGAATTTGGCATTCACAAAATTGACTTTACGATTAAATTATGTTTGGTAATTAATATTACTTATGTTGCCCTTTTTAGTGGCCTGTGATGTGTATTGATCATATTTCTCTGTCTTCAAGGTACTTGATGTGTATGCAGCTTTTGCATGTGTGGAGTACCTTGAGCCTAGAGTCCTGGGCACAGATGCCCAAAGACAAGCATGGCTCAGACAGGTCAAAAAGCTCCAGGTTCCCATTGAGTTGAACTGCTCAGAAGACATTGTGAGACACTATGGAGAGAGGAGCAAGGCGATTGTCCGTAGAGTCCAGTAAGTCACCCTTAACTAAATATATATATTTAAATGGTGGGACAGCTAGCAGTAGATCATGTTTTAGCTCAGTTGAGCTGGATGGTTATTTGTCTGTATTTCGTTGTTCTTAGAGCTGGATGGAATCGGATATTTTCTCTTTCTCTATTTGTGGAACACATGCTGTTGGGCATTGAGAAGGTAGAGAAGAAGCTGGCACCTTTAGTTTTGGAGCATACAAAAGGGCTTTGTCAGGTCGGTCTGAGTTCTTTGTACTAACCTGAATTTTCTTGAATTTAGTTAATTACTATAAAACTGCATCAACAAGAGTTCCTTTGTCCTAAATAACATGTGTTACCTGTACTCTGTCATAGATACTGGAAAAAAATTCCGACCTCAAAACTCAGCAGTCATTCGAGGCAGTAATCGGTTTGCTCAAAACCTGCAAAGATGGAGCCGTAGAACGCATCTTCAGGTAGAAATTCAGTGTTCTATCGTTTGCCTTCATCAGAATCTCTACTGCACTTTTCCTCCACCTTGTGTCATCCATCACCTGTTGTATGTTTTTTCCAGGTTTGGTCTTACACAGTGCCCTGTGTGTATGGCAGACCCCCAAGATCCGCTCTGCCTGCCATGTGAACACATCTACTGCGTTACCTGTATCAAACAGTGGTTGGTCCCTGGTCAGATGTACTGTCCCCTCTGCATGCAACAAGTTAACGACGACTTTCCCATGGTTCCTTCTGATGCCATAAGGTTGGTAACTGCATGTGGATTATAACAATAACTGATTTAAATGTTTGCTTCTCATAAAAGGTACATATATGGTGGGCTTCACACACACACACACACACACACACACAGACACACACAAACACACAGACAAACACTCACACACTGTGCGGGTATAAGTTCCTCAAGGTAACTCCATAATGTGTAAACCTGGCATGTAATGCATTTGAACAAAATGCTTGTTGTCTCTCTCTTTTTTTTGTAGGATTCTAATCAACCAGCACGCTCAGTTCAGGAAGCAGTGCAATGCTTTCTTCATTGACCTGGTGTCTACTGTGTGCTTCAAGGACAACTCCCCCCCTTGTTCAGCTGTCATTTTCCATTTGCTGTCCTTTCTCATGGTGGAAGCCAATACTGTTCCCATTGTCAGAGGTAGGGCCCTGCTCTGACCCTGGTCACTTGGGTTTGTGCACACCCATGTATCTGCTTACACATGTGTTGTCATCTTTGTATATCCTTTTTGTTTTTTTCAGTTAATCGACAGATGTTGACAAAGGTGCTCTCTCCATTTGATGACTCTGTGGATAAAAATCCAGTGGTTCGGTCAGTAGTGCTGAAACTACTGCTGAAGTACAGGTAAGGTGCTATCGTTGCACATTGGATAAAGCATACTTAAATGTACGCTTCTAACATTCTCATTGTTGTATATATTTTTCTGTTTCTGAAGCTTTGAGGAAGTTAAAGGTTACCTGCAGCAATATCTGGTGGCGGTTGAGCAGAGCAACATCCTGGAGGAGACAGACAAAACTGAACTCTACTCGTTGTACATTAATTGCCTGGAGGTACACAGGAGTTCTGACATTTTCTTTGTCTGTTCGACAAAGTAAATTAAAAGCAAATATGTCAATCACATCTGTGGATTTTGGTATCTTGCATTATGATGCAACATTCATATGGTAGTCGCTTTTCATTTCTCTAGGATTCCATGTTTGAAAGGTTTCAGTTCAGGTCCATTGCAGACCAGCAGGTGTGTCTGCAGGATGAAAGTGCCTTCCTGACTGATTACCTACAATCACATGATCAGTCTGCCGAAACAGCCACTGTGGAATATCTGCAGCAGGTGGCCAGAGTCCGTATGGACCTGGATAGAGCTGCTACCCTCATCGTGGAAAACCTCAGAGCAACAGGTGTTTTCATTTTGATGAAGAACAGGATTATCTTCTCAAGTACTGTTCTTTGTGTTTTAGAATGTTTTAAATTTACCAAAATGTAATTCCATTTTTAATCACAGCAGTGGCTCAGAAGACAGGTCAAAGTGGAACCACAGCCTTCTTGACCAGTGTGATGAACTTATGTAGGCGCAGTAGAAACGACTGGTATCGTGTCTACTTGATCCGTAAGATCTGCAGCCAACATGGTGTGGAGTTTGTCCTGAAACTTCTCAAAGTGGATGACATGCGCTGGCTCTTCCCTGAAGAAGTGCTGCAAAAGGTTCAATTACCCACATTATGATTTTTAGTGCCAAAATAAAGGCACTGTTGCATTCTAAATGTAATGCTAGCAGTTACTAAATAGTGTGGTTGAATTTTTGATTACACCCAGAGTAAAGAAGCCACCGCAATAGACCAGTATCTTGTGTGTGGGGAGCATTACAAGACAATCAGAAATGCTGTCGCAAAGGGAGTAATGGAAGGCAAAATGGACGGACTGGACGAGACTTGTGAGGTAACTTTCTTGTTGGTAAATAAGCATTTGGTCAGGCCACTGTTTTTGTGTGCTTGTTTACATGGGGATCTTGTTGCTCTTTTTCTTCATAGGGGTGCAGATGCCTACCACAGTGTACCACAGTTTATCTTTTGTTGGCGCTGTACAGAGAAGTCACCACTCTCTACAGAGAAGCCAATGCTAGCTTCCATCCCAAGCTTGAGGTAGATCTTATATTAATTAAGACCTTATGAGCTGCTCGGATATAATCAGTTTGCAACCATTTGTGCAGATGACCACAAGTAAAAAAACTTGTTGTGAGTTCATCTAACTTGTTTTCATGTCATATCTTGCTTGCAATTTGGAAATGGGAACCAAACACACAAAATGCAGTTCTTTACTGGACTGTTTTCTGCCTTTGTCATTAAACTACTGACTAATTACTTATATTTATTTATCTTTGTACCTGCAGCAATTGGAAGCCCTAATGGCCTACATCCAGAACTCCAAATTCCTTACCAGCCCACAGATGAAGGCTTTTGCCAAGTCTTTGGTGACCAACCAACTGGGGCCATTGGTTGTCCGTCCTGGGGCCCCTGGTGCCCAGTCTATGTCGGTGGAATTAACCATTCATCTGGCTGCTGTCGTGATCTGCGGGAACAAGGCGATCTTAGCTCCCCTGCAGCAGCTTGCATTGGCACCTCAAAACATGCAGGTACAGAGTGTGTATACTGTCAGCTGCTTTCAGGTTGGCAACTAGGCCTCCTCTTTTTGTAGTTGAATTGAATGTGATTTTATTTTTTTGTACAGGCAGCCTTCTTGCCAACCATGCCAGAGGACATGTTAGCAGTGGCTCAACAAGCTATGGGACATTTGCAGTGGTACCGTAAGTAAACAGATACAAAAAGCTGCACCCATTGTACTCACATATTGTTGAAAATTCTATACTTCTTTATGTAATTTCTGACTTACCTTTACCACAGATTGCCCAAATGGTCACCCCTGCACCATTGGAGAGGTATGCTACATTCAGTCTGGCTTTTTTATAGTATTCTTTTAATGCTCTGAAGGATAATTTTTCTTTGCGTCCTGTTTGTTTTTCTTTAGTGTGGCCAGCCCATGCAAAAAAGTCATTGTTTGGATTGTGGTGTTGAAATTGGAGGAGACAACCACATTCCTGTGGTAGGATTTCAAGCCGTTCAATTGCAGTAAGATGTCTAACAGTTACTTATAAAAAAGAATGGAATACAGAATATAATTAATTAGTTTACATTTTCTTTTAATTTGTATTCATTTATAAATTTTCTTCTCACAGGGGTGACCGCACTCAGAAAGGCCACATCCTTGGCGACCCCAGTCGCAGGGACAATCCCGACATGATGGACACAAAGAGCATTTCACCTGTTCCCTTCACCATGGTCCGCATGCTCACTCACATGGCCATGCTGCTGGGTGCCTGCAACCAACCACAGGTAGCTTAAATAATGAGTACAGTTTTTTCAACATATTCATGAGTGTTTATAGGTGCAGCAAAAAAACACATTCTAGTGTTATAGCACCGTGGATGTATTGCTGTTTGCATTTAAAAAGGAGGAGTCTGGTCAGTCATCCACTTTACTTGTGTTTCTAGTTCATCTCTGCCATCATCAAGCCTCCAGTACCTGACCCAGGTGTATTTCTACTTGCTCACCTGCGAAAGGACATCAAACATCTTATTCGATCCCTGGGTAAAGGGACCGACGACACAGTCAGCGCTGTTCACATGCTCATCAGCAGCCTCCTGGAACCCAATCAGCAACAAACATGTAAAGAACAACAAACCTACTGTAACAATATTATGAGCGGTGTCAATATTTGGAGCAACATAATGATACCAGAAATATACCAATCCGTGTCCATCATTTTAGTGCAGCATTGTTATGGTTTTCACTTTAATTCTAAGGTACTGAAAGCATCTTTCTAAAGTGTGTTGCTCCAGAATCTTCTTCTTAATTTTGAAATATGGACGCACCCTGGCGGCAGCACATGTAATTTGCAGCAAGGGTTAGTCTAGCAACTCTCCGTTGGCTTGCGAGCTGTAAAAAAAAACAAATTCTGGTCAGGCCAATCACATCGGGTATAGAGTCGGTGGGTAGGCTTAACATAAGGACGTCAGAGTTCTCTGCTACTTGAAAACAAAGAAGATGGCTGCTGCCACTAGCGAGCCGTGGTGTTTTGAATCAGCTTTGGCTGTGACATAGGAAGTCTTGGAGTTAAGCCTTTCTTTGAGAAAAGAACAAAGAACGGCACTGAAGAGAATTCTTAAAAAAGGAAGATGTGTTCAGAATTTTCTTGACCGGATATACCAACAGTTAAATCGTCAACCAGCGTTGCTCTGGTTGGTTGTAGCGCAATCCTATTGTGTGCAGAGGAAATTTGAAAGACAGCCATTTATCCCATCCGTCTGATTGAGCCCTGCCAATGATGAGTTCCCAGACCCAACATCTTGATGTGTGTCTGACCTGTCATACTACCTTCTTCTTCCTTGTTACTGAAAGGTGTGGGCTGCAGGATAGTGACAGAAAATAGAAAAGAGAGGGAAGCGGTGCCCTCCAGTGGTCAGAAATGGTGTGGTGTTCACATGCACTGTATGTACACATGGAATGTAATGAAGGTGTTACTTTTATATTGAGTGATTTTAAGTCACTCAAGGCAACAAATGCAGGATCCGGGTGTCAGGATTGTTATTTGCAATGCTACCCCTATCTTTCCATATGATCCAGGAATGATATGGTGATGTAATTACAGTGGTTACTATAGGAAAAATGTGTATTTTTTTTAGAGCTGCCATAGGATACATCTGGCCCTCAAAAAATGAAACAATAGATTCACTGGATTATTCATACTATTTAACACAGCTGGTCTTTCCTTTCAGGGCCGGTTCTTTATAATAACGTGCTTTCCACCAAAGAGGCTAGAAATGGATGGGAAATGGAAGTGAGCAACGTCTTCATCACACCTCAGCTGAAGGTAAAAATACTATTTGATCATTTGCTCTAAAAGGGAACAAATAAAGCACGTCATCTAATTTCAGCATATCATTTTGCCTGTTTTTAAAATATGTGCATATAACTAGTTTTCTTATGTCATTTTCTCCTTCACAGCACTTGGATAGACAGCTAAAGGAAGTGAACACATTCATCCGGGCCGACTCTCGCATCTCTGCCAATCCAATCATGAAGCTCATGTTTGGCGAACCCCGTCTCTTCTTGGCCTCACTTCCCCAAAATTCTCTGATCCACGGTTCTGTCGTGTGGAGCTGCAGGGAGGAAGTTTCTCTGCTGAGCCTCACCCACATTGTAGAGCAAAATGATGGCAAAGACACCCTGCCGGTGCTCTGGAGATTTCTGCATAAGGTAAGAAAACGGTCTCCTGAGATGGAATTCCACTTTTAAAAGTCAGCAAAAATAATCCTGTCATAAATGTAAACTGATATTGCAAGACACACAACATATTTTAATAAATTGTGGCTGCTTTAATTTTCACATACTTAACCAGTTTGTAAAAGTGCGATTGAACACACCAGTTCATACAGTGTCTGTGTGTGTGTGTCTGTGTGTGTATACTTTACGTGTGTGTGTGTGTATGTATGTATATGTGTGGGTATATACATAATACATTATATTATATTATATTTTAGGAAACAGAGCTCCGACTGGTTAAGCACCTTCCTGATATCCTTACGCTCCAGAGAGATCTGGTCAAGAAGCTTCAAAACAACACTGAGGTGACTTGTGGCACCATTGCAGAATTCCTCCACATTCAGAAAGCAGGTACTGAAACTAACTACATCTGTCTACGCCAGTGGTTTTCAACTTTTTCAATTGAATGACTCACTCCCAGAAGATATGCAAAGTTCCACGCAGTTCCTAATTACCTCTTTCTTGGAAATGTCTTCGTAAAATAGCTGGCGACTTGCAAGTGAAGAACCTGCTTGCCAAGAAATAAGTTATTTTAACCTGGAAGGAGACGGTGATTGAGTGTTCTTAAAATAACTTAATCTCTCCCACACAGGAGATGTCTTAATATGCTATAGACAGTCTATCCAATGTACTGCATGTCATGCTGCTTTCATGTGTGCAGGTTCACTGAAAGCCTGGTATAATAAACACATCAGGATCTTCCTGACAACCTGGAATCAGCTCAGAGTGTCTTTGGCCACCAATGGTAAATACAAACACACTTTGGTACACTAACGCTGGCCTGTCCAACATCCTGATTCAACTTGAATTGAAATGTTGTCATTTAGGGGAGATCAAGATCCCAGCTGAGTTCTGCCAGAATGACTTGGACCTGGACAGTGATTTCAAGGTGCTGTTACCACGGCGACAAGGCCCAGGCCTGTGCTCTACAGCCCTTGTGAGCTACCTCATTGCCCTGCACAATGACCTAGTCTACTGTGTGGACAAACACACTGGAGAGGAGACCAGGTGGGGGCGCTCATGCCACATTTTTCTCACTTACACATGTTTAGCTATAAGAACATAGTGTGTAAACGTCTGCCCAAAATATATACTGCATTTATGTATGAATATTTCTGAGAAATTGATAAAAGGATAGAAAGAATTAATTAAAATTATCATTTTTAAATGAATCTGTTTATCCTTCCCCCAGCTACAAAGTGAGCCCGGCGGATGTGACTGACCTGCATGTGATTCGGTATGAGCTGCAGAGGGACCTGATGCCCCTGGTTCTGTCCAACACCCAGTACAGCATTGAGAGGGGCCAGGAGACTCTACACGAGTACGACTTGCCCAAGATCCAGCAACAGATTGTCTCCCGCTTCTTACTGGGCAAACCTCTCATCACTCTCAATGTGAGCAAATGGAAAGCACATGCAAAGCTCAGAAATGACTCCTATTTGTTTTGGAATTCTCTCTTCTTCTTTTTTTTTAAATACCTAATGCCTCTGTTCCTTTTCCACAGGGCCTCCCAACACTAGTGAACAGACATGAACGCAACTATGAGATTATCCTGAAGGATGTCAAAGCAAAAGTCCAGCAAGTAAGTTGTAATATACAGTACAGTACTGGAACTACCTTCCATGGATCACAGATAGCACATCACCATGTTGCTGTAGACAATTTCCTAAGGAGATGATCTGACCTGTGTCTGTGTGCAAACAGGAGCCTCTTCAGACTCTCACGCTGTTTGCCGTGGCTGGGGAGTTGCACTCCTACAGTGAGGTGTGTGATGCCTTGTCTACACTGGAAGTGGCCCTTGGTTTTCTGGCCATGACCGGGGGAGAGCCTCACATGCAGCTGTCCTGCTACCTGGAGGAGGTGCTGCAGATGGGAAACCAGATGGCTGCACCTATCCTCAAGGTCAGCCTGTCGGAGTCACCGGTTATTTTATCTCTCGTTTCCACAGACCATTGTGTTACTTTGTACACAAACAATTAGCCAAATCTGCCCCTTAAAGCAACTTTTTTGTTGTCTGACTTTTTCGTGCTGTCATACTATACTTTTACTCCCTGCTACTTTTACTACTCCATGAGTGTTTGATTTAAGTAAACATTGTTTTAAGTACTGTGGATCTTTTTGTGCTAGACATGAGATCCAATGTTCCATGTTCTCCCTTCTTTGTTCACAGGCTCTGAGTATGTGCTGTCTCAAGCATTGTGTGGCTCTGTGGCAGCTGTTGGTCTCACTCAAATCAGAAAATATGCTGCGGCTCAAGAGGGTAAGGCAGTAGTATACTGGTACCGAGGTGAAAATGGTATTAATGTTATTCGTGGTAGCAGTTGCTTCTTACATTTTCTTTAATACATCCTTCTGTATGAAAGTCCAGTATAATTATTTTGTCTATTCCATAAACTCTGTGTTCTTCAGGATCCTTTTGTGGAAGTCTCAGAGAAGTACAAACAGGCCCTGAGTGAGGATGAGCACAGGCTGCTAACTGGCTTCTTTTCTAAGAGCAGCGCTGACTCTTTCCTGCTGGAGATGCACGAGTTTCTGGTGCTGGTCCTTAAAAAGCCCAATGCGCCTGATACCTACAGGCCTGACTGGAGGTAAAACAATTTTTTTTTTTAAATAATAACCCTTTCACTTGTCTATACAGTACATTCTTAAAATTGTGTCTCAAATTAAGGCCGGATCATTCAAAAGGAAAAATCTATTGCCGTGTTTTTGCTCTTTGTTGTAACAAAATGGATCTTGTTCCATTCCTACATTACTTAATTATTTAATTTGGCACGATGAAGCATGCTGCACACAAACAAACCTAAAGATAACTTTGGTCAGAGCTGGCTCACAACATTTTACAGGAAAAAAAACAGAGACAAACAGTGAGATTGTTTTTTACAATTTTTTTTTTTTTGATGGTGGCTTGTGGATATCCCATGAAGTTAAAACTCTATGTCCAAGTAAATACTGTGCTATTAAGTAACGTAGTCGTTAACTTAGCTTTTTTTTTGGATCAATTATTCAAAATGTACCTCTACTCCTCTGCCTCAGTGAAATGTGCCAGGTGTTTTTGCTACATGTTTTTATTTTATTTAGATTGGTGTATGCATGTATGTGTGATGTCAGATCACATATGAAGTATGATCATATATGAAGTATATGTTTTGTCTCTTAAAAGCCTGAAAGACACGCTGGTGTCTTACATGGAGTGCAAAGACCTGGACACTCCCCCTGATGTGGGCGAACTCTTCCCAGGCGAGATCTGCCTGTCCCAGTATGTTGAAGCCTGGAAGTTCATCGTGGCCTTCAAGCAGGAACGCGGTCAGCGACAATGAGGATCAGATAAAAGGGTTGTTGTGTTGTCTGCCTCCTTTATTTGATTTCATCAAATCCCTCGGATGAAGTTTACAATCATGACAAATCAACAGTATTGAAGTGGTATGGGTATTCATATGTGATAAGTTCTGTATTTTACACATATTTATCCTGAGATGTGCCTTTTTAAGAGCACTTATGTTTAGCTTCATAGGACCACAAAATAGGTGTGCAGGTCACATGTACAGCTCACCTGTATAGAGAGGTGAACTCTGGGGATTTTCTTTGGATTATCTGTTCTTGCTTTTTTTTTCTTTTTTTTTTTTGAGCACCAACATGTACAGACTTTCTGTACATCTGAAAGTCTTATTTCAGGCACTTTACTTGTAATGTGAATTTGTCTGTCCCGAAGAAGCAGAAAAACAATCTGAATTCAACTCAGGTGAAACATTTAGAAGGACTAGTCTGAAAATCACCCTGACCTAAGTCACTTTAACAGGAAAAACATGTCACTTAAAGTGACTGTTTTGTCAGTTTCATCCTTTTTGTATCGCTGTTATCATGTTACGTTGATGTGCCATATGTATGTTAAAATTGCACTTGCCTTTTTTCCACTTTTTAAATTCACTCTCCAAAAAAAAATGTTTCCTTGAAAAAAGTTTCCTTAAAGTGTATTTCCTATCTCTTACATTTCAGTTTTGTTTATTTGGTAACACATACCGCATTTCACTTGTGGACTTGTTTTTGTATTATCAGAAAATATTACATAAACCGTGTTTCAAATGTGACATATTATTCACCTCATGCTAGTGTGGCTCGGTGCTTCCCCATCCACTTGCTGGCTAATCACTGTGTGAGTAGTATTGCCATAACATGTCTAATTATTCATATCCTCAGTCAATAGGTTATGTCAGCAGAACTGTATTTTGGTGTATTGTTAATGTTTCCATCTGCCACTGAAGCTATATTATTTCCTCAGTCAGCTATGAAATGGAATCTGAATAGTCTTGAATCATGTTGTCATAGGGGAGTGGGACAGTAGAATATTTTGCTCAGCAGGGGTTTGGGAACAAGTGCAGTAATGAAATGTAGATTCACCTCCTGTTAGACTAATACCATTTACGGTCACAAGTAGATTCCATTGTTTCATTTTTTGTTCTTCCATGTTGCCTTCAGCTCAGAGGGTACTTATTTTGTTTATTCATCTCTAGTAGTATCTTTCCATAGAGATTATTTTGGTCTCACTGTCCCAGATTTTGAGAGATCTCTCTCTGACGTTTCTGTTGCTGGTTCCCTTATAATTCCCTTAGTGTGCACAGTTGCATTGAGTGTTTTACAGTAGATTCTCATAAACATTACTACAAGTAAGTTGCTCCTTATTTACATGCTACATCATTGCCAAAAGCCAACAGAGGTTATACATGGAGTGCTCAGGAAATGGCTGCCTGCCTAAAGTTACGTGACTTTCTGACCCTCTGTTGGTGGGAGCTCAATGTGTTTCTGATCAGGCTGATGGAAATGATAAGGACTCAATTTCCTCTATACCAAAGCAGTGTTTAGCATAACAATGACAAATGGAAGCATGCGCCTGTGAAAGTAAACCATGCCAGCGACCACCCTCTAGGAGTCTGCAGTCAGTAAATATGATATCCATAAGAGGAGTTCTAGGCTGTTGGGTTTTCAGGTTTCACACAAATATCGTTAGCTTTTTGTTTATTTGTTTTACTTCATCTCACTGGCAAAATGATGCATCTAATAAGCAAAGAATCTAACCCTGATGAAGTAATTGTTTCATGCTGACAGGCTAAAACCCAGAGCTGTCATTCCACAAGGCTAAGGTGATGCCCCCATGTGCTATGTAGCCGTGTCCTCACTGCTCATTAGCAAACTAAAATGTGGAAGTACTGTACATTGGGTTAATAAACACCCACAAATGGGTCATGAGGCGTGATTTGCGCAACTCAGTCCTGTAGAACAAGCCTCACTGAGCAAGTTCAATTACTTTAACTTCCACTTCTGTAGGCTTCAAAGCCACCATGCAAACGGTACAAAGGGAAGGATAAAAGGGCCAAATTCTTTCCCCTGCTCTCAATTTTTTTGTCTTTGTCTCTTGATGAGGAGGAATTAGGGGCAAAATCACTGTGTATTGTGGCTTACATTTAATTATATTCATGGTTGATGGACAGTTGGGATCAGGTCCCAAGCATGAGGGTTTAATGATTAGCAAAGCTGGATAAGCATGTCCAGAAAATTCATCTTTTTGTTTGCAGTTACAGTATGTTGGAGGGGACAGCCATAGTTGAATTATGGGCATTTTGTCTTCAAATGAGTTGCTCTGCTGGGTCAATAATGCATCAATAATCAGGACAGATAGTTCTTGTGTTTTTATTTTTGTTTTAAACTATGGTTAAATGAAAAATGAGACTAACTCGAAACCATATCTAAAGAATATGGCAAATCTGTAAAACAAAACAACTTCCTAGTGACAGGTTGGTTGAAGACATGCTTGGTTTAAATGCATGTATTCCTTCGCTCTTATTTTATTATCTGTGTTGCTCTCTCTGGGAAGCATCAAGGAAAGGTAAATTAGGTCATAGTAATTTTTTTATTTAATATTTTTAAATTCAGAAATGTTAAATATAGGTCAATGTTCTTAATCAATTCTCCCCTTCTACTTGCCTTAAGTTAGTCTTTTGTATCTATAAACTTTTTTCAGAGATGCCCTATGAACTCCACAGTCCAGTTAAAATAATATATAGTTTAGCTTGGAATTGTCACTATGCCTTGATCTGTTGAGGAGCTTCAAACTTAACCCTTTGCAAAACAGCCTCAGATATCCATCAAGTTTACACCTTGGGGATCCAATATCATTTGCAGGCGCCGTCGCCATTCAGGCGCTCTCAGCCAAAAGGGAGCTAAGATTTTAATGATTGTGGTATGAAATCAGTACCCTTAAATACTCCTGAGACCTCAAAAAGCACACCAACAGGCTACTGTATTTTCTGTGGGGCATTACAGATGCTTTACTGGCAGTCTGGGAAAATGTTTTCTTTAAATTAGACCTTCAGGGTGCTGCTGTTATTGCATTATTATCAAATTAGTGTATTTTAATTACTACGTCATCTGAAATGTATGTGCCAGTAGGTCACAGTGGGGTGAGAGTAGAGAGCGTGTCCAAACTCTCAGGTTGCTCAGCCTGTTTGAAATGCTGGGACGAGGGAGAGAGAAAGAAAGAGAGAGAAAAAAACAACTCAGTGAGCACATCTGTGAATTATATTAGCTAATTGTGTGCACTTCTCTTTGCACTCAACACTTGGGTTGTCCTCCAAGCACAAGGAAGAAATTAAGGGCACTGCTGCCATGTTGTTCTATTAAATACGTGAAGAGAAAATACAATTACTTGTTAAGTGGGAACACACCACATGGGATTATGAGAGGCACAGCATTTCAAGATGTAAAACTACATTTTTTTGTCATCCGCATTAACAGGTTTCCCAGCAACACAATTGTAAGATGTAAATTGCAAATAGAGGGCAGAAAACAGACAATAATACAGAGAGACCATAAACTGCATATTCTGAACTTGTCTCTCCTATCTGTCTAATGTTTGCGGTTAGCAGTTACCTACAAAATGATGGGCTTTCTTCATTGGAAAAATAACTGTGTTTGAATAAGTCCCTAGTCCAGGTCGAGCCTGCTGCAAAAATCACCTTGGGTGGAGAAATCTTAACTGTACCCAATTCATAACTACAGCTTGAATTTCAATACCAAACTGTCTGCTACAGGCAGACATCTCAGCCTTTGAGCTCCATAACAATAAAACCACATATTGAATTAGATTGTTATGGTAAGATGAGAGCGTGTTTGAGAAGCCCAGAAATATGTCTAGCATTTCCCAAATAATAAGAAGCAATGGCAAGACAGGGTTATGTGTCAGGTACCGAGATACACTTAGCCTACTTTGGAAGAATCTTCTGCTGCTCTTACTAACTTTTGTTTAGGGGGAAACGCTGATGGTAAAAAAGGCACTGGACACAAGCCAGAGTTGCTCATTTATGTAACCCTTTTTTGTAAGAAAAGAACTTGGAGTTTTGTCGAAAGTCAGAGACAAATAGTCTAATGTTACAGAATGGTTTCATGCTGTGCTCTACAACCAGTGTCTTGTTCCTTCAGGTAGTTATGTTTGCTATCAGGTTCCAGTGATCAAGAGCTGAATTCTTGGCTAATGTTCCTACCATCACTTCAGAAACATGTGTGCAGTTGTTTCTGAAAATATTCCTGCGAGGGGTAGTGTCTCATGAAAATACACACATTTCTTTACTTGTCTTAATTTCATCTCCAACAAGCAGACTGCTATACATGGGCAGAGCAACTGGCTGAAATTACTTCCTCTCCTAGCCTTTCCCCCTGCAACACTAGCTAACTGCTAAGCTAGGCTGGTACTCAGGCATATGCTCATCATTCTGCTACTTTTCTGCAGTTCCTATAATTATCACCTCATCTGCCTCAGGTTCTCTGCAACAGACACCACCCAGGGCAACATGTTTTTTTTGGCAATTGGTAAGCATGTCCAAATACTTCTATTGCTAGTCTCATGTTGCCAGACCTGTCTGGACAGCACTGCCAAGAAAGGTCTGGCTAGAACACCCAACATCCCTGGAAGGGTGAACAACCTGCTTTGGTTTATTGGCATTTCTTTAAACCAATCTAATCACAATGTCTTGGGCGGTGCTAATCTCTGGATGAAGCAATGTTGCCTCTGAAAATAGCCATGGGAGGCTACTAGGGAGCAAGGTGGTAAGCCAATCTCTGGAAAGCGTACCTCCTATGGAGCCATTTTGTTGCTAACTAGCCATCCCTCGCCATTAGCATCCCATTGACGGACATTAATTTTGGTGCCACTTTGATAGTGAATAACTTTACATCTGCATTTAAAGACTCTATTTGTCCATTGTTTACTGGAAAGAAACACAACAATGTATAAAAGGCTCCATTACATTGTATCTCACGTTATGGCTCCATAGCAGACGTTTTTGTAAAAATAGGCATGTCATAACCACGTGACTTTTGCATAATATAAAAAGTACCTAGCCTAAAGGAAAAGCTTGCAGGCAGCGTTGACTTTCCTTAGCTGTTTAAGTTTAATTACTAATGTTAACTTGCATTTTAGTTAGCAATAATTAGCCTGTGTCTATTATCTCCTAACGTATAACTACTCTCTCCATCTCTGCAAGATTGGGAATGATTGAGATTTCTCTTGGCACAGCTACCAGAGGGCTTACAACTTTCAGACAGGTTGCTCACATTACATCTACGTCGTCAAGCTCAGTTGGAGGCAGCGCAGTAACGCTCAGTCATCACCGGAAAAGCTCTTTTACTAGCCTTCACTGATCTCTGTGGAAATCTACGGTGACTCAATGCTCATTTCTTCAACTGTCTACAGTATGGAGGCGCGAGCTCTGGAATTAAAATGGCTGTCGAGTGTGTGATGAGTATTTTACTTATAATTTGATTGTTCGAGTTTAGAATGCCACAAAGAAAGCAGAATATGAGGGACATTCGGCGGAACCTCCGGTAACACATTAACTGTCCCGTAAATGAAACATCATCGATGTAAACTACTCCAAATGTGGCTGTGGGGGACTTTGCAGGCCTGTCAGGTTCCCACCCAGGTTTTGCCTTTTCACTCTGATTATATGTGCACGTTTGTCCCTGAAAAATTGCTTGCCATCTTTGTTCATTTAAGATTTTTGTCATAAATGCCACTAAATTGTTGTTACATAAGATTTCCAGAAATTTGAAATAGTTTAATTATTGGAGGGGTTTGGATTTTGTAACATAAATCAAACAACAGAGTTTCAGTTTACATCAAGGCTAAGAAATGCCTGGAGCTTTTACAACACAACTCTCTCCTTTGAAAGAGAGAAAACAGTTGCTGCCTGGCACACAGCAAAGAGTGTTATGTAATACAATTAAATACTGTTCTCTCTCTCTCTCTCTCTCTCTCTCTCTCCTCTTTGTCTCCTTGTCTTTTTCTGAGTTTGTTTTCTCTCACTCTCTTATTTCTTACTTTCTCTCTAGCTTTCTTGCATCTCCCTTTCATTCATCCTCTTCTGATGTGCTTTGTTATCTGAAGGCCTTTGGCTGTGAATAGATAATGACTGTGCAAGAGGTTTTGTTTACCATGGATAGCAAAGGATTAGAGTGATTACTACTGGTGCCAGTGTTGTAACAAGCTGGAGAAGCCTTCCACAGTGTGTGGAGGTGCTGACAGTTATCCTGTACAAGATTAGAGAACTTGGATTAGGGGTTGTTTTTCTCCACCTGGTGATGAATGAGACTTGAAGAAGAGTCTGAAAATCATAATGCCAAGTGACCCTGAGGAAAAGTGCGTCCCGGGTGAAAGTAAACCACAGCCTTCATGTTTTGAACATTGAATTGTTCATTCTTCAGAGTTGTGTTGATGGTCTGCAGTCTTAGCCAGGAAAATGACGTCACTTTCTACCCGGACCTTTCACCTTGGTATTCCCTGTTGCCTAGTTCACAGAGGAAGATGGTTCCTCTCCAACCTACTAAGCTCTCCTGTGGTCAGGGCTCAAGTGGGTGTTCAGTTTCGCAGTGCCTCTCTTCTTGGCCCCAGCACAAATACACAACACCCTCTCCAATTGCACTTGATACTATTTATCTTCAATTATAATTCCACAGATATGGATTCTTGAACAGAGTACAGTGGCAGCAGACAAAGCAGGGCAACCTTGAGCCGATAACTAGGCCTTGCTGAGGTGGGTTTCTGCATGAACCCCAGACAATTTATGTTCTCTTCAGCAGTGGGGCAAAATAAGCAATGTAGCCATTAAGAACTCCAATGCAGTGGAGCAACACTTGGCTGTATATTTGTCCTTGTCTTGAGTGCATGCATTGCTATAGTGAAATGTGAAACCAGCCACAATACACACTAAGTGTTGCACGTGAGGGGTGGTCACAGTTTAAATAAATGAATCCAGCCTCTCATAAGCCGCAGCCTTGTCTGCATTAACCCCCAAAGGTAGGCAATGTCAAAGATAAGTGTATTAATGACTTCAGTTGAACAGAACGCCATAAACCATAGACTCATAAATCAGTCAAACTGAATAAGGTAGGAGAAACACACAATAAAGGAGATGGAAGAGGGAAGACACATGAGCTACTAACCTTAAGTTTCCCAATATTATTTGATCAAAAGGCTCAAATGGTAAAAGGTAAAGTTAATCTGGAATTAAGGTTGTTTTGGGGCACTTTGGGGCCGCAGAAACAAGCTGTGAACTCAACTTAATCACCTTTTGAGTTTAAACGGCGAACATGTTAGGAAACAATTGCTTGTTTGCACGTCTAGCAGATATAGAGAGGTACAGAGCAACATGTGTTCTTTTGGAGTGGTGTTTGTGTCCACATGGTGAATGTAAGTCCAATATTCACTATCTTTTAGTTTTGTTTTGGTCTCCACCAACTCCTCAAGGACATTTCTGGCTATTTAACTGATACTTATGAGTGACTTGCCAACTGTGTCCGTCTGCTGTTTGGTGCTGGCCAGTTTTTCTTTTTGAGCATTCTTTCTTAGCATTTTTAAGTAGTGATTAATTTGTGAAGTGGCAGAAAGTGTTCTAAATGTGCAGAATGTGTACAAACTCAGTGACCCACAATATCACGTTAGCTAGCAGCTCTTTACTACATGACATCAGGCTAACTTGTGACTGTAAAGGAGACTCCAACATTGCATGCATTTTGGGTAAAAATCCAATCTCTGTTGTAGACCTAATGAGCAATACTTTTTTGGCCAATCAGAGAGTATATACATCTCATTTTTTATTGCCTCAAACTGTGACACCCCATATGTCTTGAGACAGTCTGTCCATTTCTTTTTAGTCAACATCCAGTTCAAGCTGGAGCTCTTATTGAGGATCAGCCTGTGATTTCTTGGTTGTCTTGGCTATTAGAGATGGCTTCAGACGATTGAGGTATTTCTAGAAGGGGAAGTAGATGAAAATAATGAGAGGAAGGAACGGCTGCCAGTCCCTGCTTTTTTAACCTACGCACACATAGAGAGATCAGTGTGTAATATTGTTGTAATTGGCAGGGCCTATTTTGGGCAAGTCAGTACTACCCTGTGATGCCCAGGAACGACATGCATGTCATTTCCTGCCAGGAGCAGTCAGTTGGTTATAACTGCTGCTCACTGGCAGCCTGCTCATGTTCTGTCTCTGATTTCCAACATGAAACATGTATATTTTTCTTTTGTCGACAGCAGCAATATTTCCAAGCAAATCAAGAATGAAAAAGGTTTTTGGGTTTTAGAAAACTTCAGTTTATAATGAAACACATGAAATACCTGAATTGGACCATTTATAAATATCCTCTTGAAGTTTTCGTGGCTTTGAAAAATAGACTGTTTACTCTACTGTGTTATGCTCTGTAGGATGGATTTCCAAACTGTATACACAAAGCTTGCACAAACAATACAGACTAATTACAATGTATCTTGAGTTACATGATATTTAGCTGGTGATAACAAGAAGGTCACATGTAATTAAAAGTTATTAATGAGCATACTGACTAAAATGAATGTTGTTTGAACATTCAGTATCTAAAATAATGCAGATCTACCTTTCTTTTCTAATGTGACTTGCAGAATTCATTGGCCTGATGGGGCCACTGTCTGCTTGCATTGCATTCAACCATTGGAGAAAGAAATGTGTTTTTTGTGAAATATGAAGTTCATACTCAGTAAGATAGTGTAAAAACTACAACACACATGGACAAATCCTTTGATAGGAATTTTAGGAAGTTTATTTTGGAAGTCATTTGATGTTTAATGTGAATGTAGTAATTTTGATCGTTATGGCCTACCAAATTCCATTTCAAAGCATGTGATCAGTCATGACACGACAAAGTAATTGAAACCGATCAAACACAGAGTTTGAAAAACAATAAATAATGTGTAAGCTTCCACTTATTCCACCCAGTTTACTGGCAATTTATTTCACTTTTGTCTCTTATTATTAAGAAAACAAAAGCAAAACAAAGGGGACTGGCACAAAAAAAGAGCCTTTAAGTTTTTAACCCTCATGTTGTCCTTGGGTCAAACTGACCTGTTCTCCTATATCAAAGTTTTTTTACCCAAAATAACATGATTGATTCCACACAATGCTCTTTGGCAAGTACAAATCTCTACTTTCATTAGTTTTGGGGTGTCTAATCCAATTTTATTGCATTTGAAAAAACAATTGAAGTGGTTTTGAAATAGTATTGAGTAAAAGTTGACATATTCCAGTCTGAGATCATCCATCAACATACTTTCCTTTAATTTTAGTCTAAATATATCCAAATTTCTGCTTTTCCAACTCCAACATTAGGTTTAATTTCCTATAAATTAGGTTTATTGATCATAAATTCCCAAAATAACTGTAAAACTAAAGTTAATAAGTTAATGTTACACGTACAAAAAGTGTTAAGAAAAGCGACAAAAACATAAGAAAACTTAAAAACTTTGATTAAAAGCCTCTACAAAAGTGTTTATTTTCAATTTTGACGGGAAGACAACCCAAGGTTTAAGAGGCAAGACTTTCACTCTTACAGGGCCCCACAGCTGAGCATCAGTATTCCACAACCATCAGATAGTTGGCTTGGCTGATAGCACAGCCGGTGATGTGAGCTGTTAGCCAACAAAGGACTAATGGCTGAATGACTGGCCACAACCAGCTGGGCTCATTAACCAATATACTCAATGAGGGTTTGCACTCTTTGCACTTTTAAAATCATGATAATGGAAGAATTGAATTGGTGAGAGTAGTTGTGCTGCTGACTGTGTTGTAACATTACATGGTTCTCTTAACACTGTGATACAGCAGGAGAACAGCTCCGAGATGTCAGAATACACTCACACTGTTCAGAAAGGGGAGGAAGGATTATGTTAGCCTCTTGACCTCAGGGTCTCAGGCTCAGCTAGAGAGGTTCTGCAGTGGATAACCGCCATGATCTCATGAAAACAGAAGATACCATACATAAAGTTTGAGTACATGGCAAGCATTACAGCCTCATACTCCACAGTGTGCATGATAGCTGTGAATTATTATCTCAAAGACAACGGAAATGCAGGTCATATTGTAGTCTCTGTCTTTACACCCCCTGACTAATTGAAGCGACTTTATCAGTTGTGCTCTATGCAAACTGTTAAACTCCTCAAGGCGGAGCGGATGAGCAGCAGTAGAGGAGGCACAGGTGATAGCCTTGGATGGCCTCTCACCCACGCAGATATCACACAACTGTCTCCTAACTGTGACATAACCAAGGTCAGCTCAGCTTGTCGAAGACCATTTGTTGTTTAAGCGAAATGAGCAACTTCAAAGAGGTATTTAATAGGGATTGCTGTTGTTTGATTTATTCAAGCCTGTGCATGCAGGTTAAAAACAAATATGCAAATATTTTAAAATTTACCAAAAAAGATTGTCATAACAAGCTTAAAATAATGAGGTAAACATATTTCAGAGAAATCCCCATCAGCTAAAACGTTTAGATTTCCATCTGTTCTGAGCACCCCGGTTTCAACAGTTTATTCTTCTCTTGACTAAATGTTACGTAACTCCACGCTGGCCTTCTCCGGCCTTCCATGATTGGTCATCTGCTCCAACTAGACAGGAATGGAGTGTAACATTTCCTGTTACGTAGTATTTGGTTAAGAAACCTTTATCTGCCATTTCTGACATTTGAAAATGCTGCTATGATCTATTACTGTGCATTGCTAACAACAGTAGCTGTGTGCTAATGCCTTGTAACTGTAATCTTGACAGGCAATGTTGGTCAATTATCCTCAATTCCTGGTCCCATTACTACTGGAACATGTCCGGTTGTGTATTATTTGGTTTAGAAGCCTTAACTTGTTGATTTTTCATGGTAGAAAGTCCTGCTATATACTCTGTTGCGTCAGTCCTAGGGCCTGCTCTGACCTGGTATTAAAATCGGATCTGAATGATACAATGTTGGTTTTCCAATGTCTGTAGAATGTTTCTCCAAATGCGTCCTCATTGACCATTTTGATCGGATTGTACTTCCCCGCTCTATATGCGAAATACCCACATACATCATTTCTATTTGCATACTGGATGGTTGAGTGTTTATGAAAAAGTGAAAACTGAAAAAGCCCACTGCCCACAGTGCTGCTTCTGACGGGCAGCAGAACCTGTGGATGTGAGATAGATGTCTTTTAAAGTCTCAGGGTCTTCAGCTCTTAGAACGTTTGTAGCTTAAAGGGACAGGCACTCCAACAGAACATCTCATACAGAGGGTGAATACAGGGGCAGCAGCCATTCTTTGAACATTAAAGTATGTACACATGTTCAATTATGACCTTGAAATTGCTATATAACAGGTCAATTTTAAGCAAATAATGATCTACTTTCATTCAATGTTTCAAGAGGTTGTTGTGGATAAACAGCTGGTTCAAAAGGCAGAAAACTTCTATAATATCTACACAAGATTTGGTATTTAAGGTTCTAGATTATTGGTTGTGATTATCAAAAAAAAGGTTTATCACTGGATGTGTACATATATTGGCTGTCAATTTTGCATGCACCACTTTGAAAACAAGTTAAAGATTCCACACGCTGTAAACACAGATTTCGTTTTAATTAAGTGGTCACTACTTATTCTTTTATGTTTTGTTAAAAAAGATTCATTACTAAATCACAATAGTTGTTTGTAATGATCACCTTAAGAATGTAGTGCACAAGCCATATTAAGCAGAGATAGAAGTTTTTGTATGGGAGGGGCGGGGTCATTTGACCTGAAGCGATGCAAAGGCTCATGGGAAGAATATAACAGGTTTATGCAGTTTCTGTCCTAGTTAAAGTGTGTTTTAATAATGTTCTGCATGTTTGGTGTTCTTAACACATCGTTCTTAGAGTTAGTATAGTATATATGTGTACTGTGTCCATATAATATAGTATATATATATATATATATAGTTTCTTTGCATCTTTAACACTATAGTGTGTAGTTTTACCACCCCCATCCCTCCTTCATGCAGTTGCTAGTAGTTAAAAAGGATTAATAAAACATGATATTAGGTAATTATCTTTACTCGATTTCCTGCATGACACCATTTTCTAAACAGCCATACTGAGAAATACAGAGAAAGTTTTGTGGCGATGTTAGTCTTAATTAGCTTTGTATCAACTTATATGTTTGATGGCTTGAATGTAACGGACGTTCGTTAATATAAAAAAAGTTATGCATTAAAGCTCCATTAAAAAATACATTATGTTAATTAATGATTTTTAGTATTCACTACTAATGTAAACTTTCTCTACTACATCAACTCATCGCTCAGTGTTAAAACAACTTGAGTTGTTAAGTTAAGTTAAGGCAACAGGTTTCCACGCAAATTTCTAGTAAAGTCAACTTATTCAGGATAACAGTGCAGGGAGGACACGAGCAGTTTATCATTTAAGACGTTCAGACACATCAGTAGATCCTTTGCAATCCTCAGGGTCAAACCAGGGACTCAGCAGTTCTCTGAGTCAGGCTTACTATGTCAAACCTTGACATAGGACCAAAATCTGGTCAGCCATGTAAATCTCTGACATACGTTGTGCAGATGATCTCAAGAATAACATTAATAAATCTGGTAATGGGCAGGATGGAAGGGAAGGGGTCTGCTTGGGGGGAAAGTGAAACAAAAATCGAATAAGTATTTCATTTCCTTTTGGACTTGGACTTGCTCGGAGAAGCCTCAGCGTGCGCCTGCTTTACATCACAGTGATGACTTTACCACACAGGCTTCGTCCTCCCTTTAGACTCATCCATCTCCAGGTCTATAGTGCAGATAAGCAGACAATGAGGGATCAGAGTTCATGGCAGAGAGGTGTTTAACAGACTGTCTCCCTCACTACAGAGCAAGAGCTGCCATTTAATCACCTGTCGCATTTAGAGACAGTGTCATCTTCTCAAACTTACAGGATGTATGCCCTAGGTGCTAAAAAAGGAGATTCTGTTGATCTGTTTCTACCTTGCAAACATGTAAATCTGTCAGTTGAATAAAGAACCGTGAGATTTTAATATTTCAACAGAATGTTCCCATTTGGGACGCTCTTCTAAGTTCAGAGGAGCTATTGAAGATTTATACTTATCCATACCTATACATCTTCTCTCTCTGCTCTCCTTAGGATCTTTATCTATGATAACAGACAATGTTTCTCCTCATTTCTTATCGCTGATAGGAACCATTGCTCCCAGCACATTAACTAAACTTCACTTCTCTGTTTCTGCAACACCCATGAAAACAAACAAAGTTTATATATGTATGGCTCTGTTATTAACAACGAAAAAGTGATTATGTGGCTATTTTCAAAGCTATGGCAAATTGAAAATCTACTTTTTAACAGTGATCACAGATCTTTGAATTGTTCGTTTAATAAACGCCAACACTGAGAATTGCTAGCCTAAAATATGTGGAACACACATAAAAACTTGAAAGATATATCTTTTTTAATGTCTTACGTCTTCCTAAAACTTTTAAGTAATAATTTCGTTTGTGCAAATAATATTAGATAAATAAAAAATAAAAACACTATGGAGCTAATGAAATAAACATAACTGCATACCTCCTTTTGCAGACACACACACACACACACACACACACACAAACACAAACACACACACACACACACACACACACAAACATACACACACACACACCTTCTGTCACACCCATTTCACTCATGTAGGCACGGTATCACAAAACAGCAGTGATTTGTGTCCTATAGCGCACACACTTAGTGATTCCCAACCGGTGTCTCATATTCCAGTAAGCGAGCTTCTATTAACAAACAAAAAAGACATTTTTTACTTGTTTTTTTAGACCCTTTGTCCAGCAGATATGTAGAAGGTTGTTGATACTAATGCTGTACGGCAGAGCCTTCCGACGTGCTGCTGATGGACTGTTTGCTTGGACAGTTCTTCTGCGATTGAGAGGTGATGATGGCCAAAGGGAAGTTGTCAGTCAGAGTTTGCCATGCTGCCGGTGCTAACAGGTGTGAATGTGTCACCGTCTCCCGCATTTAGCTGAGCTGCATGAAAATGCACATGTTCAACAGCTGCAGGGAGACTGTCTGTATATGTGTATCCTAATGGTAGGTTGGTGCGATTATTCTCAAAGGGGAGGAAGCCCCGTATCACTCTGTCTCGTTTCTGTGAGTCTGTCAGCGCTGCAGCTCCTCAGGGTCCCAATATAGTGATATAGTGAACCAATATGTCAGCCAATTTCTGCTTCTAAAAGTGAAGGTATTACAGTCTTGGTCTGAGTTGACCAGCAGAGAGCAACGGGAAGGCTTGTGTCACCTTGTATGTCCCCTATAAATAATATAGTCAGTAAACTGTGTTGCCGGCTATTGGGAAAGCCAACTTGACTTCCTCTGTGTCAGCCACAAGGAGCTCTGGGTTTTCAGCGGATTTTTGTAATATGGCTAAAACTTGTGGTTTTGGAATGGCCAGCCATATTGTCTACTGCACTGGCTGAGCTCACAGTAGCAGCAACTTGAGCTTTCTTTTGTGTAGATTGTGGTCCGTGGCCCTTAGTTTGTTAGTCTAACATCCAATGCAGTGCTATTTATGACCATATAGCATTTAGCGTATAGTCTTACTGCACAGGCTAGTAGCCTGAAAAAAATAGTAATACAATATTTTAGAGGGAAGGTTAAATTAAGACACATAGAGAGAGCACATGTGTGCTCAGAAATGTGTTTACTGTATTTTCAACAACAAATTGCTTAACACTCCATGCTGCAGTCAGAGGGTGATTCTGGCCAGCAAGGACACAGTAACACTTACTGGAATAGCATTTGGACTCCTTTTGCCAAGGAAACTGCCACTTACTCAGCGGTCTGAAACAAGACTTTGGATGCCTGTCTGATCCCAGAGACCTCAGCTTTTCTAATATTCACATCATCTTGAGAAAGATGGAGGGTGCCAGGGGATGATGGCATGCTTGCTGTCACAGACAGGGACAGCATGAGGTAATCTGTCCTCTGGGGAACTCCTCCCTGTGGTCTGCCCTAAAGGGCTTGGGAGAAGCCAGTAATAGAGTGTAACAGAATGACTACTTTTGAGTCTTTTCTGCTAATGTGTTAACCACTTTCATTTCTGCCCAGGCTTTACCATTGGCTTCCGCCAATTTTTGCATCTTTGACGTCAATATTTGGTTTTCTCTTTGATACTATAAATGGCTCATTTAGTTTTGCCAGGACTGTTGAAATTGATACATTATGCTCTGTAATTTCCAAGAAAGACAAGTTAGAACACACAAACTGTATGGTTTTGGTTGCCTAGAATAAGTATGTTTGACAGAAGAAGACCTTTGTCTAATTTTATAACATAGTGGCCAGCCAAAAGCCCAATCAGTAAATTGCACAGTGGATAGATTTACTCTCTAAGCTCCCTAAAGACTGTATCCTCCAATCCCTTCCCTATTGTTTTCCAACTATTAAATAAGACACAGGTTTTTACAAAGAAAAACTCCTTTTGTGTATTTGACGTTTTATTCATAATTTTCCATGGACCTTGAAATTTCAAAGGCTTTCCCTGACAGAAAGTTTTTACTTTTCCCTGCAAACATCTGTTAAAGTTAACCTTGATAAAGAATCAGCTTTATGGCCAAGTAAGTATGAACAAATACAGGGAATTTGACTCTGGCTTTTTGTCCCTAAGTTTGTTTTCTATGAAGGAAATTATGATCTGTGCAAAGAAAATGCTGTGCTCCCTGCAAAAATGAATGGCATTGTTAAAGCATCACTTTAACACCCCACAGAAACCAAACAAATGCTGGGAACATTGTGATCGGGAATGAACCTTAGTTTTATTGTTCTTGTTACAGGAATGTATGAGACAGACAGAATGCAGGAAATTGGACCTTGAGGCCAAACTGTAACACCACAACTTGTTGTTACTTTCATCAAGCACAGGACACAAAGGCCACTCAAAGGCATGATATACAGGGAAACAACGTTTAAAAGAAAATACTGTACACAAGCAGCATACATTTCCAGCAATGTGTGCAGGTTTACTTCTCTTTTAAGTGGTGAGTTTAAAAGTATAAATAAATATAATTATATCATCTTTGTTATCAAACACTCAGCACACTGTATGAATAATAGGCTTGTGTTGGGTCTGGTTACTATCCACGATACAATAAATAAATTGTTAATGTGCCAATATGTGTTTAAATGCATAAATCCCTTTTTAATTAAATTTGTCTCATTGATTACATCATAAAAATGGCTCTCTTTACTTCCACAAAATATGTGATTCTAACTACAATTTAAAGTTAAGTCAAAGCTTTTCTGCCTTGCTGAATACTAAAATAGAAAATGGTAATGTGTCTCTCCTGCAGTACCCTTGCTGATCTAGTGATGGCAATCTGGCTCTATTCAAACTGGTACACTCACACCGCTTGACAGGTTTTTAAATGGGCCTCTGTCCCAAAATGTTCAGTCTAGGAAAAGGAGAATTACAATAAGTTATTAAGAGGTATTGACACCAGATGTGCCCTGCCCCTGTTCTCGAGCTTGAACAAAAAGGTGCAAGCACTAATTGGCCATCTGACCAGCCAGCATGGTTTATAGGCAGTCATTTGACACATGCACATGAATACATACACAAATGTATGCACACATGCAGTTCTAGCCTCACATGCGCAGGTTTAACTAATACACACTGGTTTCATTGAGTAACCACCATAATAACTGTAACAATTGCAAAAAAGTAACACAGATGGTTTAAAATATAATATAATGGATAAATACATTCAACTTTTGCTTAAGGAACTAACAATATAACTTCACTTACTAATACTACTTCACTTAAGGTAAACAGTCAATGTCTAGCCATTGTTAACTGACCGAACATGTTTTGGGCAGTAGATTTTAAGAGTAGCAGAAGTTGTACATAACAGAAAAAATATATATAACACAAAAAAGGGGACTGAGAAGTATGATTAACCGTAACAGTATAACAACACTTTTGATAAATGGCCTTCAACAAACAAAAGCATGTAACTTTTGGGGAGTCCAGGGTACTAATGTAACGCTAACGCAAAATGACTAAGACATGACACAGTACTGCTTCACGTCCGCAACCAGAAGTTATCAAACATAACAGATGATTTTAACTCAAACCGGGATCTTATTCTAAACTTAAATAAGTAGTCTTGGTGCCTAAACACAACCAAAGTGCATGCAAAATGTTATAGAAGTGTTTAAGACGGCAACAATTTAGTTTTCTTGTTTAGATATGAGGATGGAAACGCTTCTATGGGTGGGATTAGAGGGCAGGAATACACACCTACATCATTGCATGGTTTGGAGGACTCGATTTATAATATACAAGCACAATCTTTCCTTTTATAATTTTAGTTTAGAATGATTTTTAATCATTTAAGTACAAATATTAGCATCTTTCTGCAATTAAGCAATTCAACACAACACTACTGCAAACTACATCCTCAAAAACACTGCATATTTTAAAGCTTTAAACTGGATTGTTTTCACATAGTACAAGATTCTATGTTTCTGTCACTAGTTTAATTTTTTTCACGATTGAGTGCTGCATGTTTGAGTAGTTTACAGACCCTCTACACAATACTTCAACTTAACTTTTGCTGTTTCTACATCACCAGCGGTTTGTGGGGTCAAAGGTTGAAAACAAATGGCCGCGCCATATTTCCCCCAGGCTGTTCTTAATCCTCCACATTGTGTTTGGGATGTTATTTTGCATAATGGTCACTGAGGTTGTTCCTTAAACTGTAGTATCTTGCTTTGATCACCACTGGGATTATTGTTTTGAAAGTGTCCTTTTACTGCTTTAATTGCTTCCCCAACTGCCAGAATACTGGACATATATAGGTAAACAGTCAATGTCTAGCCATTGTTAACTGACTGAACAAATTTTGGGCAGTAGATTTTAAGACTAACGGAAGTTGTACACATCAAAAAAGAAAATTATTTATTTTAATTAGGACTACATATCTTCATAGATTTCCTTAGAAGTAGCTCAATTTCAAAAGAAACTATTTAAACTATTGTGAAACACATGAATACTAAAATCTGATCATGTGCATGAATGTTTTGTACAGGACACTCGGCAGGGAGTTTTCTTTATTGCTCGGAATATGGACTAAAATCATTTGTTCAACAGTAGTTGAAAATCTTCTTAGCTTCTAGCGGGCAGGAGGGGGCTAAGACTTGGCCAGCGTTAAAACGACTGTGTGGGCCCAAGGTGCCATTAGTGGCTGTGGAGCAGCTGGAAGTGATTCCAAAAACATGGCGAGGAGGAGGCAGTTTAAAACCGCATGGTTTCAACTGGGTTTTCACACTATTCTTGGCAATTCACAACTAATGAATTTATGCAGCGTCGATGTGACTTTGTTTGTGATCGACAAGAAAGACAACAGTGATGATTGAATAAAAGATGTGCAAGCACAGTTTAATGCAGGGCAGCATGGCTACTGTATCGTAGGTGTTAATGAGCTTATGGAGGGTGTATGATCCCACATGGAGAGTGAAGGAAGGCCATCTGCTTCCTGTCTATGACCCAGAGTTTTGGGTGTCCAAAAGTGCTGCCTTGATTTGTTGTAGATTTAGCACAAGCCAAATGTTTTCTTATTTATCTTATGAGTACCATTTTTGTGTGTGATGTTCACATAAAACAGCTGAAAGCAAAGTTCGTCAAGGACATTACTAGATAAATCTAGATATTGACAGCCCAAAAAAACATCTCTGTAGCTCCACAGATATTTTTTATGTTTGCATATCACATACAAATTAGTCTCTAATTAAATCACTTACCAGAAGCGGTTATCAAATACTTAAATCCAAACAACTGGTTTTGGTGATGCATAAACACACCTTTAACATTTTGCTGCCAATAACAATAACAGACAGATTTTAACCAGCAGAAACACAATTTCTAGGATAGGATTCTTGTACGTAATAAGACGGTTTTGTACCAGTAGAAAGCACCTAAACAGTCTCTCATTTTGAGGCTTTTGTGCTTGTCTCTCATACAGTGGAGTAGGTCGACAGGCCTGTTTAAAAAGCCCACCTGAATAAACTTCCTGTGCTATCTGCTCTAATTATGGGATTATCCCTCAGGAATTCTTATGACTACAGCAACACACAGAGATACACACATATGCACTACGGAACTGGCATATGCTCACACTTTTTTGTTAGTTTCTAGGTGAGTAGGTAGTATAAAATAATTTTAATAACAGTTTTAAAATGACAGTTACGTTAAATAAAATTAGAAGTCATTTTGACTATTTTCTTATTATTCAAAACGGCAACATGTCCACAAAATACAGTCTGTGTAAAGGAAAATAGGTTGGGACCCATCCTTTAAACTATAATGTACAACCTTTGAATGCACCCCAATCCGCTGGTCAAAACTAAATGACCATTATTCAGTGTTAAATTCACCAGATCTAATAGGCTATGAGTGAGATTGAATTTATCAGATTTGCAATGTTATTATCCAATCTAAAACAAGAATATTTTCCTCTAAGTTTGGCCTAACACACAAACAGGCTCTACACTGTAGATTGAAATGAGGGCGGTGTAATGTCAAACTAATCAGCTTGTTGTTTCCATCTCTTTGAAAATAAATGGTCCTAATAGCCCTTAAATGTTGCCTGTTTTGTTAATGGCTGAACTGGCCATTTCATCCACAGGTCAGACAATTTGTTCAGTATCTATGTGATGCATATCTTGCATGTTTGCAGTCCATTTGCACAAGGTTACAGTGGTGAAAGATTCAGAGTTCTGTCTTTTAAACATTGTTTTTTGTAATTAAGAGCTCAAACCTTGCCAGCAACTGTGTCACTAACTATAACTATCAGTTCTCAGATTTCCAATACTTCAGTGATTTCAACCCAGGCCATTAGGCCTTTACATTCACTATGGAATTATCTCAACATATGCAAACATACTAAATCTATTGTTTTCTGGTCTGCATAAATAGTAGCAATTTTAAAGATTGCATGAAGCGGACAAGGGTCCACACATGCACATGAACATGTACATGCACAACACAAACACACAAATCCACATACAGTACTGCACACATACACATAGTGTTCTATTGTAGCTGAAGAGTGGGTTTCTGGTTCATTTCTTCCAGTCCCAGTTCCACTGTGAACAGTTTTCTTCTCCTCAGAGTCTTTTAAGCGTTAAAATGAATGTGATGCATTGCTTTAGGGGTGTCTCTTGTGAGGGCTAAGAACCAATGAGCTTCTGTAAGAAGGCAATTTAAATTCTCTTTACAATCAGTGTTAAACAGCAGAAAAGATCAACTTGAAATGATTTGAAGCCAGATGTCTTTTAATTCACACCGGGGCTTTATCTTAGTGGAGCTAAGATCCCCAACAAAGTCTGACTACTGACCTGTTGCATCATCTTGAAAGATGCTTCTAGAGTAAGGCTAATCCTCAGAGGCCTCTGCTGCAACCAGACCATATTAATTCTCTCAGAAAAGCTGTGCTGATTTACGTTTATGGACCATTGCAGCCCTACTGTAAAAAACAGACCTTTCCTCTAAGTGTTCTACAAACGTTTGTATCTTAGGCTTCAATTCTTTTCTTGTATCCCTGTCAGCAGCCCATATAAAACAGAAAAGTCATGTAAAATACAAATATGCCACTTTTAAGCTTCAAGATTTTTAAATTAAATAATTGGTACTTCTCTTTCCAATGCATTTTTTCAGCAATAGCTGTATCTGTATGCTTTTCTTTATGCTGGATTTTCTTTTTTATAGCTTGATCTAGTTTTTCAATTCCTGTGCAAGATTAAAATACTTTGCACACTTCGTAAGAAATCCATTCAAAATGATCTTAATAATATTCCAGGTTAAATGGTATATTTTCAACGTATTGTAATGTTAACTTTCAGTTTCATGTTTTTCAATTAAATACCTTCCATGATGTGATAGATTTTCTATCTTTTTTAAGATTATTTGTTAGGCATTTTTTCGATAGGACAGCTGTAGACAGGAAAGAGGGAGAGAGAGGGGTAAGAGAAGCAGCAGGGTCACAGGTCGGAATCAAACCCCAAACATTCTGCAATGTTAGCATGACCCTCAGAGTCACAATTTCCGCTTTTATTGGAAACATGTAAGATTAAAACATATCAGGAATTTCCTCCTATGTTTAACTTAAAGCTCTGAGACCAACCTAGTTATTGGCCGTCGGACCGTCTGGTAATTCCTTTTTGACCGATTTGACTTGTTGAATTTTTCAATGGGCAGTCGGACTCAATGACCAATCTGATTGGTTTGAGTGCTAGCCGTGGATTAGCGAATCAGTGCACGAGAAAACCAGGGCTGGCAATGCCATTATCTTCTTATTACCCATCCCACATTATTATCATATTACCCCAGCCATTGTAATTTCTTCCATTCAGCGAGTAATGACAACAATGATCCTTGAATACTAACAACTCTCTCTGATTAAAACAATGACTGACGACAGCGTGCTATGTGTTTGCTAGGTCTAGAAAGATGTTCTGTCATTTTAATCTTTTTGGGCAACACTACAGATTAGCGCCACCTACTGTAATGTTGGAGAACGTACACTCAAGTTGGCGTTGCTTCAGCGTGTTCAGAGGCACTTTATGGCACTTTAAGCCTGATCAGCTTCTGCTGACGGTCGGCCATCGGGTTGGTGTGTTTCTTTAGGACTGAGGATGGGATCTAAAGTATTGTTTGTGGGAGGGGAGGTGGAGGGGGAGGTGGGCTAGCAGTGTAAGGCATGTGTCTGTGCGGTCAGTTTCCTGGCCTTGACGAGTGTCTCCACCACCTGGGGATGATGGGATATTTACAGAGCGCGTGGGGCGGATGGAGTGAGACCAGAGGGCAGCCAGGCCCCTGGCCCCTGCATCTCGCACGCATGTGCAGGAACGTCTGTATTTTTAACATGTGATGTGTTTGGGGGAGCGTATGAATGTCCAAATATTTTCCTAACTGATTTTCTGTCAGCAGCTTTCTGCAAATTATGCATCTGATTCATTCTGTCATGGATGAAAAGGTCCTTTCAGTGTGAGCACATGCCAGTCCTGACCGACTTGAGCTTCATACACAAACACTAAAGACTTCTTACTTTTAAAACTTTACTTATTGTTATGTAATGCTTCCAGAAGCTGATGATAAAACCTTTTCAGCAATGGATGTTTTTTTTATACACATTGTAAAATTAGTTGTAATTAAACTTTTTAGTGGTCACTTCTTATTCTTTGGTGTTTTGTTGAAATAAACATATTCATTACTCAATTACATTAGTTGTTTGAAATAACTATGGATGTTAAGTTTCTTTGTGGTATGGCCAAGGTCGTTTGAACTATTCTGTGCTGAAGCAATACATAGGCTAATGGGGAAAAACATATGTTCTGATCAGTTTCTGTCCTAGTTGAAGTGTTTTAACAATATTCTGTTAATGTTCCGGGCGTGCATTTAGGTCATCTGGGTTTTAGTTTTGTATGGTTGATTTAGAGTTCATGTTTATCTACATTTATTGTCGCATCATGACCAAGACCCAGGTGGGGAGTGATCAGATTTGGGCAGTGGCAGTCTTCAGTGGCATATACATAAATTTGAAACTAGTAACTCTGTTTCTTGAGTGAAACTCTCTTTGCATCACTGTACAATGGAAAATTACAGTGACATGTGTGTTTTTTTTAACAAATGTGTAGAGCACATTATTCTTAAAGTCATGTTATAAAGGAAAACAAAAAATATTTATATCTGTGAATTATTACTAATGTAACGTTTCTGGTAAAATCAACTAATTCAGGATAACAGTGCAGTTGTTCACTAATAAGTGCCCAATAAATACATGTTAAACTGTAAAGTGGCGTTTTGAGATAATGGGGATTGCTGATTGTTGAACCCACACCAAGTCTCATTCTTTTACTGCCAGCATTGCTTTCTGTGTTTGATTGTTGTTGCTAGGCCGATCTAAAATATTTAAACTTTGATTTATTCCTCCACATGAAAAATCTCCTTAAACGATGTGTAGGCTGTAAAGATGACAATCACAGAGAAGTGCTTTATGGGTGTGTGAAGTGCAAAAGCCAGGCAGAGAGATGTATTTCACTTTAATTCCCTCCACAGATGGCTGCTGCTGCCTCGGCAAAGCACACTCATGGATGTTATTGCTCAATTTTCACAGTCTGATACTGTACATGATAAGAAAAATAGAGTCTCTCTGCAGAGGGTTTTTAGGAATTATTTGAGCTGCTGAAAGTGGCACTTTATCAGATATTTTAACTTGTAACATTATATCTCAGAATATGCTTATGTTTATCGTATACTGTAAAACCACATTGATGATATGCTAAATACAACATTTCAAAAGTTAATTTCCTAGAAAAACTACAAGGTTTGAAAATATTAAAAAATACATAAAATGTATGACTTTAATGTGCACTCAATACCTTAAATCTTTGCTGTGTGGATTCTCATGGGATGTCCTTCTCATGGGAAGTCCAAGGATGTTTATAGTCTCTGTGTGATTTGACAATTAATGATGCTTTCAGCAGTATACATTCTTGTGTTATAGGCGAACAAGAGGGGTCACATTCTCATGCCTCCTCCATGGATGACTGAACCTTCGATTTACACAACAGGCCAACCTTTCAGACTACAGGAAGACAGGTTGGATTTTTTTAGGTAGTTGCTGTGACAATAAGCTTCAAAGTGATACTTTTAAGTTTTAGTAATTACATGATTTGTACAGTATTCAGTATTTCCTACTAAGTGTGATATATTTTTCCAGTAAAATATATCAAGTAAAATATAGAAACTTTACAGTCCCTGCTGATATTGCCACAATGGCTGCATTCACAAGTAAAAGCTCAAATTTCCCACCAAGTTGTTCCCAAGCAAAAGGAAACAAACAATATATTGTGTATTGTGAAAAACTTTACAAGCATTAGTAACCGATTCTGTTGAGCTAACCTGGAAATGTTTTTTTCAATAGAAAATAGGTGTAACTCTGCCGGGAAAATGGTCACATCTGCTGTCGTTAACTTTAACAAAGAGATGCTAGTTGTGCCACTGGTTTAATGTAAGGATACGCGTGTTGCCAGCCCTCCAGGATTATTAGCAGGGACACTGAGTAGTGAATGTAGCAATTAACACCCGGTGTAGTGGTGTTGTCAATGTTATGAGGTGAGTGACATGAGGCAGACCATGATTATAACAGGTGGAAGCAAAGGTCAGGAGAGAGCAGGTTTCTGGAAGAGGCCATTATCAAACATGTAGAGTGGGAAAGGAAATTTAATTTCCTTACTGGCCACTGTTAAACTCCTGTTGGCTACCTGCACAGTAGCCCAAAATTACCAGCCTATCCGATCAATTTTGGGCCGATGGAGTTCCACCACTGCTTATTGTAGCACTCTTAAAGTCAGTAATTTCTGTGGCTTCTGTTGCAATAACCCCTTCACAAAAACGTAGTTAAGCCTTTTTAACCTTTCTGTAAACCAAAATGGATTAGCTAGTAGACTAGTAAACATGGTGGTTTCCCCAGTTTCTTTCACGTATATAACCCAGGTCAGAGGAGTCTAACATGTTGGATTGGTCTTCACAGTTCTCTAGAGACCTGTATAGCTCGTTTGTCCAGTATGTAAGCTGCAGTCCTGCCCTGCGTGTCTAGACAGAGGAAAAGGGAGAAATATCCGCAAGCATGTACTGTAAATGGACTCATTCTGACGGGAGGGAGTTTAATTACTTTTTCCTTCCCGATAACCTCTTATTAACTCTGACATTTAGGCTACTCTCTCTTGCCAAAAATTAAAATAGAAGACATGCAGTTAATACTTTATTTTGTGGAAGACCAAACAATTCTAGCAAAGTTTGATTAATGCAGTAGACATTTGTTGACATGCCGTAGCAACCAAATGTGACTAAGCTCAATGGGAGACAGCAAATGTGTCGTCTAAACATAGTGACTTACAAAATGGCATAAAATAAAGAGTCACATTGAAATCTGCCTTTAAGCTTTAGGGCCAATAAAAGTATTAGTTGTTGCTATTCTAGCTGATTGAACATGGCCAACGTTTACATGAGTACACAGCTGTGCTTTCCTCTCCATTGAGTGCATTCAATTAATGCATCATCATTGCAGCCAGTTATTATGCTAGTTAAAGAGAGTGGAGAGAGAACACTACAGAAAAAAGTGAAAGTATTACTTGATAATACTCTGCAGTACCACTAGTGAAGTCCTCTCACAAAACAAAACTTGAAACTAAGAAACACAAATCATAGCTGAAACAGCAAATGAGCTTAGAACTACTGGGATCTGAATGTGTCAGTGTTTTCTTCATCACTGTGCCAGTAGTGTACAGCTTGCTCAGCCAACCTAGACGGATCAACTTTCAGTCATTACAGCATTTTAGATGACTGACAGACTGAACAGACCTTGTCCTTCCTCCTCCCTCCGTCTCACTGGCTACTGAGCATCTCCTGTCACCAGGCCTCGCAGTGTAAAACCACTGGCTTAGCCGACGCGTCATGACTGGCAGCGGAGAAAAAATAAACAGCCCTGGATTATGATAATTGGTTGATCAGCTCGAGCTTGAGTGCAGCACTGAAGACATGCTCAATTAATCAACTGTTCTGCTGAAAATTTCTATTAAGGGGACAACAATAACCTTTTAACAGATGGGAATCATTTTCCTTAATTAACAACAGAAATAAATACTGCCTTATGACAACAAAACCACTCTGGTTGTTACACACACTACAGTCAAACCCTTAAAATGTCTCTAGCTAAAACGGGGGTAATCTGGTCAATTGCAGTGAATGTCTTTTTTATGATCTTGTACATGTTATCTGAAAGGAATATACGCCACCGTTTGTTGAAATAGGGCTTATCACGGTCTCCCCTACCTGTAGCCAGGTGGGACAACGCATTTTTGGTCTCAGTGCCTGCAGTGTCCGGTGCAACGCCAGCAGGGCTGCTGCTAGTTAGCTTAGCGTGGCAAACGGAACCCCATGTTGCCGATCAGCATCTTGTGTGTAAAAGTGAGCCAACAGAAAACAATAACAACCTAATTAATTATTGTGGCCTGCATATTCATGACAGGTACAAATAGCAATGCAGATTAAGACTAGACAATTTCCTAGGCAGATATTGATTTGGGACTCTATTGTGTAGAAGCACAGCCAAAGCACTACTCTGTGGACAGCTGTTTATTTGGTCTAGTCTGCATTTTTTCTCAGTTGTCTTTATCACACCGAAAAAAAAGTCGAGGACTGCGGGACGCCTCACGCAAAAATCCGCCATATTCATTGCCATTCACTGTCTACTTAGCCAGCTTAGCCAGCTATTCATGCTGGGAATGTTGATGGAAATTGGGGAGTTTAAGGTGCCGTGTGATCTCTGTGCCCATGTAGCAGTGCTTCAGCTATTTCACCCAATATAGTCCCAAGTCAATATCTGCATAGGAAATTGTCTTAATCTGCATTGCTATGTGTACTTGTTGTGAATACGCAGGCTTCAAGAAATAATTAGGATGTTGTTTGTTGGCTCACTTTTTCTCACAACGTGCTACCGGGAAACATAGGATTCCATTCCCTACGCTAAGCTAACTAGCGGTGGTCCTGCCGGTGTTGCACCGGACTTAAACAATGCATGCAGTGAGACAAAAAGTGCGTTGGCCCACCTATCTACCGCTAGGGGAAACCATAATAAAGCCCTACTTCAACAAACGGTGGCGTGTTCCTTTAATTAGACCCAGAATCTTATGGCAATACCTATACTGACACTTACAAGAGTCAAGAAGACTCAAAAAGCAAAGTTCTTAAAAAAAGTGGGGATTTTAGGGCTAAACACTGTGGTATGAAATATCACAATTGTAATAGGTTTGTGAACAAATACCTTCAAAGCTAATGCAATTGCAGTCAGCCTCAGCTGCAGGCCTACTGTGTGTGTAGTTCTGATTAGCAACTATTAGCTTGCTAACACACCAAACCAATGTCGGAAACAAAACAAACATGCTAAACAAGCATTCCCGTTCTCGTTAGCATTGTCACTGGGAGCCTGTTAGCATGCTGCTCATGTTAGCATTTAACTCAAAGCACCGTACAGTAACCTCAAACCGCTAGCATGGTTGTAGACAAATAAAATATTGTTATATAGCATTCATTCATGAATAAATATCATGGAGCTTTTACGTTTGTTCACTGATGGAGCTCCTCCATCAGTGTTACAGCTGTTTTGGCTATGCATGAACTTGCGTTTGATCAGGGATGTGAAAAAAAAAAGTCCCGGTCTGTTCACTGCAGTCGCAGTCCAAAAACTGGCTGCTCACCAGTAGACAGGACTGATCACTCACAAGAGTTCACATGTTGATAACTGTCGCTCCCTAGGTCTGTGTCATCTATCACTCTACCTTTTTTGTCTTGCACACACTCACCTCGTCTTTCTTTTTCTTTTAATTCTCTCTCACCTCCTCTCTCAATCAACCCCTGTCCCTCTCTGTGGTCAAATAAAAAAGAATAATCCACTGTGTCACTGAAACCACACTCAGACAGACTGTAGAGCTAGTGTGAAAGAGCCTTTCACACTGAGGCTATTTCTCTTCAGTGACCTGGACTGCTGGCTCCGGGCTAGTTTAAAGCGGACTTTGGGAGGAGACAGACTGTAATCTCACTCATAATCCATTTTAACAATAACACACAACCTCCAGTCCCAAGGCGAGGCTGCTGAGCCTTTCTGAGCCCCAGATTTAGACATCCTAGTGAGGCAATGCTGAAATATGGCTTTGATTTATTCAGGTTGTATTTGGCACAAATTGTCTGAGTGACAGATCACATGTCCCAGCCCTTTTCCCACAGGTGTTAATAGAAAGTGCTTCGAGTTGTGCTTAGTTGCAAAAGAAGCTTTGCACCCATTTTAATCTGCTAGTTTCTACAGTGGCTAATTGACTTAAAAAAATTACATTCGATAAATAAATTACTTTTGAGAACTTTAACCGGCTGAGACCAACTCTAGACATCAATGAAAAGGAAGTAAGGAATTTGGGGAAACCTGAGTGATGTTATATGGAAACATTTAGGTGTTGCAGGCAGATTCATGCTGTATTACACTTATTAACACTGCTAAATTCCCTTGAATTGAATTTATCTTTACTATCTTATCATGTTATAGTAATTTGGTGGATTGCCTTTAAAAAGAAAAAAAACAGCTCTCTCCTTGTGTTTTGATCCTGATATCAGATCAGATAACATTTTAATTAATTTCTCACATTATTATTATATTTATAGTAATGTCAAAAGCGCCTTCATGCAAGTAACTGTTACTGAACTCAATGAAAAGTTGTGAATCATTGTAACACAACTGTCCAAATCTGTAATCTTATATTTGTTCTCAAATCTAGTATTAACTTGTAGAAAAAAAATAAGCCCTTACTGGAAATCTGATGTGCACATTTATATCTTGTGCATTTATTTGTTCACCCTGACAATAGTTCAAGAGGCCCAAATTGTTCAGTAATTTTAGATTGATTCTCAATCTATACAGATAATCCTGTAATAAACATGTTATGGATATTTGTAAATATATACAAAATATTTGTAATTTTGTATTTTTAGACCAGAAACACACACACACACACACACACACACACACACACACACACACACACACACGCACAACATGACTCTCTCAACAGTACACAGAGTTAATTACACTTGCTTAAGTTGTATCCTTCCCCATTACACCCCTATTACTGGTCCCATCCAACCCTGACAAGCGCCCTCTTTGTTCAGCAAGTCTCCTCCAAGTGACAGGATGTGTTAATATCACTTGGTTGATTGGATGCGATAACTCTTGCACGCTGACAATTTTTTTTTTCTTGTGTATTGAGGCCCAGTGTCCACCAGAAAGCTCTGCCGGCATCCGAATCTCTTCACTGGCTCTGAATTGGCCTCTTTGTCCGTACCTGCAGATCCAAATCATCAAGGCCAATGCTGTGCCCTTGTGCGCTGTCGCCATGGGAACAGAGACTGTGGTTGCCGGCAGTTTGCTGTTTGCTTTGGCTGGAAATCAAAGCGTGTGTGGAGGTGGGGATGGATGGGGTAGAGTGGGCGGTGATGTGGCTTGACGTGGGATGGTAGAGGTGATACAGCGTCTTTAGGTACACCGTGGCTTTGTCCCCCTAAACAGGAAGCCACAGTACACTGGTCCTCCCTTAGGAAGGAGATCAGGTTATCCTTACCACCTCTGCCTTGTCATCAATCCAACATGCTCCTCCTGATCCTGACAAGATCTGCATGTGTCACAACCTACACCATGACCCCACCCCCTGCAAACCCTACCCCCTCACTCAATTAGTTTACTTTAGCACACATGGCTGGACTCTTTGAAAACAGATATAATCTGCTTCTCTGAATGTGACAATATCAACCACCTCCATAATATCAATAAAGCTGCTGTTCACAGCCCATAGGCTCAGCAGATTGTGTTACTTGACTGTAGCGGGATTCTGTTGCGAGTGACAGGTACACTTTTGTTAGAGAAGGCTAATCACTCTTGAAGCAACTGAAAGCAAACAGGCTATTATATACCAGAAAACCCCACTGTTGCTGTTTCATTCCCTACAGCATCACCAGGAGATGTTCTTTTTATTAATTTAGATATAGATCATTTATGTGCCAATTCATCAGGTGCTGAATACGAATTTTATCATCAGGTCTGTTGTACAAACAAAGTTATCTTGGTCTGTAATTTTTGTGAGTGCAAATTCATATTCAGTGGACAAGGCCATTTATCACTGTCGGAGCCAAGGCTCGCTTCAAGCCCCCTCACCAAAAGAAATCCTTGTTTTGACAGGCGTTCTGCGGGCAGACAGTTGAAGCTAGGACATGCATTGTAGGGGGTCTTCTGGCTTACAAGATTCTGACGTCCCCGGGCCCTCTCACATTCAGGTGTAAAACCCCTCAAGCAGCACAGCCATGCTAACATTGCTTGGGACTTGCAGCGCCACACTGTCTGCCGCAGCCCCCGAGTCCTCCCGCCTGCAACTAAAATAGAAGCAACCTCACACCAAGACATGGCTTCACAGGTAGCATATAAAAATCTAAATATTCAAAGGATTTGCAGCTCATCCATCATTTTTTCAAAGTTATACAAACCTGATTTGGCCTTTTTGCAGTACCACAAGTCTATCGGGCAAACTCAAAAGATGTTATTCATATTCTAAATGTCCATAATTCTTTTGTAATCTTTGTTTTATTAAGTTGGTGAAGTGTCACACAGATGCCACAGTGGAAAAAATACAGGTTAGGGTTGTTGTACGTAGCTCTACGTTAAAGTTTTCTGTGGCAAGAAATCTTTTTTCAGACGTTGTGAAACTGTTGTGTAAAGATTTTCTATAAAGTACAGGTGGAGCTCTTTCGGGCCCAATATCCCAGATGATCAACAGATTATTCCCCATGCCATTCACCTCTGCTTCCTGTTCAGCAGCACAGCGGATATCAAAACCACACATGTTCCTTCAGCGCTCTAGATTCCCTGTCTGTGAACGGTCCCCTGGGGGTCAAACCTCTGCTTTTTCCTCCTCTTCCTGCTATTTGCAGGTCAAAGGCGACAGCCTGCTGGCGAGACGTTTCCAACCACAATTCTTTACTGGATTCACATTGGAAACTACATGAAGGACGAGCAGCTTTTGACAACTTTTGTGCATCAGAGGAAACCAAGCAGATAACATTGTGTGAGGGTGAGTTGATCCAAAGAAGGTTGTGTTAAAAACAAGTTGAGACACAAGCAGAGAATTTATAAGCATAGAATGACCCCAGGAGGAACTGAGCAGATGTAAAGCAGAAAGAAGCCAGATGGAAGGGAAGATAGTGTAGCGAGATCTCTCTCATTGGGCCTTATGAGACAGCAAAGCATGCAATTGAAAGGATACAGCACACATTATCTTGACAATATACTGTATCTTTCAAGTACAACACATTCTCTGAAAGAACTTGAATAGATTGTTTGACAGATGAAATCTGTCCAAAATAACCTCCCCCAGAATATTATGAAAAAGAGGAATTTGACTGGATCTCACAGCATTTTTCTTGGGCCTCATTAGTGTCATGACTGGTTTCCTCTCCAATATTGAGCCAGGGTCTCCTTGAGGGACCCCTGTACCATGGAAGCAGATCGAGTGGAGTGATGATGATGGGAGCCTTTTGACATATGTGTACTTTTACAGTGAGAGGGCATGCATAATGCATGTGGCTTTAACCAAACATCCAGCGCCCAACTTTACTTTAGTGTTATCTAGTGTGTGACTTGGGCTCTCTTCCTGAGTGGGATGGTGTATCAAATTCCTGGAGGCCCTGCTTCCTCCAGTGTACACATGTAAATACTCACAGGCTGCAAGCATAGATGAATACACACACACACACACACACACACTCACACACACACACACACACACACACACACACATGCTGGAAAAAACAAACATTTCTCCCAGCTGATTAAGCCCCAGATGTTGTGTTGCAACATCCACATTCTGAGTTTACTTAGAGGGAGCAAATGGATTCACAAAGGATCAATGCAGAATAAGTGGTTTTCTACATAAACCGAAGTGGCAAAGTTTACGAACTTATTTGCCATTACATAAAAGCAACTTGTGAAGACAACCAACTATTCTGACAGATATCAGTTGGTATAGAGGATGTATTTTAATCAAATAACACCACACTTTAGCTCTCCTTTAATGCTAATGAGAACTATTTTGATGGAAAGAAGATGGGATTTAGAGCCTCACAAGCTTCTTCCTTCTGGCCATCACACAGCCATGTCTGGCCTCTCCCCTGAGCCCCAGCGGAGGCTGCGTGGGCTAACAGCCATACATCTGGCATGATAGCATGTCTGCACTGTCAGGTCAGTTTTGCAGACACACAGAGAGGCAGCCTTATTGTCAGAAAGAGTGTTTACATTGACATTATGTTGTCATTTACTAGGAAAATATTTAAAATACCAGGGTCCCATAAACGAAGGAGCAGACGGAATTTACATTTTATGTCTTAACTGAGGCAGCTGGAGGCATTAGGTCCATGCAACACCAAGCGTCAATGTTTTCATGATGCTTACCAAGTCCAAAGTTTGCTTTGCATTTCATATTCACACAGCATGCCATGAGTGAGTGAGAGTGGGTGGTTTTTTGGAAGGTCTATTTTAGTCCATTAGTCTATTTTACTTCAAATGATGGACCTACATTACAGGGAACAGCCATTTCTACCTCTGACCTACAGTATAAATATTTGTGAAAATTTATTATTGGGCTATCGTGTAAAAAGATGAGGTGAAAAAATGATATTTATGATATTATGATGACTTTATGATATTTAGCAGCCATCAGTTCACACAAGGACGGAATTATTTATCTTCATCTTTAACTTGATCATGCAACTTAATGTCAACATTACTATCAACCTTAATCATTATGAAATATAGCTAAAGTGTTGATTACATAGGTTTGAAGAGTATGGCTATAATAAACTTAAGGTCTGTCATCAGGGCGTCTTATAAGTACAGGATGGCCCCACAGCCATCCTGATTACCATGGTTTTCTAAACTTCAGCTGAAAGGGAATCGTACCCAAGGTGCCTTCCAGGGCCCATTTCACCGGCTTTTACGCTCTATGTGCATTAAATGAGTGCTTTGTGGTTTCAGCCAACTCTGGGCCTTCCCTCAAAATGAACCCTGACTACAGGAGCCGACTTATATCTGTGTGTTTATATCTGTCAGAAAAGGGCCAGACTCAGTGCCGTGACTGAGGCTCCTCTGCTGATGTAAAAGTTATGATACTTCCCTGAAGCATGGAAGTACCCTCTAGCTAGCTTGCTCTGATATGCTCCAGAGGAGTGTGGATCTGAAGATTGTGCAAATACAAATGGTGTCAAAAGTAAGCTTTTTGACAAATGATATTTCTGTAGCTTAATGATCTTTAAAGAACGTGTGAAAACCACAATATATGCTGCAGTGATGTGTAAATGGGTCCACAAGGCGGGATTTTCTCATGCTGTTATGCGTTGGTTGTGTCTGACTATGTTTTGCTTTACTCAGAGCCATTTTCAATCATAGGAACCTTTCCATAAACTGTTGTAGAAACTTAGAACACTTTTTTTTGGTACCTAGTTCCTGGACCCACATACAGTATACTTTCTGTAATAGGCACCATTTATTTACCATCAATTGACATCCAAGGTCATTTGAATCTAGATGTATCACACTTGCCCGTTTATTTTAGTAGATGTTTATGTACAGATAATTGCAAATTACTCATCAAAGTTTTATTGAAAATTGTAAGCAGTGTTATTCTGTAGAGATGTTTAATTTGTTTCAAAATTCTGCTATTTGAATGCTAAATCTATGTAATAAGTTATGTTATGTTCTATTGTATGTTAGCAGGTAAATGGTAAGGATAAAATTTAAAAAAATTCTTGTCAAGTATTTACATTTGTAAAAACAAATGTGTGGACAAGGAATCGCTGATCTTTGGTGGAGAGAGCCCTATGTCTGGTATATGATACACATATACTGTGTGGCAAGGCTAATGCTGGCTTCACCCAGCGTTGTGTAACACAGTAAGTGTGGCAGGCTGTAAGTGTGTGAAGTGCCAGGGCTGGGGCAGCTTCCCATTTCATTTACAGTAGGTTTTGTGAGAATACGCAGAGTGCAGGTCCAGGCCTACAGCTGCTTATTTATTATCGAGCAGTCACGGCAAGCAGACAGGAGCGAGAGCAGCAGCTAGGACGGGTCCTCCAGGGGCCAACACAGTATCTGATGCAAGCATAAACATAGGGGACCTTCAAACCCACAGGGCTGCACCACTGCCAAACACAGCCCACCATACTTACCGCCATCATCACACCCGTTGCATTTACCACCCTCACTTTCCTAGCAAGGGTTTGTTTTAGAAACAAGCATTCTGGCCAGCAGGAACCTGACACTGGTTATGTTATGATTTTGCAGTCATGTACTAATTAAGCATAACAGGAACTGTGCGGTATTGGCCCTGATGAAACACTGAAGATGATGGACAGAAAAGAGGTTCAGTGAAAATTGTAACAAACGAGAAAATCGTGACATATACATGAATTAACAAATCAAAAAAAGTGACCATTTCACGAACTGGCGTGAGACCGGGTTGAGAGAGCATATACTGTACAATGTACTGTACTTCTGAAATTCATGTTGTGACTTTGGACCATGACCTTTGCCTATTTAGATAACAAATGACCTCAATGAATTTGAATGGATGCAACAATCTGAACAGGTCTCTGGAGCTGTTTATACTGATATGATAATCACTCTAAATTGTTCCTATGCCTGTCACTGGTGCATCCTGTACTGAGGTGCGTGGGTGGACAGCCAGAGGCCTGCAACTTGTCTTTATTTAGTACACTTGGTGTTTCCAGAGTTGAGCCCTGCACTGGCTCAGACGACATTTCAACACCAAGGAGCCTGTCTCTGCTGCAGTCAGGCCAGCAGGTCTCCCCCCCCCCCCCCCACCCCCCACCATCACTTCCAGAGAGAGAAAGATAAACGTCTCTGCTGGACTTACATCAAAGAAAAGTGGAAGAGCTTTGACGGTTCCCAAACTACTCTTTCAAAGACCGACCTTCAACAATAGCTGCAAATGACAGTCCCTATGGTCAAGATAATGTAATTCAGTGTCTTAAGGGTTAAAAAACACTTTGACAGAGCATCTTCAAACCATTTGCCTCTGCCCTTTGTGTCATTCTTCAAAAACATTAACAAGACTTTGGTAGATTTGGTTTTAGCCTTTGAATGTTGACTTGTTGCCCACTTTGTAAAAATACAAGACGTTTTATTTACTCTGAGGTGCCCAGTCTCAGAAATGAAAACAGAGCATTTCAGCTGTTGCAGGCATTGATTTTCTGTTTGCATCTAAGTCCAGTAACAAAATAGATGGAGTCAGAATGTGAGGTGATATAGTTTTCTTTAATATTAATTAATTTGGAATGATAAAAGCCAACACATGCAACTGCAGAACACACCACACCAAAAATATTCCATTACAATAAATATGAGATGGCTGCCCTCTATGAGCCATGCATCCTTTACTGTATGCAGGAGATTCCCCCCTGTCAGTCACATCATATGTTTTGACATTTGTATTATTCCTCCCCTACTCTGGTGGCCTGGTCACGCTTTAACAATGAGGGCTGACTGAGTCCAAGACACACAAACGCATGCGTTGGAATGCGGCTCATGTTGTGGAGGGTTTCCTATAGTGAGCTAGCAGGCCCAGAAGTGTCATGTTATTTAATTACGTACAGCTTACGGCTCCTGTCTGCCTACGGGGCCACCCCTTGCCTTCATCTGATTTACTACGGTTACCTTTGCAGAGAAAATATGAATATGAGCTTTTGTTTGCATGACTTTAATTAACCCTTAATTAATATTGTCATCTCAAGAACAGGCCTCAAATCAGACTGGCAAATTATGGTGACAGTGTGTGTGGAATGCGGCTCCATTTTCAAGATAAACTGAAGTGAGAAACAGCAGACAGAGAGGGAGAAATCCTCTCATTATGAAAACAGAATGAAATAGATCCCGGGTCTTATGCGTCGTATTGCTAACATGACAAGACAACATCTGTTGTTGTAGGGCCTCCAGGCTCAGCCTCCAGACAAAATTATGTTTTATTAAGGAACTAATATTTCCTCCTCAGGGGTGTTCGAGACGGAGAAAGGTTTTCTGTATCAGAAAATGCAGTGAAATTGAGAGTTACCTTGGTGACGGCCTTGTCTTTGTCATTATAGAATTTGGTGAAAACTGAAACCCTGTCCCGCTGAGGGAAATCAAACACTGTACCTTTCCTCCTTTGCAATTATCCCATCCCAAATTGAAAAGATAGGAAATGTATAGGTATGCTGGACCAGCAGTGGGAAAGAAAGACAACATAAACTCCAGTAAATGTCAAGTGTGTAAATAACTTCTATGCTTGATTTTGGGTCAATGTGGTCTCACTGCCACCTCACATTCTCATTTCCAGACACACAAAACCAGAAGTAGTCTCGAGGGCTGAGTGAACACCACATGAAGGCTGTCTTTGTCCACTGTGGATGTGGTACCGTACAACACTGCAGCTCTGGCCTGCGAACAGCAGTGTGTCAACGAGAAGGTGTCAGCCCAAATATACCGGTGACTCTGACATAAGCCTTTTTTTTTACCACAACGTTTTTATTTTCATGTGTACGTGCCTCTTGTTTGTGTTGACTGGTTTAGATGTAGATAGTTGGTCTTGTTCAGCTTTGGCTCTCTGTGTGGGTGTGGGTGTTCATCTGTAGAAGCATGCAAGTCACTTATAGGTTTGCCCTCCTCTTAGCTCACTTCAGAAAGGCAAGGTGGCATTGTATTTATGAAGCAAGCATGACACATTTTTTTGTGACTGACACTCTGCCTTACACTACTAGAGTTCTAAACAGACTCCAGAGAAGGCCACCTCCTATAATTATTTGCTCACTTGAACGTGCGTGAACAGAGGAGTTGCTTTTTCCACGCCAAGTGGTTTACATTTGCATGAACACAAGCATGTGGACATGGAGATTTGTGTGTATTTATATGCCAAATTGTGTCTCTCACGCAGTACACTATGCATACACTATACACACACACACACACACGCACACACACACACACACACACACACACACACACACACACACAAACAAACTTACCGTACTTGCTGGTGGAATCATTATTTCCAAAGGTGTATGTTGTCTTAGTGTTTTTACTGCTTCAGTCCTGCCAGTGTCATGCTTCTATAAAGCTGTCAGTGTCAGTGTAGGCCCCTCCAAGTCTGCTGTTTTAAATTCCTCTAAAGACTTGTGTTTCTGTGGACCTGTTTATCGGCTCAGGTGAACTGCCACCTTGCTGGGTTACCTAAGTGCCGTTGGCCAGTTAGCACCATGTTTCCCCATAGTCTGACCAATTTTAATTCACGCAAGCTGGAGGCCAAATGCTTTATATATTATGATAATTATATAAAACAGTTATTGTCTAGGAACACAACGTTTACTAAAGAAGTAAGAAAAACTTGTTTGCTATAGTTATAAATTAACATAGGCCTACCCCTTACTGTCAGCAGGTATCTTGAATTTCCTTGTTTTGGAGCTTAACAGGCAAAGCCTGTGCCACATTCTATCGTCCATGTCTTAGTTTGGCATGTAGACATAAGGCTGGTGGGAACCCCTTTTTCCAGAAGTCACATGACATGTTTCCAGTCTGTTGGCAATGCCAAACCAACCAGCCAACCTGCATACACTCTATACAGTACATGCAGCTGGTTTAGTTCCAAAATATTCTGGGAATGGATCCACCAGAGGGTGTGTCTGTCTGTCTGTGTGTGGTGTAGCCTGTGTGTGGACATTTGCGTGTGTGCTTGTCATAATGTATGCACCATTCCAACTTCCAGTGCCCACATCCACCTATCCAGCGAGCTGTAGTGCAGTACACGTATTCCATCTGGGCCAAGCCAAATAGCTGCTTACCCAAATAGCTGCTTACCTTCCTATTCTTCTACAGACTCAGAGCCAGACCAATAGACAGGCACGCTCAACCTCTTATAAAAAACAGAGGCCAGATACCACGGCACACCTTGCTCAAAGACATAGCAGTGTAGGCTACCACAATGTACCACATTGTGCAGGACGCCTCATTGGGCAGTTTTTGGTCATTTAAGGTGTTCTTTAGAAAGGGCAGTTCTTTGTTTTTTGGGGGCTATCCAAATTGTTTTATTAAGTTAAATTACATCAATTTGGAATTCAATCAAATTGAAATAAATCCAATGGCAGTCATAAAAACAAACAAACAAACAAACAAACAAACAAACAAACCATACAAATCTGTTTAACAATAGCTGTCCAGTCAGTTTTTAACGTAATTTGTTGTAATAGTAAATATGAATTGATTCACAATTGCCTTAAATGAAAGTAAAATTAAATGAATGAATATAAGTGCATTTGTTCTTTCATGGGCATACTGTATTTGGTAGTTTGGTCATGTATTCAACTTCAGTGTATTTACTGAAACAGCCATTCAGCAGCAGTCACCATAGCAAGTATCTAATGACAACAGTAGCATGTAGTTGAAGAGGTCAAGAGTTTGAAGGGTCTTTCTAGGCGTGCAAAGGACAACTCTGGCCTCTCCAGAGAGAGCACCAAACACCTGACCTTCCCAAAACATTCAGTGGGAGTTCAGATTGTAAGGATTTATGAGAGAAGGTGAGAGGCTCTGGCATAGGCTCTGCCCCATGACCAGCCCTCAGGGGTCCCGCTCTCCCTTGTGTGTTGACAGTGTTACTGCGCATGTGGACCCCTGAAAGATTGGGTGTGCTTTTCTCCCAATTGTTCTGACCCCTATAAACTGTGGCCTGGCTACCAATGGGCTTTTCCGCTTGGAATATCTCACCCTTAAATGGATCTCTCAGGTATATGGGGCCTCTAAACGTGTGCCTCCAGTTGGCTACAGGAGCCCCAGGACTGGGTTCATTAACTCTGCATTGATTGCTCGAGCTTTGAAAACGTCCGGCAACGGCAGGGATAATATGACTCTATGAAAAGGCATTGCAAGTCCCCATAGACTAATTATGGCACAGACAAGTACGTTTGCAAAGGTTTAAAGGTATGCCTTGTATAAAATCCACATTTCTCCAATTTGAATTCTGAGAAGTCTTGTTTAAATAGAGTTTCCAATTATTCTCCATATTATCATAACCAGGAAGTGTTTATTTAGCATTGACAGTAACTGTTCTTCATTGTTTAAACAAACGTCCTTGCTTTTTGCATTTGCAACTTTATTATTATTATTATTATTATTATTAACAACGCCAATGCAATTTTTTTGTTTGTTTCTTGCTTACAGAACTTTTTCCCATCAGATGACCCTGTTCTGAACATGAGGTTGCCAGTTATATTTTGGGAGCAGTCCTCTGTTTAATGCTGTGTCAGGCCTGTCCGTGCTACTGCATGTGGAAACAGGCCTAGTTGTGATTGATGAAGGTCCTTATGTGCTGGGCCCTCCCAGGTGAGCGGGCCCTCAGAAGTGTAGTGCTTCAAGGCGCTGTGCGATAACATTGGAGCTGTCCTCCTTGCCATCATCTTGCTAGGAGCCTCATTCATCATGAGTATGGGATACTGCTCACTTCACAGCAGGTTTCAAATATGATCTGACCCTCTTTCCAAGGGGGAAACATGGAACTGGCACTCCCAATATGACTAAGCCTTCAAAAGAGCATTCATGTTTCCACGTAATCGGTATTCAGTGCCAAGTCATTTCAATTATGGACACAGAAAATCTCTTTCAATTCTCCTGAAATTATATCAAGTTGTTCTTCTTAAACAATGTAATTTCTCTAATGAGCAGAGAGCCTCTGGTGCAGATATGTATCACAGTCAAGTTGTGTCAATTAAACGTTATTCTACCCAAATGGGGCAATTCTTTCTGCAGCCAACAGTAAAGAAAAAGACAGCCATCATTACGCAATATAACATACATTCACATTCCATATTCCAAGGTGTCAATATTATATATTATATAATATATATGAGCTCTTCAATCTATTGGCCTTACACACAATGGCTGCATCTCATGCCTCTCATTTGATAGCTCCTCGGTCCTCGGCTGAACCAGAAGATGTTCCCTTCTTTGTGAAGGCAGTCTCAAAGCCCTTATTTCTACCCCGATAGACCAAGGAGCAAGCCGAAAAGGGATCACCGAGGAGCTATAGGCGAGGATACACGAGAGCAGCCTTCCTGGAAGCCCTGCAACTGAAAGCAGTTGCCAACTCCGCCCATACAGATGACAAATTCATGTGACGCATCATAGGAAGGGACGTCTCATCCCCCTAGAACAAATTTGCTTGTTTCTTCTCTCCTCCCATGACTTTCTCGTGTCTCCCCTATGCTTCCTCGATGGATAGCTTTGGCCTCTCTCATGGCTCAGACCATGTATAAAAGTGATAACTCTTCACTATTAATCCCTGCAATTTTGCCAAACATTTTCCAGATTCTGTTCAGTCGTTGCTTATTTTTCAAAGTGAGGAAAGGTGTGCTTATTTTTTAGTCAGCTGTGTGGTTTCCAGGTCCTGATGGGTTCGCTGGCAGAAGGAACTGAAACTCTCACTGGGCACCTCTGTTCCCGATTTCTCATGGAGAGGCAGGGATTTACTGCGACCACCCGATGTTTTTGATACTTCTTGACTAGTTTATCCCTGGTATTCACAAGCAGCAATTATTGTGTAAATATTCATATTATACACACCCTTACTTCAGGTCAAAGAAAATGCCAAAAGTGACACTACATACAGCCTTCCTTTTTGCTTTAGAAATGAATCTTTTGACTGCAATACAATTATATTAAATTACTCTGTGTACACACACAAATGCAGAATGCTTTTTGAAAATGGCTTACAAATTATCATTTCATTTAGTGTTTTCAAATGAAAGTGTTTGAAAATGAACACACAACAAGTTTAACTCATCCTTGAATGATTATTTTAAATATCCAAAAATTAATTTTTATTGTTTTGGGCTTTTATTTGACAGGACAGCTGAACATACTGTAACATTCTTAATATTTGCTAATGAAAGAGCCTAATGGTAGAGACTAGACTGGTGTGATGACACTGAGATCAATCATAAAGTGCAACCTATATTTTAGAAATAAAATATCCATAGTGTTCATACATCATAATAATAATAAAAAAACACACCTCAATTGTATGTCCCTTACCACTGTAATTTCTATTTCCTTTCTTCATTATAACATACACTTCTCTGTAAACAATGACATGGCTGTTGGTTGTTGAAATAAGTGTTGATCTTGGTGATGCATTTGGTTGCCACAGCCCTTTGTAAGCACAGGACACATGTTTCATATTCCTCCCCTTTAATTAGGCCGGACTGGAAAAACTGACCACAGTCCTTGTTTTTTTGGTGTAGGCCTGTGGAAAGGTATGTGGTGGGCCTGAAAAGTTAATGCATGCATGGCATCTCTCTCCAGTACCTGCAAGATTTATAACCACGTATGTTGGACTCACTAAAGTGGTCAGACTTTTTCAAAAAAACATGTAAAACAAGGCTTAATTTCAACATCTGACAGTTGGTTTCTAAGCCTGTTACCACCAATAAACAAACACACACTTTAAAAAAATTACAAATTGAAAGGTCTTAAAAATGAACCAAAGTATTCTCTGTGGTGACTGCCCTGCCTTGGTTTGAATAAGGCAGTTTATGTTTAACCACCATTTACATTTCACTGAACTATGCCTAAATTTATACTGCATTTCTGAACAGGAAGGAGTATGTCTAAATGAGTGGGTGGCTCTATCACACACGCTGGTTGTCATCAATTTAGTAGACAGGTACAGCATTTGATATGTGCAAATATACACCTATTTATAATGTGTTTACTAGGACAGTTTAAATCAGGAAAAGGACTAACGGGTAGCATGCTGTTCATGGATTACCTGATCAGATAATCAAAAGATCAAAAGACAAGTATTTGTGGCTATATAGCACCTGACACGTCCAAATGTCTGTCAGAAACACAGTTGGCATCATCAGACCTTGAAGGTCCACATTTACATTGAAACAGACTTTCAGCCATTGGAGCCAGTCCCACAATGAGCTTGGTGGTGTGGCCTTGACAAACTGCCACTTTGCCCGTTTGAAAGCCATGATGTCTCTCTCTCATGGGTGGATCAAACTCTCTGGGGGAGCAAAGCAGAGAAAGAGGAGGTAGTCTTTCCCCATGACATCATAAGGGGCAATATTCCAAATCGGCCAATCTTAGCTTTCATTTTCTCAAAGGCAGAGCATGCTACCAAGGCCTCGGTTTACACCTATCACCATTTCCAGCCACTGGGGGACCATAAGCAGGCTGGGGGAACTCCAATTAATGGTAAAAAAAACTCGTAAAGTCAAATTTGTATGCCATGGGACCTTTAAACAGTTGGTAATGCTTAACTGACAATGTTACATTTTGCAAATTTGTCAGATTTGTATACCTGGACCATTATCAGTAGTTATTATTTTTTATCAAAGCTTGAATTTGATGTGTGAGAAAGTGTGGAAACCCTGAATATTATATTTACTATAAGGAAGCCACAATAAAGTTAAGAAACCTTTTTTTTTACATTCACTTTTAATTCTAATATCAGAAAAATTACTTTTTATACTTGAGTACAGGAAATATCAGATTCTTTAAGACTTTGAATAACTGATATTCTAAAAGGTGACTTTAACTTTAAAGTCTTCTTCTTTTTTTTCGTAAGATACGTTGACTGAAGTATTACTTTCAAGTACTTTACACAAGACTGATCCATACTATTATGAATACAAAATATAGAGTAAAGAGAAAAGAGATATTCTCTGTTACGCAATTAATTCTCTCATGGTTGGTAGTATCTAGTCTTTTTCTAATTTGTAATCACTATCGATGAATTTGCTTGTCCAATATGGCTTTAATTCTTATTTTCACAATTCCTTCCAATAAAAACCTCAAAAGTCAATTGCTTTCTTCAGCCTTTATTGGAAGTGTGTTAAGCTTACTGCATCCTAAAGCTAAACACCCACACACATGAGGGCAGAAGCATAGGATTAAAAAAAAGATTTTAGTTTTTATTCTATATATATAATAGAAACCAGTGAGTTCATAGCTCTTATGACATGATGATTTGATGTTGCATGGCTATCATTATAATCCATGAAAATGTAAGGAGACATATGTATTGGATTTCCTTAAATAGAGACAGCGTTGAAGAGCATTTGCCAGCAATGTGGAAAAAAGTGATCTGTTTATTTTAAAATAAATGTTTGAATATTGTTTTATTTCTATATATGTAGACTTGGCTCAGCAGGTGAGTCTGTCTCAAAGACATGTTTGAATTAAGAGCCTGGATTCAATTCACATACTGTAGGAGTCTATACCAGGACAATGTGAGTAAAAGGAAAGCTGTGATAAGAGAATCTCTGTCACCATATCCAAGTAAAATAAGCAAAAGACTGGCATACTTTATTTTTGAACATGGTCATGGAATATCAGGCCTGCCCCGTGGAAAAATACCGCAGCTGAAATCAAACCAGGGTGTCACTTCTTAAGTTTAGGGAAATTTAAATTTACTTTTCATGATGTTTGTATAGGATTGTGTTTCATGTGCAATAAAACACCTTTCGGGTTGCTCCAATAAAATATGAAATTCTTGAATGTGTATTGAAAAGTCTAGTTGCTGTCTCAACTAAAATTCTTCAATAATTCAAAAAGTACTCAACTTTGCTGTAAAGCGGGCAACCTTGAAATCAATCAGTCAATCAGCCCGGTAAAAGCCAGCGACTGTGACTGAGGAGAGTTATAATAGTAGTCTTGTGTCTGGACGCTATGGGAGGGACACTTTTCTATTCCTCCTTAAGTAAATACTACATATGCAGTGGGTATTAGGCTCCATCACAATCCCTGGTTATTTGGCAGGCTGTTGCTAATGGAAGCATGGTCTTGAGTGAACGTCACAAGCACAAGGCTGAACAAAGAGGCCCTTCTGTGGGCCAGAAGGTGCTGAAAGGCAGGCTGAGGGTGGCAAGTCTGTATGGAGCACCACTATCATGCTGGGCGTCATATAGTGAAGCTCATAGACAAAGGTGAGGTATGTTATCACCACTCCATTGCCTCAGACCTCTGCTTTGGGGTAAGACCATGTTGCTGCATGACATTTTGCATCTTCAAGTTCTCACACAATTAATGACAATGCGGAGGTTCTCTGGCTCTGTTTGCCAGACACTACTGTAAGTTCTTTAAAGGACAACAGTCACCCTTGATCACAAGTTGCAGTTATTATATGCATCTAACAACTCATTAAGCAGTCACAGTCAAACGAAGTTCTCTGTTCTGAGAAGGACACAAAAAAGCTGCATTTCGGCCAGTTTCCTGGATTGAATGATGGGATCCGAAAGTAGACATGGCAAAGCTTCATACCTCATTGATTCTCTGTGCCACATGTTTTTGCATCATATAACATCTTAATTTAGACCACATGTGCCCATACATGCCCTCCTGAATAGGAAGAGGTGAATGTCTGAGACACTTAGAAGTGAACGTAAAACACAGTCCGTCAAAACACTTACAGTACAGTGGGTTTATCCAGTTGTAGAATTGAGAGAAAAACAGGGTGAGGAAACAGATTCACTACCAACTCATAATATATTTAGCTGCTGAGGCACACTGCAGTTATAAGGCAGGAACACTGCCTTATAACTGCAAAACACTGATTGACAAATGCTCTGCAAGACATTTCTAAATCTCTAAATCTCACTCATGCTGTTTCTACATAGCCAGAAGTAAGGTTCTCATAGCTTTTTTGCTAAATATGTTTTAGTATCCCTCATTGCATGTTCGGCATATGATGGCAATGTTTCATCTCAGCCAGGATCAGAGTTCTACCATAGCTTGATTGAATCTGTTGCTGTTCGATCTAAACAGATGCAAACACAAATAAAGCAAGCAATTAATTTGATGTCAGAAGAGAAATCCATATAATAGAAACATTTCACCTTACTGCATTACCAATGTGCATGTAAAACACATAAATCGTCATGACATGATCTCGCCATAACCCGCCCATTACCTGATTAACCCCAGTAACTGTAGTTAGCAAAATCTTAAACGTAAAATGAAAAGTTAAATGTGCAAATAAGGTAAACACGCTCACTTTCATAATTATATTTAGTTATTATTTAACAATAGCTGATATTTCTCTATCTACTCTCCATAGCAGTTGTCTGTATAAATGAGAGGCAGAGCAATGGGTGGCCACACAGTGTGGCACATTTCTGATGCTGTGAACAGGGAGGGCTGCCTGAGCATGCTCACCAAAGGAAAGCCTCAGGGCCACGCGACCGGACCCGTGGAGCCACTCGAGTGATCCTTTAGCCACCGCATACAGTCTGCCTTTTACCTCCTTGTGCGTACACAAAGGGGAACTTATTCCCAGTTACCCACCCTTGCTCTTACCTCCCCTCCTTCTTTCCCCCCTGCCCTTCATAATGAGACAGAGTCAGGTCCTGCCGCTGCATACTAAAAACCTGCCTCCATTGCCAAACAATCACTGCAGCCCGGGAAGGAGAGATCATCTAAAATCAATCCAACAGTGGATGGGTGACCTGATACTCCTGGCAGTAGGCCTAAGTGAAGCACAAAGGAGGTGACTTTCTTACACCCCTCATATAGTGTTGGGGCACCAGAGCTCCACATGAATCTGTTCATTATAAAAAGGAATGTTAAACTTCTGGTCAGGCTAAAGTTTCACACAGTGCACTTTTGATGTAGGAAATGTAGGCTTATGTGGAATATTATATGCTTATCTAAAATAATAATAAACTATCAGTTGGGGATTTTAGGTGGACAGTCACGTTTTGTTATTAGTAAAACATGATGGTTAAGAGACAATACAACCAATGGGTAATCATACAGCTCTGACCTCTGGATAGCTTGCTCGTCTGCAGTCAAGGTTGAAGTCTGAAACCAATCTATCTCACTGTGTCTGAGCTCCAGCAGCCATGGATTCAGGGACGTGCACAGGTACGGGCTACTGTTGCCCAGGCAACAGCCCGTTTGGCCTGATTGGCTCAACTGCCTCTCTGGAGAAAGAGCCTAAAGACACTTTTTCTTTCTTCTCTTTATATTGTAGTGGATGTTTTGGTTGCATCAATACGATAAGCCCATCATTAGTACAGTGACAACAATATCTTTAAATCTAGTGTTCAGTCATTTTGCCCTCAGCGATGACCTCTGTCCCCAGTCACGTGACGTTGTTGCTATTCTCACACGGAGCACTGCACAGAGAAAAGGGAAAGCTTGTCTACCTTAACGTGAGTTTTTTAAGTTATGGAAATAATGAAAATGCCCTGTGAATAGTTTTTAAAAAATCTAGTTGAGCTTTAAATAATGTGCCGCTTTAGCTTGTAACGTTTGGATCATGTCGCGTAGCATTGCCTAATATCAACGTAAAATGCTAAATTATCAACCAAAGCTAATGGCAGCCTGTAGCACTAGCAGGCTAACGTAGCTAGCTATGTAACGTCCTCCATCACATTCCCATTTCATGCGTCCTGTATATGATTGCTGTGCCTCATGGAATTGTGATTGAATGTACAGTGATGACGTGTGAAATAAAAACGAAACGAAACGAAACGAAACGAAGTGTGCGCTCTGTAGAGACGAGAGAGGCTAAGGAATGGGATGATTTGGGCTCTTGAATCATGTTAGTTTATGTCTAATCTAACATGATTCAAGCGCCCCTTAATTCGAGACAGTATTTTTTTATTCTATTTTTTTTTTTTTTTTACGTGAATTTAAAACCAACAATCAGATGTAACGTTAGTGAAAGCTGATATGAGTTGACTTAACTTAATTTGATAAAATATGATAAATGATTGTCCCTATAAGTTAATAAACTTTGCATTTCAAGCAAAAGCCCCTCCATATGTCTGTGCACATCCCTGGTTGGATCTGTCAGCAGTAGAGAGTACTGTAAAATGTTACGTTTCCTCTGGCAGTACCTTTACAACACAGGAGCATGGAGGCCACACACAGCTCCCAGATATCCAGAGATGAGAGTAAATAAACCAGGGGAGCCATCCCTGACACCATGTGTGGCTACGTACAGTGCAGACTGGTGGGAAAACAAAGTTGGGTCAAGCGTGATTAACGCTTCACCTTTTGTCAGAATGCCAGGGATGTGTGTGGCGTACCCCAAAGCTTGATCTAATGACTTCCCTGTGAGGTCATAGACCTTATTGATCTTGACCAAAATGACATTATACATATATGATATCCATCCACAGAGACCCAGAACATGTTTTATAACAACAATTTCCCTCCAGTTGGTACCATTGGGTGTTTCTCTTGATATAATTTAACAACTAAAGCAAATGGGGATTTGTGCTACCGATAATATAAAATAGGGTAAATTTAAGTATACTCATGTTTTCACAGGCTGGTTTGTGTAGTATTTAACCCAAAAATAATGCATCATTTGTGATTGTAAACGATGGACATATGGCTTGGCCATGCTGTTTTATTGTTACAACATGATCTGGCAGGTTTGTAGCTGTGAAATATTGCCTCCAAATTAAATGATAAAATACTTTCTGTAACAATGCTATGGTTAATGTTAAGTTTTGGCACACAAACTACTTGGTAAGGTGTAGGGAAAGATCATGTTGGGTTAAAACAAGATATTAGTTAAGGTTAGGATACCTTTGTGACGGTTACAATAATAAACACTTGGTTAAAGCTGGAGGACAGTCATGGTCATGCGGGAAACTAAAAACGAACAGAGGCCATCTGTCCGATGTTTTCTTGACCCAACCATTCATCCTGTCCTCCCTATGTGACTTGTTGCTCTATAACATCCCAGGCTATTCTCCTGAACCATTCATACATACAGTGGTGCTCATAAGTTTACATGCCCATGCTTAAGTTGACAAAAAAGAGGAATAAAAAATTGGGAATTTAACATAGGGCATGGATACTTATGCCCACTGTATTATAAAAGAATGACATTTATTTAATTACAATACATTATTCATTCACAAAGAAAATTGGTGTCCATAAAGGTTGGATTTTATCTCATTTTTTAATTAAGGCATTAAGATACATTTACAAAACATGTTTTTTTATCCCTATTTTTAGTCTACTTAAGCATGGCCATGTAAACTTATGAGCACTGCACTGCATAGCTATAAAAAGTAATGCACTGTAATTCTTAGATTTTCCAAGTAGTTATTGCTGTGAGTAAGTGAATAAGGCAGTGACTGCTAGTGGCCGTAGTAATTATGACTAATATAAGACCAAGGAAAATCAGACTAGGACGGATGTTGGAGTGTTGGTCCCCAAAACACAAAACTTTCAAGCAAACTTCTACAGTTCTACTACAAGGAAAAGGATGTTTGTGTCCCGGAAGTGTTACTTAAGGGGAACACTGTTTAACCCAAACCATAAAGGTTTGGCAAATCTTAACTAGTAGTTTTGGTGCCTAAACTTAACTGCCATGTTACTTTTTCACAGTCACCTTTTTGTGCATACGTTTCCTATAATACCATAAAAAACTGTTCATGAGAATGCATTGAACAACGTCAACTTACTTCCTCCTGTGCTCTCATAAAGACTATGACCACTGTGGGGCTCTGTCACTCGGATGTAAACACATGTCATTTTGGGGCTCCTGCTCAAATGACTGATGCTGTCGTTTTTTTCTCTGGACAGTCACCAGAGAATTCTGTCAGACCTCTTTTTACTTTTTCAGCACCTTGGTAATTAGTTCAGTTTCTTACTGCAGAATGCCTAGAGCAGGGCCTTCAGGCTCTATGAAGCCTAAAGTTATTTGTCTGATGTATTTCTGTCCAGGCTAATGTTGTAGTATTACAAGTGTTTCTATAATTGTTTGCTGTGGGATTAAAGGCGCAACTGGAGAGTTAAATTTATCTAGAAAATTGTGCAATTGAATAATGTTAGGCATCTAGTTGGACAGTTCTGGACAGCTTGACAGTTAATTTTGGCCATACAAGTATTAGCAGGGGTCCAACATTGTTAACTTTCCAGTTTTAAATGCCTGTGGATCAGATATGAGTCAGATTTTGAAGGGGTACTAAGTAAGTAAGTAAGTAAGTAAGTAAGTAAGTAAGTAAGTGCCAATCAAGACAGATTGTTTATCCAGGAAAAAGCCTGTAAACCTGCACCCGAGTTCAGCCTCCCTGCCGGTTCTCTGTGTATGTCACAAGGTGCAGAGGCGTGTTCACCTTACAGTATTCCAGAGCAAACCAAGCCATCGTCACCAGGATTGAGAGTGACAATGCTGACGTTTCAACAGCTACACACTTTGAAACATGCACAGCTTATCTGCATTCTTAAGAAGGATTTGCCTCCAAATTGCTCCATTGCCTGTGGTCCGTCTGTTTGTTGTCGTCCATTGCTGCACATAGACTTTAAATAAACACAGCTTTGATAAGCTAGGGGCCAGACAGTCACCTCTGACCCATAACAGTTCCGATCGGGGTCCTGAGGTTCACCAGGTGACACAAGCATAGCTTTAAATTTGCGGCCCTGTTCTATAGAGTGAGGTTTATAAACACTGCGAGTGGATGAGGGAGTGTTGGGAGGAAATTGACTTTGTCCAGAGTGTGTTGACCAGGAAGAGAGCAAAGGTTAAGAGGTACATGAATCAAAGCAGGCTCGGGAGGTTATCATGGACATTATTCATGAATAGGATGAATTTACAGCCAATCATTATCCAACTGGTCCCAGTAAAAGCTTTAATTTAATTTAGTTATTCTGTAAAACTGCGGTACGTATAAATTACTATCGTGATCTTATTTTATAAGCAGGTTTTTTTCATGTCTTCCTACTCTTACTGAACTTATTCTTCCTCTCCTTGGAAGTGTGTATATATACACGTTTATAATTAAAACAGTTTCCCAAGACCTCTGAAGGTAAATTACGGAAAATAACTTTATATTATACAAATATTTCCTTCTGCACAGTTAGGGTCGTTGGCCTATTTGTAGTGGACGTGGCCTCGGGTGCAGACATCCAGTGGCAGTCTGAGGCCTCTTTGTAGGCAACCGAACATGCACCAAACCACAAATTATCATTGGAGCAGGACAGGCCTCCTGCACCACAACCAGGCCCACCTCTACCTCCCCAAAAGCTTCGGATTTATGGCACGAGTCCAAATAAACATATCTGAACATTGTGGCAGAGAGGAGCCGTGCTTGAGCATGCATCTGAGAGAATCAGATTCAACATCTGTATTAGTTATGTAGCCCGCTACCAGGTAATACAGCTGCACAATTTCTTAGATTAATCTTAATTGATGCATGAATACATGACCTTTAGTATCTCTCCTTGGCCCTGCGTCTCTTGGTTTTAGCTTTTCTTCCCTTTCGCCACTTCCTGTTCTCACCGTGTCTTTGCTGAATTCAGTCAACTTTTTTCATGGTAAATGAGGTGTGCAGTAATGCAAACATTGCTTAGAGATGTTTACTTTTGTCTCTGTATAATTTCTGGTCAGTACAGTAGTCACACTTATGCAGGTAGAGTGCTGAGTGGAAATCTTTCCAGCGGTTCTTCGTCATTTGTAACCATCTACCAGGGTGGGATTGCTCATTATAATATTCCATTGCCTGTTGGCGAAATAAAGAGCATTTCTGCTTTTACTAGTGGTTTGACTGATTATTAATAACAGAGGGTACACTGTTTATTAATTACTGTTCATATATGTATGCAATTTATGCTCCGCAGAGCAGTCATTTTGGATGTTCTTGTTCTATATTTAAAAAAAAAAGAAATAGCATTATTTATACATTACAATGCCTGACAAAAGATAAAAAACAAAGGAACTTATAAGAGACATTTGACAACAATGCCATTACCAGCTATACAAAGATGATAAAAATTCTTTTCTAGGAAAAATCAAATCAAAAAGTATCCTTATTTCACTGATAAAGTCAATCGTTTCTGTTGAGGTTGGAGGTTTTCAGTCAAAGCAGAAATGTAGAGCTGTGTGCTAATAGAAACACTATGTTTTCAATCGCAAGATAGGACAGAATTCTAAGGTATCAAAACATCTGTCAATTATAACATTGTGATCAACCATATCATAAGCAGCCCATAATCCAAGAAGTACCAGAACAGATGTTTGTCTACCATCCAGGTCTTGTACTGAATTTAGGATCTTATAAATATTTAGTCCCCCTTACTGTTGTGTTGGACCTTTTTTTTTCAACGCCATAAACTCAAAATGGCTAATCCTCTCTATACAATCCAATACAAATGGATACATTATCTCCTTCAAACCGTGGGAACTGTTTCCAAACCTACGTTTTAGGTATGGCTCTTTTTGCACCATATAGTTTTACCAGCATGCAGACGGCGTTAGCCTTCACAGTAAGACTAACAGTGTGCATGACGCTAAGATTCTGCTTTTGGCATGCAGTGTTGATGACATCAATAATTTGTCACTCTGCAGACACACTGTGATTTATGACTTTTCCCATGCAGCAAAACATGCCCTTGGTGTTTCTTTATTACATTTAAAACCTATTACTGTAAAATAGGGAGATTACTGGATAATACATGCTTGGAAAAGACCTGCAGGTTGAGCAAATATTGTGTGTTTTACACTAATAAAGTAGCTGGGTTATGGGTAAATGTTTATATTATTTTACAGCTTGCCTTGAGGAGGGAAAAGATTTCCATTTGTAACCAGAGTGATGAATGTGAGTAATTACCTTGTATTGTAAGCAATATACTTCACCCCCTAACGCTTCACACTGTTTCATGATTTGGATTTCACACTCATAGACTAATATTTAAAAAGTAGTTTATTCTAATACAGTCTGTATGTTAGAAAGACAAAATAGTCCAGGGTTCTTAGGAAGTTCAGTCAGATGTTTGAAGGTTGGGAATTTAATTAATTCAATTAAGTGTAGAAAAAAGGAAAATCTAAGTCACTCTTCTTCAAAATTATTTAAAAGCCTTCATTTTACTGGCTATTTCATGATGGAAAACTTAGCCTAGACAGCCTTCTTCAGGGTACAGTCTTCTTGTTTTTCGTTTAGGTTTTTGTGTTTGGTGTGCTAACCTTGTCATTGAATGATTGAATCAATGAATTAGTTATTGGCATATGGTTTTAATTTAGAAAGGTTTTGATGTGTAACAGGTGTGTGACAGCAGTTTACACCAGACCAGCTAGGGATTCAACTACTATCTCCCTTCCCTAGATGGATGCTACCGTGTGATAAAAGATGTTCAAAAACACACGAGGTAGAATAAGATAAAAACATGTCTCTTTGATATGAAATGGGCCCTTTAAGTTCTTTAATTAACAAAACTGTCAAAGAGGGACTTTGAGCACTGATGGACAACCAGCTTACCAGGCAATGGGCAGTTTTTGTATATTTGCCCAGTGAGTGATTTGCAGAATAACATCGATGTAAAGGCCACCGTCATCCCTCTCTGAGGGCCCTCTTGGTGCTGACACCTCATGTCTGTCAACTCTAACATGGCTGTCAGCGCAGATCACACCATCCCTACCAGCCAATTCTCTCCTACTGCTTGCTGGTATTGAACAGTATCAGCGGAGACGACAGAGAGACAAAAAAACTATAGAGCAGACAAAGGTGTCTTTTAGCTGATATTGACACACATTCAGTTTCATTGCATTTGAGTGCTGAAGGATAATCACCATCAGGGATATAATATCAATAAATGCTGTGCATTGGTACGTATGGATCCTGCTGGAGGATGTTTATGTGTGGACACTGATTATTTATGTGTCAGCATGTTGCCATGTTGAGGTCCGTTAACAACGAAGTGAAAAATAATCTTGACGGTGCAAGTCATATTAATAACATCCTTTTAAGAAGATATGAAAATCTTTCTTTTATACTTTCTATAAGGCAATTCATAACAGAACTCTTTTTACGTTTTCTTCTTCTTTTTATTGCCTTACAGCAGACAGGCACCCTGGAAGTTGAGGCCTATAACGCGTTGATGGGGTAGAATGAGTTGTACAGTTGTCAGCACTGGGTTGATGAGAGTCAAGGGAGCATCTGTGTTGATGCCGAAGGGGTTAACGTCAGCTCTGAGGGCAGGAGGTAGTCTTTACTGGGAGTCCCACCACTGTGGTCAGTCTGGCAGTTGTTAGAATTGTTCATTAATCATAGCCCTAATTTGTTTTCACATTGCTGTGCTGACACAGACTGAATATTGTTACAGAGAAAGTTAGGTGGAAATCTCAATGGTCAGAGTTGTCATTGTAGTGCATGTTAAAGGACCCAGTAAGGCTGAACCACAGTTACATGTGGCAGGTAGAGGTTGGTGTCAATGTGGATGTTAAAAAACCTTCTTTTTTTTTCTTTTCTTTTTTACACCTGTCCTTTTTTTAAATTAGTAAAAAAACACATGTTGTAACAAATATGTGTACATAGACATGTGTGTTACCTGTTTAACCAAATTTATTAGCATGACTCCCAAGGGGACCTGAGCTATAGACTCCATAAAGTCAAAGGGCAGTTTACCCTGAACGTTCTCCTCTTTAATGTCGTACCAAGTCTTGGCAAAGCCGAATATCATTAACATCATACTCTAGCTACAAAAAAGTTTAGTCTCTTGTCAAATTTGGTAGCAACTGCAATGTGAGTAACGATTAAGAACTTTTTTATTGTTATCATTCAATAATTAAGTTTAATGACAACTTGTCCTACGTTTTAAAGTTTCACAATTTTACATTTGTAAATACTACTAGTAGTAGTACTTAGTGTCATCAGGGGTACGCAAATACCTGTTAAGAGTCTTAAACAATACCTTTACAACTCAGTGTTTTGGGTCAAAACACTGAGTTGTAAGTGGTTCATTTTCTATGAACTTAATAACAAATTTTGCTATAAAGAATGGCTTCATGGCATTTTACCTGGAAATTGCAGAAAAACTGTTAATAATAAGGTACACAGGCTTGATGGAATGTTAGTTTTTTACAACCACTGGCTGAGAAAGGCATTCATTAATTAATTTCATGAGTTCATGGTACAAACTTCAGTTAAACGATATGATATAGAGTATACACTATAAATATTATAAACATTTTAAACACCACATTCCATATTTACACCATAGTTGAGATGTCAGGTATTTCAAAAATATTAATACTATTTGCTCATTTTAAATGTAGCTAACGTCACATCAATAGCCTTTTTCTTAAAGTTGTGGAAAAATAAAGAGAGAGAAAGTGAAAGACCACATTGTTTCTTCTCACCAGTAGCAGATAAGGCTAAAGGTTGCTATGGAAACTTAGCCAACTGGAGCCAGAGTCCAATTTAGGAAAACCACAAAGTCAACATGAACGCGTGCTACGGGTAGGGAGGGAATCAGAAAAAGGTTGTGATTATGCAGGACATAATCAGAAGTCAAAATATATAAACCAAAAGGCCCTTGGATACAGTGACACATCACCATTAATTTCCATCAGTTCAGGTAAACTATCATTCTGGGGCACAGGCATGATGACACATTTACAGTATATATAATGTGAGAATGTCACTGCTGCAGAAACCATATCCTTCTATTTATTCAAGGCAAGGCCAAATGCTGCAAAGGTTATGTGCTTCCTTTAAATGTTTTAAATCAACAACATCTTTTGCAGCTAAAATTGTCATGGTCTGACAAGAAATACTGAGAGGCAGTAAAAAAAGACTGGCAGGACGCAAGACTGTGGAAACTAAAGAAAGAGATGGTTTAAAGAAACGGTAGCCAACTTATTACCTTATGCAATATTAAACATGAACTTTTATGTACATTTATATACATTTAAAGTTAAATACGGGTAAAGGATTTTTCTTCAACAACTTACAGTATGTATAGTATATGATGTTGTTAAAACTAATCTAATATTATGTAATTCAATATATATGAGAATTGTGGTGGCCACATCAGGTTTCATGCACAGTGGATCAGTATTTTTCTAAACCTTACCAGTTTTAAATCGTAAAAACTGGTTTATCAGTTGGAGAAATCAATATCACCAAAAATGTAAAAAAAAATAGCTTCAACATTTGGTACATTCGACTGTACAGTGTGAGAGTGTATTTCTTATCTGGCTCTGATTAGAATGCAGCTGGCTGACATTGATCAGACTCTTGTGGCCAAATTATGCGTAACCAGCCACCAATCTGGACAGCAGTAAGTCTCCAATTAACACAGGCCAAAGTGATTTCCGTAATTGCGTCACATGTTGCATGCAATAGTAATTGCGATGTAAATATTCAGCACATGCCTTGCGTCAACATTTCCTGTTAAGGTCTTCCTACCCCCTGAGCAGGCTTGTCATAATAAACTGGATTGTTTTTAGAAATTATTATATCATAAGGAGGTTGGACCACTTCTCTCTTGCCACAAGTTCAGAGTCCTACATTAAAATTTGTGTATTAGAAGAAATTACCTAAAAACACAAGAAAATAAGAACAGTATTTAAACAAATGTACTAAGACCAGCTTTCATATAAGAATGAATAATTTGGCTTTAAAACTTTTGCAAATGTAGCCACTGCAAATGTTTAATGCATAGCTTTTGGATAAACTACTGTATGTGATCCGTGGAATATTTGATATATTTATCAATTTAAATCTATAACACCATGTGGATGTTTCAATACATCAAATTAACAATAATCAGATGCAATCTTATAAATCTATTTATTTACTCTTCAACGATTAAAATAGTGGAACTCTAGCAATACAAAATATGTACGTGTACATATTAATAAAGTCTGAAACCTCATAGCTATGACCTTCATGTATATGTAATCTGACAGTAAAATAAAATACAGCACCATCTCTCCATCATGCCTACCCTAAAGCACAAGTTTAAACAATTATAAGCATACCACAGCTATTGTATTGTCATTATCTTCACACACTGACTTGGAATTAGTGTTAGACAAAGAGCTCAATGTTATAAAATGATGATGTGTAAAAAAAAACAAAAAAAACAACTAGAAACATTGTAGAGAACAAAGACCTTAAATATCTCTAACAGTTAGTGTCACCAGGTTTGAACCCACCATTCACTTACAGGTCTTCATCACATCTTACATAAAGTTATCTAGTCATTCGCTAACGTGACAGACATGACAAATGGGGCACACGTAAGTGACCAAAACGGTCATTATAACTTGTTAAAATTGATAGCTAGGGTGTTCTTTTTTTTACATCAGTCTCGAGCAAAGTCCTTTACACTGTCAGTTTTAGCACGGGCGACTCCCGCCACTGGTGTGGTACCTTTCCAAGAACAACTTGTCTGAGGTCACTGCAGAGCCGGAGTCTGACACAGTGATTATAGGTGGTGCTTTAGGTGAGGAAAGCTGCGGTTTTCGTGCTGAATATCTGAGAAATCCATTGTGAGCTTCACCTTTTCTGAGGCAGTGCCTGACTGAAATATTTGCCATAGGGAGGAAGCGAGCGAGTCCCCAGTCTGTTACTAAGAGCTACATATAACTCAGCCATACTGCAGTGCTGATGGGTCTGGTTGTTAAGGATATACTGTACATTCACATATGTGCATCATCATGCATTCATGCATTTTCAGATTATGTTCATTTGTTTGATTGGAATACGTTTTTGGAATAAGTCTAGAACAAATCACTAATTTGTTAAAAACTGTAGATTTAAAGGAAGTATTTACATGACTTAAAGAAAAGGGAGATTTGAGGTGATTGACACTCTCAATGTCACTTACTTTGCTTCAATGCAAAGGGACCTTTAAGGGGAAATAAACCATAATTCACACTCCAATGGAGCCATTGTGTATGGTAGCGCTTACCTCATGTGTACCAGCAGAGACCCTTCATGCAAATCTTCATGATGGAGGGATTGAGATGTGGGGAGCGCCTGTGGGTTTGGAAAAACTATATCTTTCTATCTGAAGAGCCATAATGTCAAGCATGTTACAGTCCATCAGCTGGATACCTGCCACAAATAACTTCTACCAAGTGGGCTCCAGGGAGCCGTATCACTAACTTTGAGGTTCTTTTTTTTCCCGTCTCGTTTCAGACAGAACTGCCTTATGACATGCTACGGCAGACTCAAATATCATACACTTGACATGTAACATCTTTTTGTGTGAGTGTGTGCGTGTGTGGTGGGTGTCAGGGTGGGCCAACATACGTGGGGCATGTTTCGGGGGAGAAAAAACGGTAAGCACGATGCGTGTACGGATTGTCATGACGTGTTTCGTGCTGCTCAAGACACATTGTAAACTCTATCAGTCACCCAATAAATCCAGCTGGAAGGAAAACGCAACACAAGATATATAGCTGTTTAATGATTGTGAACTGAGGTGGAGGTGTAGTGGACCGCACTGAGCCTGAATGGGGTGTATGGGTTCAGCTTGAGTGGGGGGTGTAATCCACTGGGACTACGCTCAACTTGGAGAGTACCAGCCTACATGGGGGTAGACACAAGGCCCTAGTCACAAGGGGTTAATTGTAGGTGTTTAAAGAGCACATGTCGTTAAAGAGCTGGTGGGTGGAAAGACTTCTATTTATACATGGCAGAGGTAATGAGGTGAAATTATTCTGTCCGACAGAGATGGGATGTGACCACAGCAGGCTGGTGGAGACTCTCCTGCCCTGGCTCGGACTCCTGAGAATGTTTTCAGTCCAAATACGGGCGCTGAAACGTAAGCTTGCTAATTAATTCACATTTACATAGGGCCAGCTGTGGTTTCCATTGCGCCCTATAGCCCAGGCGCCCTGTCACAGCAGCAGGCGATTGATTGACTAATTAATGATTCCCCAGATGCAACAATTAAATTGAAATTAACTTAATAGGCCTCAGACGGTATTATTCCACAGTAATGTTTTTATTACTTATGTTTACATGATAATATACATAAACACAGGCATTCATGGCAAGGAATCACACAGGCAACTTGAAGGCTTTGACAAGGTTTAGGTTTTTATTTTTTAGTTGCAGTGTTTTATTTAGGGGTGGGGGGTGCCATTGCTTTGCACACATTTGTGTTTATAGCACTGTTGCTGTACTATGGAACTACTGAGAGATTGATAATGTGCAAATATCCCCAGAGTGATTAAACAAACATTCCTTGCTCCACTAGAGGGAGCAACTCCATAGGGATCAGACATAGAAGACATTATAAATGATACTGTTTGATATTGGAACAGTCAGACACTGCTGTAACAGACAGACATGATACAATTTCTAGATATTATTGTAGAACATGTAGAGTTCCTTTAAATTCCCAGGACAGCTCATCACGTTTATTTAATCAGGTTTAATGTGAATGTCAAATTATGAATGAGTATAAATGAATAAAGAGAAAGTTAAAAACAATAAATAATTGTCAAAACCACTTCTGCAGCATTGTGACCTGTTTAATAAATGACCAATTGCCATAATCCTAAATAAAATGTTATAATGACTTCAAATGACTAGACTTTCTAGATAATCATTTTGGGACTATATTTGGCATATAGACAGGACTTTTGGTATTTGTAAAGTAAAGTCTTTATATATACTGCATGTACCCATAATTTTCATGTTTAGTATTAGTACGAGTTATATGTTAACAACTTGAAATATAAATGAGTATCCTCTTGTTTCATTCCTTTAAAACAAAAATAATTTGAATGTAAAAATAGATATGTATTTAATATTGTCCTATATTTTCATATGGTGGTTGCTTTTAGGACATGTTTCAAAATGTTAGTTTTCTGTTCTATTTAATCAATAGAAAAAACAATTCTCCAATCTGTGCTGAGTTTTGATGGACATCGGATGGAATACAGCCTGATGATGTCCACTGGGAAGAGTTTGTGGTTGGCAGAATCTGATCATTGCGAACATGCATGTAACCAAAGTAAAAAGAAAACAGCAAACTGAAGAACCTGCCAAAATCCTCATGCAATTTCTACAGCACTGTAAAATGGCAAGGGAAGCTGGATCTCCATCCTTTGCTTGATAGTTTTCTTTAATTACTTCTTAGTTTCCTTTAAATCCCTGTTAAGCTGCGTTTTTTCCCAATTGATTTTTATACATTTGGAGAGGAGAAAATTGAGAAATAGCAGAACACGAGAGAAGTGAGAGTCTGTGATTAATAGATGCATACAGCAATGAAATGTCTGCCATCCATACAGCGTTTCCCCTGGCGCTCGGGTTACACAGTCTGAAAAAGTGTTTGTCCATATAAGTGAGGGCCCGGTTTTTACCCTTCCTGTCGGCCTGCCTGCTGGTAAAGGAGAGAGACTTGAGAGCTATGGCATGACGGTCAGTGGCACCCACCCTGCATTTCCATTGGCGCCTGTTGTCCGTGCCAAGCCTGAAAAAGGTGAGATGGCAGATATGTACACTCTCACATACAAGGCCATCAAAAATAAGTAAGAGGCCACCTCAGTCTGGATTGGTGCTTTCAGAAGGCAGAAAAGTGAATTCAGTCTTATAGACAAGCAGAACAGATCCATCTGGTTCAGTAGGAATGTAAGTCGATGGCGACAGCTAATACAATCCCCCTAAACTCTGAAAACATACAGTGCTTTGGCCAATGCACTCAAAGCTTAAAGTGCTTACAAGCAGGACACATTATCCCTTTGTAACACTGTAGCAGAAGAGAATAAATCAAACTGATCGATATTGGGGACGTGCTTGCAGTTGGCTCGCTCAGTATTGATAGTCAAAAACCCCATGAGTTGGATAGGTATTTCACTGTGTGTGCTTGTGATTTGAGCACAAGAAAAGTGACTTACCTCAGGCAAACCCACACAAAATGGTGATTAACTGCCTTTGTATAAATATTCTTTTTGGCTGTTGTCTTTTGGTTGCGTCTCCGTATGACTTTTCCAGAGTAAGGCTGAGCTGCCGTCATCATATAGGGCCTGTCTGGGCCTTCCTCGCTTCATTAATTCATTTAAATTTCACAGAAAAAAACCCACTTCTTTTTCTGGAAATTTATCTTGAGAAGTAACCAGTTATATAACATATCTTATACTCACGTATTGTCATCTTAAAAATTTAAACAAAAAGGTTAACTTAACTATTTGGCATGCAGCTTCTTGAGCTGAACTATCTGCGGGTATTGTACTGATGTGTTCTATTCAAGCTTGTCTCAAAGCTGTGAAGTCTTATGCAAATTGTTGTCACTCTGTGGAATCACCGCTAAACCACAGACCCAAACATTATTCTGACAGCAGACAAAGTCTCAATTCAGTTTCTGCTGGCTTTGAAGCCTAGCAGACAGACTGAGGCATCAATCACGATTAGACGGCTTAAAACAAAACTACATCAGTCACCTTTGTCTTGACGTATGTTTCGCTACTTGCTACAGAAACCTGATATTGTATTGACACACTGAAATACATTTAATAACCATATACAGGTTCTTAGTCTGGAAAACATCCTGAAAACTGTGAAGTCATTCAGGTTTTGCAATAGGTTATGATGGCAGTATCATTTTCTTTATTTGTAATTCTTAAGAAGATCTTATGACATAAAATAAAATTTTAAAAAGAGAAAAGCAGAGAAAGTGAGAGGTAAACTCGTACGGCTCAGATTTGATGTTTTACAGCAAATGGGAGCCCTTGAATGTGTTACCAGTTTGTAGAGAGCAATTTACCGTGAAACACACTTCTACTTATAAATGAGAATGATCTCATCCAAATTAGGCAAGTTCAGAGGCCTATGTGTGCTGATAGCTTTTGGAACTACCATTGCTCTAAAAAGTCATTATTCATCGATAGAAAGTCTATTTTTAACAACATCCAGCTAAAATGTGAAATGCACTTGGCTGTCTCAATAGCTACTTTTCAGTTTTTTTTCAAATCCTGATCTTTAACAACTGGTCATATTACACGTCACATGACTTTTACAAAGGAACCATCCTTAGGTCAAATAAGGGCCAAGGTCTGATTACATTAACTCCACAGTGACTCTAATATAAAGCCCCTGCCCTTCTTTTGACCTCTAAGCACCTATACTGTAGCTGCTGCTGCACAGGAAACAACACATCAACCTATCCCTCAATTAAGCCACATTTCATCAACACCAATCCCAACAGGAATGATCAAACTAAGTTTGCTGTGTTTTGTTTTGGGAACCCTACAGTGGCCTTTTGATGGGAATCACAGGTCTGTCCTGGTTAGGCAGCTGCTGGAGAGATCATCGTCTGAGTTTGCATGGCACCCGCTGAGAGGCTTGAGCGCCATGGGAGAGCTCTCCCAGATAATTTCCATAAATATGAGTAATGTGGCCATTTTCCACTTTGGTGTAGGTCCCTCAGGGAGGATGTGGGGATAAGTGCATACTCTGTGACATTCACAGACCAATAAGTTATCCGCAGATTTGTTTCTGGATATACTGGGATTTGTTTATTGCAGTTTAGTTGTGAAGACCAACATTTTAATGAGGACAAGATCTGTCCCCCTGACTGGTAATAGCTTGCTTATTAAAAATAAAAGACATTGCTAGGTGTGCTACAGAAATAATAACTCATATACTTGAAAACGATGCTATGTTTAAGCCATCACCTCTAGCATATAGGCACATGTGAGCATTTGGAGACGATGCAAGGCATTATTCTGGGCTAGATCAGCAATAATAATTTCAAATGATCAGTCGCTCTAAATCATCAAATCTTCAAAACTTACAAATTGTATTTATGGGTAGAGTTATGTTATAAGCACACATCACATTTGGATAAAGACAAATTAAAACAAGAAAATAATGCCTGCAAATTGAGCAACAACTAAGGTCTCCACAAACTTCAGTTATTACATTTGTAATACGTTCTTTCCAGTTTTGTTTTCTCTAAACAGTAATACAGTACTTTATATCCTGGAGTCACGGTCAATTTCATTTAAGGCTGTCATCCATTTCATCTTCTCTGTTTTGGCCGTAAACCGTTATACTGTATATCTGCATTAGGCCCAAGTACATTCTTATAGAAAGGTCTACATGGGTCAGAGAACAGCTTGTCAAAAATCAAAAGAACCTAATAAAACCCAATGCTTTTGCCAGTGTTGTGAGGTAGTGAAAGAGAGGGATGGTAATAACTTTTTATCACTGCATGAACAGACAGGAAGTATAACAGCATAAATACAGTAAAAACACAGCTACAGTATCTATGGCTTATAGCCTCACTATAATAAATTATTTGGGATTAATTTGGAAGCTTGATTTCTTGTGTCGTTCATTAATACTCACTGCAAGAAAATTAGAAATAATGACTATTTCACTTCAATAATAAAAGAATAATATTGAGATATAAAAACTATATTTTAATATCATGAAATAAAAGGCGGGCAATTATTTATGCGGCTTATTTAAGCATCAGGGTTCAAATGAATATAAACAGAAAGTGGCTTTATGTGTTTAAACTTCAGCTCTCAAAATTCATTTCAGGATCACTCCCATGGCAAGGCAGCTTTATTTGTATAGCACATTTCAGCAACAGGGCAATTCAAAGGTCTTTTACACAAAAACAGTTAAACAAGTCAAAAAACAGATAAAACACAAGATTAAAAGTTACAGTGCAGTAAAAGAAATTAAACATTAAAGAAATGAACAACCAGTTAAACAAAGGCAACATCAAAAAGGAAGGTCTTCTGCCTTGATTTGAGAAAACTGAGAGTTGTAGCTGATCTGCAGTTTTCTGCGAGTTTGTTCCAGATATGAGGAGCATAGAAAGTGAACGCTGCTTCCCCCGGTTTAGTTCTAACTCTGGGGACAGAAAGCAGACCTTCCCCAGATGACCTGAGAGGTCTGGGTGGTTCACGGTGTAGTAGAGGATAAGAAATGTATTTAGGCCGTAAACCAATTAGTGATTTATAAAATAGCCAAAGTATTTTGAAATCAATTCTTTGAGGCACAGTAAGCCAGTGTAAGGACTTCAGAACTGGAGTGATGTGATCCACTTTCTTGGTCTTAGTGAGAACTCAAGCAGCAGCGGCCTGAATCAGCTGCAGCTGTCTGATTTAATTTTTTTAGGGAGACCTGTAAAGACCCCGTTACAGTAGTGAAGTCTACTGAAGCTAAAGGTTTTTCAGCAGTTGGAATCATTATGGAGAAAGTAAGGTCAAAGGGCAAGACCTCCAGTGCTTGTGATGGTTTGTACTTACTAATCCTAGCATAAATGGATTCCTCACACAATATTTGAGTTGATTTGGGGTTTTTGTTCTTTGAAATGTAATTTGTTGCTCTGCGCTCACCCAGCTCTTCAAGCATCCCCTATGGCTCCCCTTCATCACAGACGCACACACACACACACACACGCACGTGCTACACTACACTACACTGTAAGTTCAACTGTGCTCGGGACAGTAAATCAAACTCCTCTGAGGAAACCATTTATAAAAGCCTGACATCCTGCTTCCTTTTTCTGATTGCTGATTACGCCTTAGAGTTTTTGAATGTAGCTTTCCTTGTCAACTCAGGACCAGTGCAGTAAGAATTAGATTAAGAAACCGCCAAACTGTAAATTAACCACACACAATATCTGTGGCCCCAAATTTGATTCGCTGATCACCGTCTCCTCTTTGCAGCAGGCAATGTGAGGCCTCCTATCGTGGACATGATGAAAGAGAAGAGAAAGCTCTTAATGGCTTTAACAGCGTTTTGAATCCCTGCCCGGTCTAATATTAAATCATCGCTTGTGTTTCTTACAGCTGGCTTATCCTTGAATGGCAACTCAGATAGAAGTCAAAAACCAATGTCTAACAAAAATATGGATTATACCTCATAATAAGTCAATTGTCAATAGTGCATCAACCTGTGCCAGAATGGATACATTTATCGTGTTGTATACCCTCAGCCTGAGTAACAGCAATGAGAAAACTGCAAATAATATGCCAAGCTCAGGATTTCTTTTTGCTTTTTGTAGTGGGCCTTCAGAGGGCAACCTTTGAGCGTGACATGCAAAGAACAAAAAACCATAGTCCTAAGGCTGTTTTAAGACTTAGGATCTGCAAATAAAGTGTATCAATCATATAAATATGCTCATAATGGCCTTTGTGTAGGCCGGTCAGTAAAAGTACCTAATGTAACTAGAGTAAAGCTTAAGTATTACATTATTTTAAAAATGTTAAAAGAGCTTGTATCATATTTTAATAGATATTAATTTGGCTCTTATGGAATTTGAGAAGGAAGGAAAATGTGTATAATTAAAAAAGTAATTGTATATTATATGTTGCCATAAACTGCATTTTGAGATCTAATGTTACAAATGAACATAGTACAAAATGAACATCATTTTTGTGTGTTGGAAATCATATTTGTTATTTTTAAAGCATAAAGGATGCAGTTTAAATTATTTGGTATCACAATATTAAATTTCAATTGATCAAACTTTCCAAAGTCCCAAGCCTTATTCAGAAATTTCAGGGTCTGAACATGTTGTAAAAAATCGGTATAAGGCCTCTTTCATCAGTAATTGATAGGTGCTTGTTTTGGTTCAGTAACGTTGTGTCACTCTTGCCACTATACATTAGGAATATATCAGAGCTGGAGCGGTGTGTAAACGTGGGGAGATGGTGGAAACAAGTGTGTCATGACCAGAGAGAGTGGCACATACGCCATGCTTGTCAGGATGACTAATAGCCCAGGGCAACAGGTCTCACTGTGGGGTGTTAACAATCAGCCAGGCCTCAGGTTGTAACCTGACAGCCAGCCGCATGACTTGAATACTTGAGTTTGTCACCTGCACTTTGTATATAAAGACCTTTGTCTCAACAAGCTTTAACCAACTGGTTTTATATTTTTCATAGTAAAAGATAACATTGTTCCCAGCTGTTAAAAATGTGTCACTACATACAAGTGTATTTAACGTTAATAATAACTTTAACTGAAAATGGCTTTCAAAACAATTTACCAATGACATGAAATGAAAGACATTTGTATTAACGCTTCACATCAAATCACATGGATCATTTAGTCTTTTTGCTGAAACTGAGAATCTTTATTTGACAAGTCAGCTCAGAAGGCAGTTCATCAATTCAGAGTGACATTTACACTCTCACTGACCCATAGGGGGTAAAAGAAGAAAAGAAACCCGCCTGCTCCACACACTGCAACAGTATCCCTTTTACATTCAGAAATGCAGGTTAATACTCTGCAAACAGTAGCCAGCTCATTCAGAAACATTACATTATTATTTTTAATATTGTTATCTATTCTTTTGTTAAATTAGAACATGTGGGCCATTATACAGAGGGCTGTGTGATAAATTGTATGGTATAGTTAGATAATTAAGCCATATGTTCAATGCAGAAAACAAATGCCTTGCCCTGTAATTACCTTGTAATATTAGACTGGGTGGAACAATATGTTAACTGTAGACAGCCACCAGTTGGACCACTTTGTTAGACGCCTTGGCGAAAACTAAGAAGCTTGTCTGTTGGCCAGCTTCCTACATGGTGAATTTCCTTTCAAAGAATGTGACTTACGTTTCTCTTCCTAGACATTGTTCTGTCACTGTGTACAAGTAGAATGACAGCTTAACACAAAACAAATACCTTTATGACTTGATGTGTGTCACGAACACCTGAAAGTTAACCTCTGGGAAAAAAACATTATTTGGGGTCTAATTTTCATTGTTTCTTTTTTATCTCTAGATAATGAAATTATTTGGAGGAGGCAATAAGTACAATAGTTGCACGTATATTTAGACTAGATCGGACACGTCAGCACAGTGCCTAGCAGCACTCGGGAGACCTGTTTTCTTCCAGACTTAGCAGTACATGATGCCATGCTGCGAGTCCTGTGCATCCAATACCCCACATGTTGACAGTAAGAGATTTGTGCCTATGTTGACACAGAAATAACTGCTTGAAGGCTGCTCATTTGAAAGTCAAGAGTAAATGTAAACTCTATAACAAAAATGTAAAAACAATTAAAATATATATAGATATATGCAGTGTTGGGCAAGTTGCTTTTAAAAAGTAAGTAGTTACAGTTACTAGTTACTTCTTCCAAAAAGTAACTAGAGTAGATACTCAGTTACAAAATTATAAAAGTAATTAGTAACTTCAGAAAGTAACTAATGCATTAAGTACATTTTGAAATGCTCAAATGTGACTCCACCTCCCTTTCTCTTTAATGGAACTTAAAATACATGTGCATGGTCAATTATTTATGGTAAATCTGAATATTATAATGATATGGACACTTAAGACAATACATTAACAGAAATGCACACACATATAAACTATTTTAATGTTTAAAGTGAGACTAGCCTCCAATCAAATGCCATGTATGTAGATATTATGTCTAGTGGACAGATACAAATAACACAATAGTATTTGGGAACTTTTAACGTAAGTGGCCTGATATCTATACTTTTGTGCTGGTGTTTGCGTCAAGCCGGCGTGTGTGTGTGTGTGTGTGTGTGTGTGTGTGTGTGTGTGTGTGTGTGTGTGTGTCTGTGATAGAGCGAGGGAGAAGTGAGAGAGTGACGGTGATTAGCTTTGGAGTGAGTAGCTCTAGAGTCATAGTGGGAGAATAAAAGTGTCTCCCCTTTGATTTCCTGGCCACGTAAAAACTTGAGCAGGACAAGTTACCCCTCTCCTGGTTTTTATAACACCATACCTGTCTCTCGTTGACTGACTTGCTTGTGTTGTTTGTTGTGTGTCCAACTATGCGTGTTTTCCAACACCCACCCAACTCTACCTCTGATTGGCTTACCATGAAATTTTACTCAACCTCAGCCAATCATCAGCATTTATGCACTTGTCTTGTGCATGGCCCATTTACCAGGAAAGAAAAAAAGTATTTGCCTCTAGGCTCAGAGATCTAGTTGATCTGATAAAAAAAACTGCTTCAATTATAGTAAAGCACTGCATTTTTCCGCAGTAATGGTAACGGCGTTATTAAGATGGGAAGAGTAATCAATTAGATTACCCGGTACTGAAAAAAAGTAACGCTGTTATTCCCATCACTGGATATATGCAACGTCAAAAAGCTTTATGATAATGAAGAGAACTATTTTATTTTTGTTTTAACTGACCTTTCTAGTACATTTCCATGCTGGAGACAATCTAATATCCACTGTGAAATAATTGGAACTGCAACACCTATAATAGGATGTACCTGAACCTACTGTATAGATACAGATGTGTGAAGATGTTGTACAGATAACTATCTATAAAAAATAACTAGCAGAGATCTTATTTTGAGTGCCGTCCAGAGTGCCAAGCGTATGTCATTATAAAATAAATACAGATCCACACCCACACTTCACTGACAACTTACTTCCATTTTGCCAACACTGGTTTGACGTCTCTTCCAATTATGCCTCATTTGCACATCAGTGTGACGCTAGAGCTCAGGTTTGTTCAAACAGTGTTAACAGCCAATTAGCAATGAGTAGCAGTGTTGGATTTTATGTTGCCCTGGAAGACAAGCGTTTCCAGCAGCATTTTATTTTCCAGGTGTGTTAAGCTGTATTTATATGGTGTGGGCAGACAACCTTGCCCACCCTGTAAACAGTTATGTAGAATGTGTCAGGACAATAAAAAGGACCACCAAAACATTTGTTCTGAGATTTAATTGACTTCTATTCATAAGAAAATCAGCTTTGTGAGTGTGGTTCAGCCATTTAATGTGGCCGGTTTGGAAATACATGTTGCTGTTGGAAATGTGTAACATATAATACCAAAAAAATATGTCAGATTCAGTACTGTCACCTTGATCAGCTTGTTTTTTGGCTCTTGATTTAATGTTTGTTTTAATAAATTTGGCAACTATCTGGTTAGACCAAAATTAAACACGACAATTTGACTTTTGTGTTATCTGTCAAAAAGGAATAGAGCGACAAAGTGCAATAGAAACAGACTTAGCGCATTGATAATGGCGTACAGTACGTGAAGGATGTGACTTAAACGTCCACTGAAGCTTTCACTCGGCTCAGATATTTGTGGGCCTATAAGAAGACTTAAATTGATAGAAAAAAACGTAAATGCCACATTTCCATTTTTTACATTATTTTGTTCCTTGAGATTTGACTGGTTCCATTTACGTTACACCAACATACCCTCTTCTTTTGCAGTGTTTGAATTTTACTTCACTGTAGCATGTGTGCCACAGTGGCACAAACTCTAGCAACAAAGCAGTTAGTGGCACTGCCACCAACTGATTATTATTGTGTCTTCCAAATCTTCCCATAGCAGTAGTGGAGTAAAATGTGCATTAATTTGCATATTTATCTACTTTACATGGTTGTAAAATTTTTGATTGTGCCTATAACACTTTAGTAAGGTGACATGTTTGACTAAAATCTGACATCTATGCCATTTTGTGTTGAAATCTAAATGATTTGTGTACTATATTTCTCTCAAGGCAGTTGTTTTTGTGAGTCATGCAGTAATCTGAGGGAAATATATTTCCTCCAATCCAGAGATGTGACTGCCTGAGGTCTTGGCAAAGTCCTGCACAGTCCGGGAAAAACTCTACTGAGCACTTGTGATTAAGTGTCTTTATTTAAGCCCCTGAACTCAAATGAGCAATCAGAGCAAAACCAAGGCTCCAAACTTCCTCAAAATCATGCCGCTGGAAGCACTGAAGAGACTTACTGACCGACTATCATCACTTCTCTACTGTCAGCATGCGCGGCAGTTTGAGTGGAATGATTGGAGTGGAATAATTACATCTGGCACGACCAGATATTTAATAAATATTTGAAATAACACAAAACAACTAATTGGTGGTAGGTAATACATCTGATTTCATATACTGCTTTAGTAAAAATTCAAAAACTCAGGGATCTGGGTCATTTAACGTAAACAACAACAACCATTTATGTAAGTCGGATGTTGAGGATAATAGAACGCTGCATCAGACGTACACGCACCAACATAACAACCGTGAGGACACTGAGTATCCGAGTCAGAGCATTGAGGATGGTAGAACACAGCATAAGTCCAGCGATTCTCAGCTCGCATGTAATAACGTAGTAATCTGTCGGACTCGTTATATTACACGAAAATAGGACATGAGGAGATTTTTAAAACGGTAGCTCCAAACGACACAAAAAGTCAGCCATCGGGATCAAACAAGGATACAATACAAACAACAACAAGTGATGATGACAATAGGCAAACAGACACTGAATTCTGAGCTCTGGGTCAGAAGCAACCACTAGCAGTCCTGACGTTCACCCCACAAATGCACTAGCCGAACTAGGTAACGCAGACGATCTCTCTAAGCAACCTGTTTTGCCCAAATTCCCCTCAACAATGTTTTGGAAGTACAAAGCAACCATTTTCCACTTGCTTCCACAAGAATTACCCCTGGCTTGAGTATTTTGTTAGAAAGGATGCAGTCTACTGCTTTGCCTGTCGCCATTTCCAGACTGAAAGCTGTTTCAGAAAACTGTTTTTCTTCTTCTCAGCTTAACATGTTTGTTTTGTCCATATGCGTTCATGCTGTGTTCCCCAAGTGGAATGTCTCCGCTGCAAAAAATAGTCTTTTTTGTTTTGCCCCCCCCCGGCTCAAATGTCAAACTCATCTTTTGCTGCACACCACACTTTACTTGTTTGATCCACGTAAGTTACAGACATTGATGTATTTCATGGATGTACATTAATACTGATTGCCACAATTTGTTTGTGAGCAAGGCAATACTTCCATATGTTTTTTGCCAAAACCTAAAATATACCCCAGTGTACTAAATACTCTTATATTATTACTGTAGCACATACTGACAAATGAATTAGGCACAATATGGCAATGTCTTGTCCTAGAAGATTGTTCCTCTAAACAGACAGATCTGGGACATTCTATATCTTGGTCTCAATCCAGACGTCTGCAGTGGCCTCATTTCATTGTTCTGATGTGCTATCCTGGCTGTGGCTCTGTGTATATACACAATAGTTTATGCATGTATACAAAATAACATAACCCTTTTAATGTATCCTGATTATTATTATTAAGACTTCAGAAGCTGGTGCATCGGGAATAAAGGGAGAGTCATCAGAAGAGGTTGAGAGATGCAACATGTCTGGAAGATAAAGCATGTTTTGCTTTCTGTGGTTTTTATGAATGAATTCATGTTCCTTTATGCTGGCAGCCTGGCTTGTCTCTACTTGTTTGACGGTGAAATTCCCACATTCTATCTGCCTTGCATGCATCACTCACTCTGATGAGCAGATAATGTTGAGGAAGTTGGATCAAGGATGTCTTTTTATTTAGTCTTCTCAGTAAGAGTGGGCAGTGTAATAAAAAATGGACAACACTGGTGCCTCAAAACTGTCTGCTGTCATTTGTTGTGTCAGAAAAAAACTAAATGCTCAATTCAACTGTATAGATTATTGTTATGTTTTTAACAAACATAGCATATTCCTGTGTGTGACAACACAGGTATGACATCAGGTGTGACCAAAGTAGGCGTGAGTGTGCAGACATGTTAAAACACTAATTTTAGAACCATTTAAAGTGAGGATGAGGTTCAGAATTGGCTGCGTTAAACCCAACACACACCTCAGGCTGATTCAGTGGCACTACCTTGTGAGGCCTGCTATGGCGGGTCAGCTCACAAGTTGAGGAAAGACCAGACAAACACCATGAAACACTGGATTACTTGCATGATCTTTTACTAGAGGAAACCGTTTAAATTTGAGGTCCACTTACTGGCTTTTCCAGGATATCACTTTTTTATCACACGCATATTACAAAGGGTTTAAAGATAAATCCACTTGTGTTTGTCAAGCCATGAGAATATAAAAATGTTTAGGGAGGAATATGGAATCTAAACAAAACCATGTAAATATTAAAACTTCACTAGGTTTTTAAGTATTATAATGGGTAAATACACTTTTGTTGAGGCTTTTAGGTCCAACTGAAATCCGATTTAGACATTATTTTTACAAAATGTGTTGAGCGCGATTACAGAACAGAGATAAATATATGATTTTATTTTAATTGGTCTTTAATTTTTGGCTTTATTCCAATAGGTTTGTCAGTGATCTTAATGAACAGATATGTCAATCAGGTTTGACAGACAGAACATTTCAGATATGTCTACAGGAACGATGTGAGCCGGGCATCTAAAGCCCCTTATTGATGATACTGTAGACTACACAGTCTGTGTTTTAGTTACATAGACTTAGACTTAGACTTAGACTTCTCTTTAGTAATCCTTTTGGGATGACTCCCGCAATGAAATTGAAATCTGCATGTACATGTGTTTCTATGTGTGTCTGGGTGTCCTGCCAATGTACCATTTCTGCAAAAGAGTGTGTGTCACAGCAGGTTCAGATGGCCAACACACTAACCTGTTTAACTCACTCGGCGCCTTGGCCACTGATGGGGGCCCTTTACTACTCCTGGCTGGTCCAGCCCCTAAAACAAGCTCCCTGGCTGCGGCAGCGGTTAGGAGCCAAACCAAGCCTCCATTCATGTCATTAACCCAGCTGTTTATTTTCAGAGGCATTAGAGGAAACACTCGACAGGGCTTATCAGATCCAAACAGTCGCACGTCTTTGTTATTTTACACACAGACCTCTTCTCAACTCAGCCTCATTTTCAGTAATTGTTTTCTTTCTTGCTTGGTAGAATAACACGGAGGGCTACATTTAACACAAGTGGTAAGGGAATCCGTCAGTGTAAACAAGGCAGATACAATGCACACTGGGATTTTATCTGAGCCTTTTCTGTTATTCTATGTTTTTTAAGGGCAGGGCTGGAGCAAATATTGGAGTGTACGTGTGTTGAAGATGTTGGTGAGATGAATTACAGGCCGTTTGACGCAGAGTCTTCAACTGCCCATACATACCTGTGTTTTTCTCAATGACGGCTTCACTAAACATAAGACCCACTCAGGGCTAGAATTGCATCTTTAGAGATTTTGGGCTGACATGCATTAGGGTGAAGAGTTTAGATTTAATTTCTCAATTTCATCTTCTTCAGTGAAACTATTGTCTCTTCACAGCAAAATAGAAATCATTTGCTTCTTAAAATGTGGTGCAAAAAGGCTGTGATGCTTGGGAAAGGTGGAGTTGTTGTGACAATGTAGTACACACGTTCAACATGGTGGCAGTGTTGCACTGTCTTACGGACACCTCAAGCCCTCGGTGCCACCCAGTACCAAGCAGCTGGAGACAGTGCTGCTCATTATGAAGCAGCCATGTGGATCAACAGGCTGATTTGACCAAATCATGATGCACAGTGTTCTGCACATGTCAGCTTAATTGTGCTGCAGATTGTGGAAGCACAGACAATACACAATTGTTTGATTTCAGAAAATAGCAAGTGTGCTTAATCATATGAGAGCTAATCACTTCTCCTGTCAAAGCAGATAGCCTCGGTAGCAAAATCACTGAGGTTTTTAGGAGGCAGGAAATGTTTGCAGTCACTCATGACTGACAACACAACCTCTGTTCAGCCGCAAGGTTCTCAGACAAGCCAACGTTACAGCCAAGTATCGTGGCAAACATCGTCCAAATCCCCCAGTCCACCTCCTTGTGCTGCCAGCAGGAGTTCTCGTAGATGGGTTGAGCTCCACTCTGCCAACTGCACCATAAAATAAACACACAGTAAATCCAGCATGATTAACATTAATCATGATCACGTCACTTCTAATGCACTGACTGAGGCCCATACAGTGAAATCACACTGAGCTAGACGCTTGTCTCCTCGTGAGGAGGGGGTCGGCACAGAAAGGTTGACTCAAGAACTACGCTGTGATAACGAATTAAAATTCATTAAATGTGAAATTAAACAGTAGTGTAGTGAATGAGTTTTAGAATGACGTGACCCAAAATGCACAAATCAACATAGGTGTTGGACATGGTAAACTTCACTTTATTTGCGTGACCCCTGTATCTGGAGTGAGCACTGCTTTGAAAACATGCAACTTTTGGGAAAGACATTTATTTAAAAGGCTCTTTTCAACTGTGGCAGTGCCAGACACATTCTGACTAAAAGGTCCCGCAAGGCTCGTAACTTATTGTCGAGGATTGGATTTCAGCTAAAATTAGCCATCAGACTCAATTTATTACTCTGATTGAGGAGCCTGAAAATGTCAGTAACGGGCTCCCCATTATATAAGCTATGCCCTGAGTTGAAGCTATAATGTTGCAATTTAATTCAAGCCACATCACTTGCAAAGCAAATGTGTAAAAGTGGTAGTAATAGTAGCTTAGGTCTCCCCAAAGTATTGAACTGGCCTGAGAGAGTCTTGGAAAAACAGCAAAATCCCCTACCAATTTTATGGAGGTGGCAAAACAAGCATCTTTCCTCAGGTAACTTGACTTATTAAACCCACTGGAGACTGTAAGTTATGAAATAGTAGACCAAACTCAAAATGCCACATTATAGCTCAGTCAGTTAGATGACAAAATGGACCTCAGGTTAAAAATCTGCTCACAATTAAAAAATGCTCCTGTCGTTGATGATCTTAATTCTAAACAATTGTGTCATAATATGGTTAATTAATCTGTAATGTGTTTAAGTAACAATCACCAGTGAAGCAGATAGATATGTAAAATGGCAAAGTAGTCATTTATAACTAAATGCTTCTGTTTACGAGGTCCGCCACATTAGTTTACCATCATATACCATTTGAATGTCTGCTTAACAGAGTGCACAGTTCTCTGTATATTTATTACAAATTCTTTATCTTTGTACTGATCTGTCTTCGAACGATCAGTACCAAGAGTGTTTTTCCAGAGGTTTGCACTAAGTCTCACCTGAAGACAAATGTCCTTTTGATGGAACTGTTTAAACACAGGTGTTGATACTGATGAACACAACTGCTGCTACACTAACCCCCTCCCTATATTTGCTCTTTTAAATATGAAACCGGTCAAATGGTTCTTTAGCTGTGTACACTTAGGCAGGACCTGTGGACACTCCGGCAATTATCAGAGATTATTTGACATCCCCTTGCACCCCACCCCATCATACACTCCCTTTTTTGTTTGTCCACCCTCTAAACTCAAACAACAAGTGCAGCAGAGGATCATAATAGTTTGCGGCATGAACAGGTCTGCTGCATGAAAGCGTGTACCGGCTCTGCTGCCAGGAAACACTCCGTCCTGCCACACAATACATGGAGACAGTCACTGCCCGGGCTCTGGACACCAACAAGAAGGGCCAGGCACCCTTTCTGTCCTCTTCTCTGATGTCATGTACCTCTCCCAAGTGGTGTTTGTCTCACAATGCTGTGTCTGACGATAAACTTATTTTCTGCTTCCTGAATTCTCGCAATACGTGCAGACATGACAAGGAAGTACATAAATATTGCTGTAGCATCAGGCGCAGAAATATGTCACCGGCTTTCTGAGCTTTCTTTCTTCCTGCTTAGATTGGCTGAATAAGTTTTCCGTCCCAGGGTGCACTATGGATTCCTGTGTGACTGTGGTTGGCACAAATGCATGTCTCGTGGCACCAATTCTGGCCCGTGGCACTGGCCTCCTTTGAGCCCACACCCAGTGCCATGCTGCACGCTCTTCACCACTGACATCCTCCACTCTGCCCAAAGACTGTAAACACCAATGGAATGGACCACACACACACTCCCAATGTTTAAGTGAACAGCTCAGTGCAGGAGCATGCGTGAAGGAACGGCTGAGTAAAAAAAAAAAAGAACATGCATATTAAAATATTAGAGACAAAATAATTGGTATACAGTAACCGTTACATAATATCCTAAACTGGTCCTAAACTAAAGCACTGGTGTAAATCATAGTGGATGGCACAGTAATGCAGTAGGTGACGAGCTGTAGGAAGTGGGCTGTTTGTACTGTACGACAATGTGTACTTTGCAGGCCTCTGCGGGTTAGAGCTGCGTGTATATAATGGCCAAGCTGTACAGTAGCTGACCACTCGGTGACAGATGCCAGCTGACAGGCGGGACCACAACACCTCTTCTAAATCTTAACGCCCAGGGGCCACAGCCTCATTTCTCATGCCTGTTAGGTACCGAGCTACTAAGCTAACAATTCCTGTAGGATGCAAATATCTCAACTCAATTTAAACTGCCACTGAAAGTATTTATTATAGTGCAAACAGGTATCTTGTGGTTCCTGTGAAACTGTTTGCTGTGCTTTTTCTTTTTCGATCATCATAGCAACTTTTGACAGGAACAAACTTCTCCGCTTGGAGTGTTTTAAACACTTTATTGGTTTAAAGCCCACGGCACCATTTAGTCACTGAAGCAGAGTTTTTTGAGTTCATCCTGACATGAGCTTTGCAGACTTAAAACCTCTTTGCAAACAGACTCGGAGCACAGAGTCATCCTGTCTGCTTTTTCCTGCAGCAAGCAGTCTCACTTGCCGAGATTTACAACCCCGGTCGGGGCTGTGGGATAGGGACCTACACATGTAGGCAGAGTGTTGTGGTATGTTCCCTGCTTTTTTCATTATCAGCAGGTGTGCCAAAATAAAAATGGGAATAAGAATCTCCCCTGCACTTGATTCCATGGTTGAGGATGAGAAAGAGCTCTATGTTAATGAGCACAAAATAATATCCCTGTCAGCTGACATTAATTGGGCTGCCATCATGCCCTCCAGATGACTATTGACTTACTGTATATTGCTCCTGTGGTCAGACTGGCTTTACTGGTGTCCCTTCAGAAGTGTCCTTTGCACTTAAGCTTACGTCAAATGTGCAGCATTCAGCGTCTTTGCAAATCCATCTAAATATTAGGAGAAGGAATGAGAGAGATCAAAAACCACCAAGTCATGATTCAAAAGACCTTTTAAAGGGGTCAGGGCATACTGCATCTTGCTCTCATAGCTTGGAGGGAGCTGCCAAGCTGCGTGTGTTTTCTCACCAGTTTTAAACAAACAAACCCAACTTCAGATTTAATGAACAGGAAAAGCAGGCTGATGAGAGAAATCAATTTATGTCTGGACTTATGCCAGATGTTACTTAGGATGCATTTTTGGAAGTGCAAATGACTGCACGATTGCCAAGAAATACATAGCAACACATTTATAATAGCCAGTGAATTTGACAGTGTAAGTGTAATTTGATGAATTGATTTTAATGATACTACTGTATAGCCCAGCTGGTTCATGGAAGCTAAAGTAATGCAGGAGGTTATTGCCCAACGGTGTGCAAGAACTCCTATTTCGGGATAAAATAAGGTGAATTCCCCCTTGTTTGTCATAGAAACATTTGCATAATGGTCACAGAACGACAGGTCAACATTAATATACAACCACCAAACACAGAGGAAAACTGTTATGTTCAAGATCTGTTGACTTTGTGAGCAAATGAGATATGTAGATGTTAAAATGACTAAAGCATAAGAATGGAGCTGTTAGAGTGTAAACATTTCAGAACAGCTGTGAACACAGCATGTTTTTCGGATGAGCTGAGAAAGGATCTTTGTGTAAGAGTTGAAATACAAGTCACACTGGGTGAGCAACAGCAGCAAATCCCCGAATCCTTAAAACCTTTGTCTCGGACCCAGATGGGAGCTGCTGTAAAACTGTATGTTAGCGTAAAACAAAGGCCCTCTGTGCGTATAGTGTGTATGTGTTTGTTTTAGAGTTAGGCCAATAAATCTGCCAGGTCGATAGATCAGCTGAAATTTGCAGAAATTGAAAAGAAATTGCAGAGAGAAATGACAAAACAAATGTGTGGTGATTTAGAAACACCTTGTTTGTTATCTAGAGAGTACTTACAAATTTGTCAACCGTAAATTGTCCCACCCTTCATCACAATTCTTCATTTAAAATAAAATTTTAAAAAATGCACTTGTTTTTATCCATGTAAATATCAATATCAGCCTGGACAGTAATTTTACATATATATCTATATAGATATATATGTATAGATGTATATGTATGTGTTTAACTACATAAAATGATCTGTGTAGAATTCATCATACATAAAGTCACCTTGATAGACTACCATGCTACATGCTTTCTGCATGCTCTTTCCCCACCTGTGTGAACACAGAGTACATGAGTGTAAATGAAAAGCTGTGTGTACGCAATATGTATGCAAATTTGTTTGTGTGGTCTGGTTTGATTATAATACCAAATCAGATCACTGTAAGAGTAAATGATTTCGAAAAATTAATTTAAATCTTTATTTAATAAAAACACATAATCATTAATTTTTGCAATATTTTTTCTTTTTGTATTTATTTTGTATTATTTAAACTCCATTTAACCAGAAAAGCCTCACTTTCAAATATTTTTTTCATTGTCCCATAAAATAATGTGATGGCATATTACAAACTGACTTTGTGAGACTGTGCTATCTATTTACTCTAGAAGACTAGTTAGACAGTCATAATGGGAATGATAATAAAAACCTTCCTGTAAACATATTTATTGTCGGGTAAATCTCAAGTTAAAAGAAGCTCATCTTTCACCAGCAGTGAGTGCTCAGGCAGGAGAGCCTTTTACGCCACATTAGGGAAAAGAGAAATGTGGAAGAATAACACCGCCATGTCACTGATGCTTTTTCATTGGTCGAAAAGGATGAGATATTAAGAAGAAAACGAGAAACAGAGTTCCATAACTGGCTTATAGATTAGAGGTTGCAAAGCATTACAGCCTAAAGGCTTTTATCATCTTCAGCGAGGGCAGCCGGGTCGGAAGGATAAATGAAGAGTTTTGCTCCACTTTCGTGTCAAGTGAGTTTCAGATTCCCCCCCTGCAAAATGTTTTTAGTGTTGACTTTCACCTTGTAGCCTGCTTCTCGCTCTCCGGGGTCTACTTATCATGTACAACAAGAATGACTGATGACCTCCAGGACTGATCATCAGCTTCTAGAGCTCATAATTCTTTGACTGTGTAGATATTAAATTAAACTAGAAACCAGTCAGAGTATGAAAGGCTATTGAGTTTCCTGATCGTTTTGGAGAGTCAGTAAGAGAATGTAGAAACAGGTGCATGATTTGTTTGTCCCCCATGTTTGTCCATGTAAATAAACTTAGGTTTGTTTGGCATGCCTGTTTTTCTCAGCTATGGAAAAGTGCTAAAGCTTTGTTAAGATTTCAACTTTCACATGTAATCACTTATTCTGATCTTTAAACAGTGATGTATTAATGCTTTTTATTTTAAAGTTGCGAAAAACCATTTATGTTTTGTATGGTTACCTTCCTGAAAGTTATCATACCTGATTTACATACATGATGAACTGAATAACATTGGATTTGAATGGTTTTTAGGAGAAGACTCAGTGGTTTCACTGAAACAAGGAAACACAAGGTGTGAAAAGACCCAGGACAGTGTAAACACATATAACATCCTTATTTGATTTATAGCTAAGCAAATATACTACTATGGTTAACTTTGAGCTCTAGCTCAGGAATATACTGATTTGCTTATTTAAACCAGCAGAGGCAAACAACAGTCAACAGGCATTTCTCTGCACCTGTGTTTTTATAACTGCACTTTACAATTTGTGTACTCTTCAGCATCAGCTGTGATGAGTTTTTAATATTTTGTATTTTTACCAATGGAACAAAGGAACTACTGGCAACATTTCAAGGGAAAGTAAGTATTCAAGTAAAAGTGTATTCTCTAAAATTTTTGTATAGCTTTCAAATGAATACCAAAACATGACTCTTCTAATCAAAATTAGTCATCGTCATAATGATTTTAACTTGATGTTGATGTTTTAAGTTTCTATTAGTTTATAGCACCCTTTTAAAAAAAAGAAAACCTTCAATGGCTGGAGATAAAAACACTGGGCACTGGGAGACAGAGAGCAATGGCATGCAGCAAATCATTCATGTCACATTTCAATCTCCAAAAACCAGTAAATGATTAAACCATGGCAGCCACCAGGCCTTAAAGGCTTTCTGTGCTAATCACAAAAGAAAGTATCAACACATATGACTTTACACAGCGATGTAGATACAGTACCACAGATATAACTATTTACCCTTTATTTCACACATATTTGTACCAGAGCTCACACAAAGTGGTGACACACAAGGCTGGCAGGTGGACAGGCTACCTGGTCAGAGAGTGTGTCTGTAGACAGGACTGGCTGTCCTGGAATGTGCCTCTTTGATCCCTGGATTATGGCTCATCTGCTCTTCTTTGAGCCAAGGGGCCCCTCAGATCCTATTGATATATATTCCCTATCTGTCATGATATGCAGATCGTATCACCTGCATGGATCCTTAGCAAGGATTAAACTATTTGAAATACTATAGCAGCTATGAATAAGTAAAAGTAGCCTATCCCTGTAGAGATAATATTTCCTTCTATGACTTTATTGCAAAAGTTGTTTGCATAATTGAGAACTATAATAACAAGCTCAGTACTTAGGTGCAATGAACAATTACAATATTACTGATAGTGTTTTATTTGGTGCTAGACCCTTGACCCCATAACAGGATTACTTTCGGCTCACATCAATTCAAAAAACAAATACACTCAAACAATATAATTCCTAAAGTTGCAGTAGAGTTTAAAGTTCTTATGCACATGTTAAAATCCTAAAAATACATTTGTTTTAAATATTTTATTACCCTTATATATTATAGAGATGGCGAAGTCTATGGTCTCTACCTTAATGAATCAAAAATGGTAGTAGACAGTAGAACAACAGTAATATTAAACAATAATGGAGTTACAAACTGGTACAAACCTTATCAAACAGAATAACTATACACAGAATCGGCAGCATCAAAGGATTACAACTACTTTACAAGTACCATTTTGCAAGATTATTTCTACAGTAAAGTGAATGTCCTGTGACAAAACGGAGCAATCATTAATGTTTTTTTATGAGGCACATTCCTTTGTAAAAGTAATGCCATCTAAGTGACCTCAAAACGAAGCACTGTGCTGGCTGTGCACTGAACTGTGATCTGAAGTAACCCATCAGGTCTTGAATTCCCTCCATCTATTGGCTTTACTTCACTGGCCCCTCCTGTGAGACCATGCTGTCATAACTGTTCTCTTTAGATTGTTTGCTGCAGTAGTGGTGACCCTGTTGATCAACACAGTGTGGCACAGCTGATAATGCATGGTGGAACTGAGCTGTAATGACTGGCTAGACCAATAAAAGCTGAAAAAATGGACATACCATTAAAAGACTGGTGTCTGAACAAAGTGTGGTTAATAGTTTGATTATCCACATTCTGTAATAACTGGTTCCCATTGAAGTGACTGCACTTTAGATTCTATACGTGGTAAAAGATACAACCCATTTCCTGTCTGACACCACAGTATGGGCTCAATCAAACAACCTTTGGTGCACAGATTCTTACTAACAGAGCTCCTTCACATGAACCTCAGAAAGCTTTTGGTCTCCACCGCCTCTGACGAAATGGCTCTTGCATTCCTGGGCGAGGGTGAGTCAGATAAAGAAAAATTATGAGGCACATGCAGGTTTTCTCTTCAGTCACTCAGTCAAGGGAATGCAGATTACTTTAAGACATGGTGACATGTCAGTGCTTAATAATTGTCCTTTATTATTATGGCTTTTGGTCCTGCTCTTTTCATTCATTTGAAGCCTCAAATGGCTGTTCAACAAACATATTCTTCATAGTTAAGGTAAGTTCAAGCTCTTATGGATAGAGCTTTCACTTTGCCCGAAATGCACTATAAAATTAAATTACACATAAAAAGGAAATGTTGCACCATTTTAAAAGTTTACAAAATAATAATTATACTGCTATCACGTCTATCATCTATCACTCAGTAGGAATACATGTTGATCTAGGAAGTCCATGAATTGACTTACCTGCAAAGCAACTCACAGCTTTCTCCACATTTGTGTCCAAGTTGTGTTTTCCTTTTAGTATAATTAACATGTCAGCACATGGGCTAGGCCATTAAGCTACTCTGTTAGAGAGAGAGAGAGAGCAAGAGAAAATACAATGTAATGTTAATAAATGTGTTATTTTAGGGAAAAGTTAATAACATGTAATGCAATGCAAAAACTATTAGTCACAAAGATTAAAATTTGTTTTACAATAACACATATGTTTCAATTCATTTAGAAAAACAAATTACAATGTTAATTCCGTAATTGAACCAGTGAATCTACAGAGAGCTCAGTAAATACACTATTCTTCACCACTACTGCAAAGTGTACCTCCCTCAACCTCACCACAGCTCTCAGACAATAATTACAGCCTTTTCATGTTTCATGTGTTTAACATTTCCTCTTTCGGATGACAGTGCAATGAAGCATTCCTCCACAAGTCCCACAAAGTTTATCCAAGTGTGGTTTGGAGGCTAAACCTATTATCTGAGTATCTGCTGATCAGAGAACAGAAAAGCTAAGAGTGCTTGCCTTATAGAAAGGTGACAAGAATGACTCTAAACAACTGTAAGCCAAAGCAAAAGTATGGCAAACACATGCATTAACTGTAACATTCATTTCATAGTTATTGTAGGAAAATAAACACAGCCAATGGAAAGTCAAATATTTGCCATTCTCAGCTGATAGGCTGCTGATTCACTGTGAGTGTCATGACTCAATTGGACATGTATGCAGGTGTATGTCTTTGTGCTGTAACATCAACAGATTCAGCCTTTGAACCAGACATTGCCTCTGCTGAGACTTACAGTCTGACCCAGCGTTAAGTTACAAGGTGGGTGTGCTGAGGCTATACTGTGGCTTCCTTTGTGGCAACACCATGTTTAAGGGAAAATATAAAATTTACCCTGTATTTTTACCCAGCACAAAATGAATCCACTGGCAGCTTCCTGCCGCAAATCCTTCCTGTCACACATCACACATCATGTTGAAAAAATAGCTAATTTCCCCGTAGGCCAATCCTTGCATTTACATTGCCCGTGACTCAATAGACATACTATTACACATACACTATAATTAAACCTGTGTTATGAATGTACCCACCCTTCCACATACCTTTGTCTGTACAGTAAGTGGGTGCAATTGGATCTCTCACCTGTCAACTTTGATTATCAGGGAAAACACCGTTCATGGAAGAGATTCATTATTTTTTAATCCAATCAGAATTTTTTAATTAAAGGATTGTAAAAAATTAACACATTTTCAAAGCTTTCAAAATTTACGTCCGGCTTTTTCTCTTTTTGTAAAATTAACTGGGACAAATTTGATTACATTATTTTGAGTTCATTTGTGGTTATCTTCATTTCGTCTTTCATTAAACATGATTACATATGAAAACATCCTGTATATTTATACAGTATATAACATAAAAGGCAAAGAAAAATTATGCAGCGTAAAATAAGACATATTCAGGATTACAGACACAGACATATGCACACCGACACACAGTTTTCAAATGTTCAGCTTTTCTTTCTGATATTTGTCCTCCAGACAGTAGGACAGTGGGCAGGAGGCCAACAATCTCAGACACAGACAGTATCAGGCTGCTGTCTCAGCTAATACTCAGACGATACATCCTGCCGACCACAAGTGATTCATCCCACAGAAGCTATGGTGTATGGAGCATCTTTTTACATAACTAATGCACATAATTACAACTAAACAGGCCATGAAAACATGAAAACTTAACATTGTTTTTTTCTTATGCTTTCTGAAACATTTGTCATGTGGAGCACAATAAATTACACAAAGTAATCTTCCTGACTTCTAGATTAGACGAGTAGCCTACTGTAACAGTGAGTGAGACTGATAGAGAACACCTGGCAAGACAGACGTCAGCACACAATATCCAATGAAAACAATGCTCCACAATGTAATCCGTGCAAAGGGCCATGTGAATATGTGTGCAAATTAATAAAATACTAAAGAAGGAGCAAGAAAGAATTCAGTGAGAATTCAAGTTAACATAAAGGGATGCCAAAACTTCATTAAAAATAATTAAGGGTGTGCTTTGACAATGAAGCAAAAATATTTACACAATACAAAAAGTAAATGTGTTAAGCTGCTACACAAATAATCCATTGGGCAGAACTGTACCTGAATGTGATAATTATTGAAGATAATTTAAACAGCTGTCAAAACTGATAGGGTCACAAGCATATTTCATGATTGGGGTCCAAGGTCAGAAAAGACACCGTTCGGTTGCTTTGTGGTGTTCTCCTTTCAATGGGAAATCTCTTCGTCTGACCTTAAAACACATCTACTTCCCATTTTCCCCCTCACCCACAATACACCATCCCACTCATTTGACCTCTGACAACTGGGGCCCCTGCGCCACAGCCTATTGATTCCTTGGCATTGAACTTGAATCTTGGGGCCACGGAGACTACAATCAAAGGGGCATTGTCTCTCTCGAAGACAGATTGCAGACCAAACAATACTTATTCACTTTCCCTCATTTCTCCATTCATAGAATGAACCACTTATCTTCCGCTGTCCTGGACGTTTTGACCATTCAGTTGTGTGGAATGCATGCATTTCCTGTGTATAGAAGATGTCCTATTTACTCTGATGGATCACCGGATGATAACAATCTTCATACGCCCCTTGGCGTAACCCGACCAGCGTTGGTGGCAGGAAGTCTGAGAGGTCCCTGGAATCTACTTACAGAGAATAGAGCAAAGAAATCCCAACCTCTAACATCTATATTATAGCATCACATCAAATGTATTTTCCTTCCACACTCCCACTGTATATTAAATGTATTTAATTGGAAAAGAATAGTGCAATGCTGCTTGACATTTGTTCATAAGGCCTCACTGATTAAATTGTCAGCAACTCACTGACTACTTCTATTTACAATTAGATGCCACTGCCATCACCCCTTGAAGCAATGTGGCATTTACTGTAACTTCGGTGGACATAGCATAATTGCAAACTTAATTGTTTTGCCTAATTATAGTAACAAGTCTTACTTATTCCAGTAGAACAGTATGTAGCTTCTGCTGACTTCTGCTGGTGTAAACATGAGGCATCTGAGTTTCATTACAATGAAGAAATTAAATAAACAGTAGCCTGAAGAACACTGGTGGACGCATGCTTCATTAAAAAGCAATGTTGTTGCAAGTGGCTAATTAACATGGGGCACCCTTTTTGTTTGCCTACCGTAAATATACAAATTAATGAAAATGCTCCCTGATTGGTGTGAGAGTGGACCTACAAGTCACTCTGTGCACATATGGTAGTAAGGCATTGCACTGAAAAAAAAACAAGGAACATAACTGCAAGTTATACTCTTATCATTTTATCTTAAACTAAAAAAAATTATGACAATACAGGTTTTTTTTTTATTGCTTAAGCACTATTTTAAAAACAGGGACTGGTTTTTTAAAACATGGCAAGCCATAAGCACAACCACACATCAAATTAGGAGAACATATCAGATCCTTTGCAAAATGAAACACTTTTTCAACAACTATAAACTAATTTATAAAAAAATATATATATTTATTGTTACCATATGAAACACACGTTTCACATGGCTTAATTCTGTTTGAACCAGTTACACACTGCTGTTGCTTACCAAAAACACTTTAGGCAATTCTACTTCTCAGTGATTAGATTATTGTACAGTATATGAAGTACACAGAGAAAGTGCCAATATACGATGAGTTCACCAAACACTGCACAAGACCAATGCTGCAGACTGAGGAAAGTATCATTTATTTATTTCCACATACCAACAATACTGTAACAACTGCAGATTTAAATTACCGTAAAAAAAAAAATGTTCACAGTTTTTTTTCCAATTGCTAAAACACAATTTTGCAAACTAGGCCTGGTTTCTGCAAAATACCACATACAAAATGAAGCACTACAACTAGCATTATCAACATCAAACTTTTGCACCAAATGGCACACACTTCATTTATATGACCAGATTTTTGTCTAACCAACTAACGCTACACAATGTTGGGCAGAATGAAAAGCAAAATACTAATTATAATACTTGCCGTGAAACTAAAATAGTTCAAATTTTAGAAAATTCTTCACATGCACAGAAACATTTAGAGATACACACATGCTGTTGAAACATTTTTATTTTGTATTTTTCACCAAACAAGTCAGTGCAACATATGCACAGCAGATATATTTACAATGGACTGAACAACAAAATGCTCACAAAAAACAATAAACTCAAAACAAAATTGCAGGTACAATAAAATATATAGAAAAAAAGAGCCAAGAAAAATAATTAGGAAGCATCTTGCTGCACAATTGAGTCTGACCACAACGCCTTGTCCACATCCCAAGCATTATCTTCCCTTGCCAGATATCAAAGGAATAAGCGTCTTGAGAGCCGTATCCATCCCTGAATCGCACCAACATCAATCTCCTCACATGCCTCTTCCATCGCCTGCACGAGAAGCATGTGCACAAAGGGCCACCGGTTGTATACCTTCCTCCGCCATGCCAAAATAACTCTTTTATGGGGTTCAGAAATGCTGAGTGTGGTGGGTGGTCAGCAAACCAGTTTTGGACTGGGGTTGCATGATGAAAGCTCATGTTGTCCCATACTACAATGTACGGGTTTCTTTGATGGTCTGCATCATTCATTCACTCTGGTGGTATGAGAATGTTGTGGAGTCTGTCCAGAAATGTGAGAATATGGACTGTGTTGTATGGTCCAAGGTTGGCATGATGGTGGAGGACACCATGTGTATCGGAGATGGCAGCACACATTGTGATGTTCCCACCACATTGGCTAGGAACATCTTTAATGGCTCTGTTGCCAATGATGTTTCTCCCCCTTCTTCTTGTCTTTGCTAAGATGAACCCAGCCTCGTCTATGATAATATAATAATGCATGAGCATCCATTCCCAGTACTCCTTGAAAACAAAGAATAACAATCCTGTCAACATGGTGTTATCCAGTACACTGGGAAACAACGTTGCGTGTAGTGTTCTGCAGTCAAAATTATACTTACATCCACAGATGCTCATCTGGGCTCTTTGTTTCTTTGAGAGTTTCTCTCAAACGGCACCTTATGAAGTTGTTTCCTTCTGATTTGCTTTTGCTTGAGAATGTGAGCTTATGTGGAGAGACTCATTGAATATGATGATGTCTTGGATGACGTTGCTTTGAATTTCTCGTATCGGATTTCATTATTTTCCAAAACAAAGTTTTCCTGTATCCCGATGAACTTTTCCTCCTCCATGGTTGCATCCCTCAGTCCATATATATATATATATAAGTGCTCACCTGTGGTCTTTTCGTAGTGCTTACTTCCAGATTCAAGTGGTAACAATTGACCAATGAAGTGTATGGCCAGGAGTCTTAATAAATTGCCCAAATTAGCTCATGTAGTGTTATTTTAAATTGCAGTGTTTTGAAATGGCAAATGTAACTTTATGTCAGATTGTTATCTGTTGCAGAGAACTGTGTTCAGCGCATTTAAAAATTACCATTTTGAATTGCAAAATGTGTGTAAAGCGTAATGTGTGTTTAGACTTTTGGAGACTTAGAGGTGTGTATTGTTTTGCGTAGGGTGAGGCTGACATTGAGGTTGTAGTAGTGCACATCTGGGGCCAATGTTTTGCTTCTTGAATGTGAGGCTTTGCTAATTGTGTAAAACTTTTGATTTCAGTGTGTAAGTAATCGCCAAAACTGCAACATGTAGTAAAATATTTTGTTTAATGAATACAAAATGCTGTAAACATTTTTGAAAAACCGAAGATTCCCTCTTTGTCACTTTTTATAACATTGTTTCATTTTCTGCTCCTGTTTCACTCCCTTGACCTTGGACATGTTCAGAGTAGAAAATGCAACGTTGTAACATCTCCAGCTACTGGCCAATAAGCCTCTTAACAACGATAAACTGTTTGTGACATTTAAAAACAGAACTCTCACGGTGTGTACTCTCACCCTGCCAGTCAGTTCCTCATGAACTGTGATTCGAGAGAACAATGATGTTGATTTTTTTTCAGAAACAAGCCTTTGGGAAGAATGAACAATGCTATTACAGTAAATCAGCTTATTTGCCCTAAATGGGGACCTGACCTTTGCATGTCTGCAAGGCCGGCTTGTCAGGCTGTTTCTACTGGAGAAAACTCCTGAAAAAGATATCTACTTGAGAAAAATGTTGTCAATCCTTTTCGTCACATGAATTAAAACACCAATGAGGAGTGCTTTTCACAAACTGTCTCACCAGCTTTCCACCCAACGCTGCCAGTTGAGTCAACCAACCCAATACAGGGTCTTTGCAGTGGTGGGAGAAAATGTTGCCTTGCATCTGCCAACCATGCATTTTCTCTCTCACTAGTATGACTCACCATGCTCAGCTGACATGTGGTGGTAAACATGACAGGCAAGGATTTTTTGTCTGCCTCAGCTTGCCATCACTGGCCACCCACTTCCTGTGCCAATGCAATTAAAACAGTCTGTCACTCTCCCCTGGGGTAAGTGATTTGGCTTTAGATTTTTTTTCAGATTTTTTCCTCAACCCCACCATCAGTGCAGCTGTTGTTGACCGCTTATACAAGGCAATAACTTGTTTTTTGAGGATTGGCGCCATCAGAGGGACTTGGGACACACATCATTTTCCTTACTTCCTTTATGCTAGAAATCATAGAGCATGGGGTGGCCTCTAACCACCCAGTAAGAGTGTTTGCTCCATTTTGGCTGACTCCTCCAGCGGCAGGGGTTCGAATCTGACCTGCGGCCCTTTGCTGCATGTCTACCCCCATCTCTCTCACCCTTTCATTTCTATCCACTGTCAATATAATACAGGGAAAATCCCCCCCAAAAAATCTTTAAAAAATAAAAGAAATCATTGAGCATGTACCTGACAGTTCATGTTCCACACTGTCACACCTCAGAGTTGCAGTTCTGCATTCTGATCATGTATCAACCATAGGAATATGTCTTTTGGCAAATGAATGAAATTCGTAGCCATCAAACATGTATTTCTACATTCCTTCCCTTGCAACAGGATACCAGCATTTAAGGTGACAATGTTCCAGTACTATCATCTCTCCTCTGGCTCCTACAAACATGACCAGACACACAATGAGTCTGTGCAAGGACCAGAACAACGACCAACACGCCTATCCAAATGATAAGAGATGCTCCACCTGAACACAAACTGTACTCTGGGAGGAGATGCAACAAGGCTGTTTTTTCCATTGCATTGCTTCTGCAAGCTAATTCTGTTATTGCCATATATGTGTTTGGTTCTCCCTGTTCATTGCTGTGCTGTCAGTCATTGCCGTAGCTCACTGGCAGCTCATTGCATGGGTGATGCTATTTGGTAGGTGTATGAGGTTGTGGGTCAAACTTCTTTCAACAATAGGGTAGGGTAGGTTGGTTAGTGCTACAAATGACTCTAACAAAACATTGCACCAACAGACACTGAGTAACTAGGTTGTTGGGGCCTTTCACTGTAACCTTGGATCAAGATAAGTTTGTGAATTTGTCTACTGGGTTGCGTCAGAGTCACATATCCCTTCGTTGTTGTTACAGCTATAGTTATCATTTGCAGACTGCCTTTACAGAAATTGCTCCTGAACATGTGCGGTTTGATGGCTGTTGTATGTCAGGAGTTTGCATGCCAGGTAGACAAAACTTTTGGAAGGTTGAAGGCATTATGCCAAAACTCATCCATCATGCACCAGACTTAACAGTACAAAACATTCAGACAAAACAGCCCAATTTCCAGGCTCTCAGTAGCATTGATCATATCAAAATCTCATAATGATCCATGAAAGAAATAATGATTTATTGTCTCATTTATGAGTACTGATTACAGTTGAAGAAAACAGCATATTGGATTTCATGTAGCTTACATGGATAGCATTTATTTTCCCTACTGTTTCTCTTTACAGTGTAAAATAGGGGAGCGACATTGATTCATATGTCAACCTTTTGCACAATTCCTTGTCCAAATAGCCAATCAGGATCCATTTAGGCAGCAGTGGCCTGGAACATGAACTGACAGGCCTGGCAGAGGTGTTCTGTGCCACATGTGAGCAATGGAAGTCCTCAGCAGTCAATGGTTGAAATCCATACTGTGGTTTGCACAGACACTGCTGATTACCACACTGCTGGTGCAGACGTGCAGGACAAGGTTGTCAGGTCTAATCGCCTAATGGACAGAGAGTGAATTCACCCCAATAATGAAAAATTCCTAGAGAGTTTTATTTCTTTCAGCCTTTAATTAATTTGCCACTATTGGTATGTTTGGTCTCTCAAAACTTATTATTTTCTTTTTTTTTAGCAATATAATATTTAAAAAAAAATGTTTGAGTATTTAAAATTATAATTCATAAGTATATATGCTGTATGTGTACTAGCAACAGAATAGATAAATGCACAACAAAAAAATAACATAGATAAAACATAGATAAATCTGTGGTTACTGGGCAACCAGTTTTGTCTTTCATTATTTTTATTATCCTATGTAAACTTTAGCCCTTGGACCACAGCTCTGCTACCAGATCACCTTTCAGGAGGCCTGCAATTTCAGTGTCCTGCCTCCACGCTTGGATTAGTTTGGTTTAAACAAACTGGCTCTGGGCTTTGTGAAGCCATTTAGACCACAATCATTGTTGAGGGCCCAATCAGACACTTCTAGCCACGGGCCCTGTTACCTCTCTCTTTTACACTTCTGAGGGTAATGGGACAATTTTAAATACAATATGATGCATGATTTCATTTTTGTTTTAGACAGACTTTGTTATAACATTGCCAGAAATTGCCTTTGATTTTAGCTCATCATTAACTGTCTATACCTTATGTATATGTTTAATTGCATGTCCTATGTAAGACATTTTAAAATCCTCTTTACAATATACAACAATTGAAATTGAAAAAACTCCAGTAACAAATACTGCACCTGTCTTGTGTGACAGACCAATGCTACTCAACAGTATATGAGGCTAAAAAACTATTTAAAGTAAACAATAAGAGGAGCTAAAAAAACAAAGTAAAAAAAGCTCCTTCTGTATAATTTATCCTCTATAATTTGTCACCTAATGTTTCTTCAGTGCTGAACTAACCTGGTGTGTAGTAAGGCACCGTGATGGCTAGCTTCATCGCTAAGACTTCCTCTTTTAAAAGCAGTACTCTAACATGAAACCATTAGTTTACAGAAAATACAAGTCAACCTACTTTGCAATGCAGCAATTTAAAAACAAAAACAACTAAAAAAAAATCCTGGGACTGTCCTGTGTTTACTTACTGAACTTTGCCCAATTTCTCTCAATTGCTCAGCCCCGTCACTGAAACTGTATATGTTCTGTCAAAACGAGGCAATATTTGACAGATCACCCGACTTGATTCATCTAGAATTTGGCATGTTTTGAAATTGTGCACTCTTTCCATGGCGCCACACTAAACTGTCTAACATTTAATTAATTTCTCTTTGTTTACACTTGGACTTTGTTTCTCTCTAAAAGACAAAGTAAGCCTCTGCATAAGTCTGAGTTTTTAATTATCATTGAATACCAATAAAAGGTTCCTGCCAGGAAAACTTGGCAAGTATTTAGTTTGCTCTAAGTCCAACACCACTACAGTCCCATAAAATCAATTAACATTCCATTCATTACCACCTCAGGACATCTTTGAGAATTGCTCCAAATCTTTGGAAATGCACATCTTCAATCAGAGAGCATTTTATGATTTGCGCAAGTTTACTTCATGATGCATAATTTAGGATGCAATATAGAATTAATTTTACAATGATAGTTTTAAGGTAAATTTGAAATTCTTAGAATCCAAGAACTTGCTTCCATCAGACAAAAGGGGGCCTCATCACATCTTATATTTCTCAAGTTTTTCCTCTGGAATATCCTCCAGGGTCCAAGTTGTTTATTAAAATCCAAAGCATGACTGTTTTTGCAAACTAAACACAATCCATCCATCATCCTGAAGCAAGTTACCAAATTAGTCTTCTTCCACCCAGGGACTTGAAGACAGAGTACAGTTGACTTACTTTATGCTCAGAGGTGATAAAGGTGTTCAGAGAGCCTGTGTTTGATTTTGCACCATGTAAACACCCTCATCAGCACGTACAGGGCACATACAACCCTAATTGCTTAACCTCAAACGTAGCAACCATGCTACAAAAATATTACAACACCTCTTGGCATTTTGGCCAAAAGTGTATGAAATCTCCAGCAATAAGAGCATATGTTGTACAAGCTATTAAGCTGTGTATTCAGTATGTTACCAAAAATGTCTAATTTCATTATTCCAGGATTAACTTGTAATTGTCTTGCATAAAATAAGAGCATTCAAATACGGTGCTGCTAAGTTTGCATACTTCTCTACTACTAAAATAAGAGAAATTCAGCTAAGAATCCCCAGGCCTAATGTACGACAGGACAAAAACAAAACACACGATCAAAATTCCCACACTGCCCATTCTTTGTAGGACTGGAAAGTGGGGGTGCTTCTTTTTTCACTGCTCAAGCATCCTGCATACTTTACCAATCAAACCATCATTGTGAGGACAGGTTGATGACGTCATTCACGGTCAATTTCCAGCAGCCGGCAGGGCTTTGATTAGAGCAGTAAATTTCCTCCTGTTTGTCTGTCCTCCTGAGTGAAAGGACAGCTTAATGGTTAGCCCTCCATATGTTTCTGAACAGTATCTGTCTTTAACTAGGCCAACACTAGAAAAAAAAAAATATATATATATATATATATATGAATATATAGAATATTTCAAGTGCTGGAACTGTAATTTACTTTTTTTAAGTGGATGAATAGAACTATTTAAATTTGCAGGTTAACAATTGGTAAAAAAAAACATTGTTTTTCACATAGCTGTGCTATTTAGGTGAAAAGTTTAAAATGTCAATAAAAAGTATTCTAGCATCTATTTTGTAATGCCTAAGCAGGCTGTAGGACTGACAACCAAATGCTGACCTTAAGGAAGTCACAATGAGCCTGTTAACGTAGCTTAAGAACATGATACAACTTTCTTTAAAACTACGTAGTCCTGCATGTGTCCAGTTGGTGCAGCAGAGAAACAGTAGGCAGACGTCCTATTCTCTTTCATCCAATGGGCTCAATCTGGTAATAATAAGAGGCATTGATTTAGTTTCCAAGAGAGAGGAGAACTGCTAAATCAAAGCAGGTAGTGTCATGAAAATGCTTGGGGAGAAAAACATGCTTCAGTTAATTGAACAGACCAAGTTTGTGTATTCATACATGTAATATTCACATACCAGATGCATTTTTACAGAGAAATAAAGGATGGGACACTTCTCTGGCATGATCTCTTATCAGTGATTGTACCATTTAAAGATATATGTGCTGTGGCCTGAGAGTCTAAAGAACAGCAACAGTGTGAGAAAAAAGTCCAAAGTCAAAAACGTATCACTGCAAAACAAAGGAAGAGGGTAAGTGACTGTAAATACGAAACCAACATCGTAACTTCCACCACTTAACCAAATCTGCTAGGTTTCTTGCATCAGCTTTTTATAATTTCTCGATGAGGTACCACTGGAGTCGCATTCACCCCCACATCTAAACATTGAACAGAACATAATGACTGTTAAAGACTGTCTCATTAGTCCGATGTACACACGAGGAGTAACATTGCATCCCAACATGGATTTGACTGTTGTCCGAGCTGTCATTGCCCAGGGAGCCTATGGTCTTAAGTGCTCAGCCGGTAAACAAATCAGGGTTTATTAAATACACACTTGTCACTCTCCACTAGCCATGCATGGGGAAATTTATTTTGACAAACGTTGCCCTACAAGACTTAAGTGTCCTTGGCTGACGCCAACAGATAAATACCACTAAATTAGGAAATGGATTGAATTTAGCCAAGGTATGCTTTTAAAACATGGATTTCTCCTTATCCCTGTGGCCTATCTAAGGTCAATAAACAGTCAGTGAGTGATACATGTAATTGCTTAATTTAATTGTGTTGCTTTAAATGTCTGACTACTGTACATTAAGGCTAAGAGGTTAGCTAAAAACGTGTCAGTGTTTATTTACAAAAGAAAATGGCTGGGAATTCCCAAATCAGAGAAAGAAAGAAAACAGATAGAAACAGGAGGAAGAGAACAAAAAATAAAGGTCCACAATGCACGTGCATTTGCTGTCAAAACACTTAATCACTGATACATTATAAAGGAGAAATGCGTACAGTATGTGTGCATGCACGCAAGCATTGGTGCGTGAGTGTGTTTATGTGCCTGTGACACATACATACATAGCATGCAACATAGCATGCTCATGTAATAAAAACGTCTTCAGGAGTAAAAACTTACATTCAAATACACTCATTCTGGTGAAAAGGTTAGACTGAACAAATGGGAAATCTTTACTCATGTCTGGGCAAAAGTGCATATACATCACATTCATGTGAAACTTTGCATACATTTACTATAAGTGAGGTCTGGAGACTGAAAACAGTCCCTTCATCATCATCATGGCATCTAGAAGTTGGCCAGGATTTCGGTAGTCCACACAGAGGGAGACCCCTTTTATTCAGCCATCTGTCTGATCGTTGTAATACAGCAGGGCTGCAGTGGCACAAGTGAGTTGTCCAACCTGCCAACTATCAGCGGGTGATGGGGCAGTGGAAAAAGCAGTTACTCTCTGTGTTTGAGTGTGTGTGGATAGACAGAGTCAAGCTTAAATCCATGCTTGGTTAGGTTGGGAGCCCTATATTGCTTATGATGCCAAAAGAAAGCATTACCTAGTGCCTAAAGTGTGTAATATAAAGGAGCTAGGTCAGAGAGATCTAAGTTACCTGCTCTCCAGCAAAGCAGAACATTATGTGTTCGACCACAGAGTGTGGAGATCTGCAGTGATAGCTTCCAGACCTAAAGGAGACCTTGCCTGTTACCATCAAACATGCACACACACATGCAAGGTCTGTGAAAGGTCTCACCATGTAAAGCACCAGTGGAATCATGGTCTTTGAGGCTAGACAAAAACACTGCGAAAAGGTGGGAATGATAATAATAGCAGGAGTGTATTTCATTTACTTTGCACTACTTTGGCAGTTTTGCTAAATTGATACTAAACTTTTCTGCTCCTGTTACAGATCATGTGTTTTATTGCTACATAGTTCACTTTGTCCCAGCTGACAAAGCTATGGAAAAAAACAAAGAAAATTGAATACACTTTTGTTTTGGTTCTTTTTGCTTTTTGTCAGGTAACTGATGCCATATGGTCAGTGTCACATATAATTTGTGTTATAGATCTGAAGAACACAGCCAGGTAGGTGGACAAGAGCTTTGTAGAGAAATAAAAGAAAGTGAGCATACCTGCGCAATAACATATTCACATTCACACTATTTACATTTAAAACAGGTCCAGCAAGCAAGAAAGGGTTGTTTTTATTTCATGTGGGGCGTCATCTGTGTGTGTGTGTGTGTGTGTGTGAGCGTGTGTTTGTGTGTGTGTGTGTGTGTGTGAGCGTGTGTGTTTGCGTGTGCGTGTGCGTGTGGGTTTGTGTGTTAATGCTAGTATGCTAGTGCTTTTGTTCGGCAACACTGACTTGACTTTCTAAGCGGAACTCAATAATTAATTAAGAATTCTTTTATATTTTGTCCCCTCTTTGTTTCCTATTGGTTTTCTTTCTTTCAATTTTGTCTGCAATCAACTTTTAACATCTCTCTTTTTTCTTCTCTCTTGTGGGCTGAGTCATTACCATAACAACAGAGTCAGGCACAAAAGCCCTATGGCATGTGACAGAGTTGTGGCATGGGGGTACATGGACTGGGAGATAGAGAGAGAGAGAGAGAGAGAGAGAGAGAGAGAGAGAGAGAGAGAGACTGCCCATGCTAATATCTGCAGCTGGGCCTTTGGTTTTGTTCTCTATGCAGCTGGGCTGGATGAGAGAGACTGGATTCCAACACACCCCCATCGGCATAAATCCTGCCATGCTTGAGGCTGCAAACACTGCAACAATGCCACTGGGTCATTCTATGCCAAGTCGGCTGGGTCTGCACATACACAGACATGCACGCACATGCTCACAAATAAATTGTTGTTGTGTGGGGTTGTTTGTAGCTACCAAGGCGTTTTTGTTTTTTTGTCTTGTGGGATGCATATATTAATCATTTATCATCTGTTCAGTCTGAGGCTAAATGAAAGCACAGACGATGCTAATTATTCCTTTCAGTCTCATTGCCATTGTCTACAGAAAAGGACCAGACAAGATTGTGTCATGTGCAGGGGTCAACTCCAAGACTCATTTTGATGATCATCTGTCACTTAAGGTCAGCAGCCTGAATAATTACAAGTTATTCCTTGTCCTTGCAACTCTGCAGTTGTTGAGATAAGGTTGTTCGTACGATGACTTTGGAAATAGAGACAAAAAAGATACTACACATACTGCAACACTGTGACAATCAGATGTGCTTCCTAACCTCTGACATTATCAACACCGACAAGATCGCGCCACCATAGCAGTGGAATGCACCCGAATGAACTGCCAAGGGTTAAAACAAAGCGACGCTCAGCCACAGTAACAAACTTGTTCCCAAAACATTTGTCCACAGCTTTCAGCCTATCATTAATAACCCCATAAAGAGGTCTTTATGTCTGAGTGGACAGTGTCACTTTTTTGAGTCAACTTTGATGAGATGAATGTGCGTGGTGAGCTTGAATGCTTCGCAGCTGGGTGCGAGCCGGGCGATGGTGACAGCGGGTACCAGGGCACAAATCCCATGGCAGAAAGGGCATCTTTGTTTGGCCCAGGTGCTCTCTGGATGCACTGCCCTCACATCCTGTGCAGTCTCATTCATTATGCATGAGCCGTACATTTAAAATCATGAGCTTCCCGTCAAAAGCCAGAAAGGGCAGGCCCGGCCAAGTGTGCTTTCTGTGGCTTCATAGGGAGAATAGAAGCGTAACATTTTCAAGGCATTGAAAAGGCCTAAAACGAAGGCCATTGTGATACAGGCAAGCATTATAAAAACACATTATAGCTCTAAATTTCCGTAATACAACAAGTCAGTGCTTTCAGCTCCGTTGACATGGACTTTCACAGTTGTGTATCGCCTCAGGCGGCTCTCTATTGACCACATACATATGCATTGTCTGAGTGACACGAAATGTGATTTGTGCAGCTTTTTGGTTTGTCATCAGTGGGTGCCATAATGAATGAGAATGCAGAGTCCACTCCTCTCATGTGCCTCACTGCTCCCATGAGAAGATGTGGCTCAGTAATTATTGGAGGATTACAATAATCTATGTTTGGAAGCGTAACCTCCCCCTAGCCTTTGTGGCTCAGCACGAGATGAGTCCAGTACAATTAAGCCATTTTGTTTCACTGCATGCCTGTTCATTAGCATTATCTACACCAGTAGCTTCAGCTCTCAGACTGGGTCCCCCTCATGTTCTCATCATTGCATCAGTTCCCTTGGTTGCAGCTCAGTCTCCCGAAGTCTGGGGTCAGGAGGGTCAAGACCTAATGATGTGATCAGACTACTAGAGTTACCCCAGCAAGTATCAGAACTAGCTCAACAGAAGTCTCTCTTTCACAGTCCAAGTCATACCATGTTATTCTCATTTTGTAGTACCAACACAGGAGAGTGGCATAAATCACTAGTGTGACTGACTTCCATGTGATGCATATTCAATCCATCAGTGTCTGTGCTTTATAGTTTAAAGCCAGTTAGCCTTGGATCAGTGGGGTGTCACACCTCTAGTTAAAAGGATCACAAGCCTGTGCAGCAGCCATAGCCTAGAGCAGCTCTTCCCACCAGATAACCACTCAATATGACCAGGACCTAAACAATTGGCTCACGCAGGGGCACCACAGGTGATCACATTAACCATTAAAGAGACACTTCTTCTTAGCAGACCTTTCAGCTTCCTCTGGGCTTGAAATGATCATGGCAACTCAGCACAGCTTTGTTTTAACAGGATTTGTGGAAAGAAACCCCTTTATCAGGGCTTACAAGGATAAGACCATATAGCTGCTTAAGCAGACCCCTGAGTTGTGATCCTGCTGGGAGGAATTCTCATAAAAGTAAAGACGTCCATTTAGTGTTGCATTACATAACAAATTTTATTGTATTATAAACTGTTGAAATGTCTGTTGAGAAAGATGTACGGTATTAGTGCACACTAGTTTTGTTCCAATAAGTCACACTGAGATATGAATAAATTATGCTTTCACACTTTTAATTACAAAGAATACCACAAGGCACATACAAATAGTGTCAAAGTCCTGCATCTCCTCCTAGTACTTTTGATAATTTGATAGTTTCCAAGCACTTATTATTCAAATGGATTTTTTTACAAGGAGAAAAGAGGAGCCAGGGTTTGGTTTCCAAAAAGGTCATTTGGCTCTGCGGGACGTTGTTCTCAGTCTAGTGGTCAGCAAGTCTTATCCTAATTCCTGTCACCCTTCATCTTGGGGCAAATCTGGGGACAGGAATAGAATATTGGCCAGTGATGAAAGGTTGGATATACCACTCACTGTTAGTTACAGATTTAATCATGAGCTGTTCATACCACAAGCAGCACTTCCAGCAAATTCTGTTTGTTTACACTATTAAAATAAATTGCATGTTGTAATGGTATTTAGGAACAGTTAATTCCAGATAATGTATTCAAGGAATGTACGACTGAACATAACACACACACACACACACACACACACACACACACACTCACACACTCACACACACAAACACACACACACACACACACATTGATTGAGCTTCCAAGTTTGACTTTCCTTTTCTATCCTGACAAGCTGTCACATTAAATGTGTTATTGCTATACACTGAGATCACCCATTAGTGAAATGGAAAAATTAATTCAGCAGCAAAGTAGATTCCACTGTGAGGTCAGTGTCTGAGGACCAGGATCTGGATCGCTAGCAGCCTGCTGTGGGTCTGTCTATCCCGCATTATAAGCCAGCTATCCCCAGGCTGCCATAAGCAAGATATCCAGTCATAAGACCCAAAAGGAATGGCATCAGTCACACTTTAATGGAGCCTGGATTATTCTGCCCTTGTTCCTCCACCCCACAGAGCGCACAGGTGGGTGGTTGGCTCCGTTACAGTCTCCAGGAGCTGCCTACGTCTTCCCTTGTGACCCTTGCTGTTGCCTGTGGGCAGTCTCAGCATGATAGCTAATAACTAGAGAGTCAGACCCCGCTGTGTCGTGCTACTTACTGGCCTCAATTGAGTCAAATTAGTAACCAATCTTAATTCTTGTTCTTTGGAAGCACCCATAATCCCACTGAGAGCAATGACGGACCTGTTTTTCCCAATAAAGGGGGATGGACAGGAACAAAAGCACTCACACTCGTCCCCCTGATAACACTCTTTCAGCCTAGGACTGGAAGGAAGTTGTTCTCAATAATTTCATGTAAAAAGAAAAGGTAAGATAATGTTATGCAAAATATAAATATTATCAGTTATTGAGTATTGATGTGCACATGAAGAGAGAGGGAAAGATAAAAGAAATTAGTTTGATTATGACACATTCACTTTTATAGCTGTAGTACCCATATATGTATACATGTGTAGCAGATTAAATTATACCTTAAATACTCTATCATAGTTTTTTTATACACCTTATCCAACAAATTTAAATATTTAAATTTTATATTTTGTTTATCATCACTGTAATTGACCCACATTAAAATGTAGTGCTTTCTGAGGGAATTAACTTTTAGCAAAAAATTAGTTCTAAAAGATTGAGCTTATTGCAATAAGAACAATTAAGTTCCTTCAAGGCAGCCTCTCAGACCAAGAGGCTGCTATCTGATCATTGGTACCACTTAGTGGGGACCTGCTGAGACCTCTGTTTATGCATTAACTGGGCAGCAATAATGAGCACTGGCCTCTAACAGTGCATGAGTCAAATCAAATTCCCTTGCCAATTAGAAGGAGATTTACACAAGGCCCTGTAGCACCGAGGCTAATCTTCTTGGGTGATCTACGGTGTTCCTGCACTAAAACGGCCTCTTATACTCTCACTGACCACTGGTGTTGGCTCTCGTGGTGGGATTTGTTTCTGTTTTCATATGTTTCTGCAGGATTGGGAGGCTGGAGCCAGTCTGTGTGTGTGAGCATTCTGCGTGTGGAACAGACCTGGCAAATGGCCCACTCAGGACATTCGAACCTGTGGACTTTTTGTTCTTCTGTGTGGTTTTTTTGGAGCTAGCTTTTCCTTTAGCAAGGGCTAAAAGGCTCAAAAAGGGTGGAAAGCAAAATATTTGTATAAATCTCCTGGACGCCGGGTTGCATAAAAGGTTCCACAGGCTTTTGCATCAAACCTGGACTGTTGAGACCACAGATTCTGTTTTTGTTGCCATAAAACTACCCTTTCTAAAAAAGTACATATATGTATATTCCATTTGCTTGACTCTTGTAAATTTAAATGAACCGAGGAATCAAGTTTGCTCTCCATAAAAAAACAGAAAGCTTAATTCATTAGGCATGTGACTATAAAGGTCTATCCATGGATTAATACTTTGGGTGTGTTTCACACACCCAAAGTATTGGGATTTGTGCTGTCATGTAAAGGCACAAAATGTATCTGATATATCTTAAATATGATATGCATACCAAGTTACATTTTAAGGGAAGTTCAGTGCACTTGAAATTATTCATCAGGACTATTATTAGATTGAATGTCACGATTTCTATGATTTATTAATATAAAGAGGCTGATGTCATGATCTCAGCACGGTACAGTGGACACGACCTTAGGTTAAAAGGTTGCGTTTGGGCTAGGTGTCACAGGTGGTTTGAGTATCTACCTTGCTGTCAGCCATGGGCAGAGCTTACACGAGCTCTTGACAATGTGTTGCTATGGAAAACAGAGGGAAGCCCCCTAAAGACCTCCCTTGTTTACTGATGCAGGATACCTTTTGGTCTTAGTAGTGATGGGCAAAGGGGGTGGGGTTCTTCCACTCAGGACCCTTTTCCCCCTTCCCGCTTTGGTTGATAGTGATTATAGGCTAGTTTGTTGGGGTTGTCTGGTCACAATAATTGCAGGTTAGTTGCCCATCACTCCGTGGTCTGCTGGTGGTGAAGGGAAAGGAGAGCACAAAGAACTAAAAAGAAAGGATCCATTCAATCAACTGGGTCAAATTCCATGAACGGTCTCCTCACCTTGCTGTTGAGAATTATGTGTTGCTTTTAGATAGTAAAATGAACCACAAATCCTTACAGAACAATCATTATGTGTTTTGTGTATCCTTATATTTTTTTCTGTATGGGCAGAATCACTGTGATTTTACTCCCTGTCTAAAAAACGTATCCTCAAGAGAACAGTTTAGCTATCAAGCTTTGCATTAACGAGGCTCACTGGTTACCTAAAGGTAAAGAAAATGTTCCAGTGATATTTGAGGGTGTGAAGTTATATAAGGCTGTTTATAACTAATGGCTTTATTCACTGCTGGAGCTCTCAGAGGTGGCTATACTGCCAATGGGGAGCTGCCTGAGTTGGAAAAGCTGTGAATACCCTTTTACCACAATCCCAGCCTTATAAAAAAAAACCACAATATAGACACAGACTTATCAGCATGTGTTCTGGAGAGTTAACTGCAAAACCAATAGGAACCCACGCATTGCTTTTACACGGGAAGAAAACATGTTAGCAGGCACACTGAATCTGTAGTGTACTGCATCAGATAATCAAGTCTTAACCATCATGATTTATCAGTTGTTAGGTATCAGTGCAGCAGTAACGTTACCTAGCAGACAGTGTTTCCTGGTATAATTTAGCTTCATGACCTTATCAGCGTTCAGGATGAAGTCTATTTGCCTCTCGACAAGAATGTAATTAGCAGAGTCACACTCACTGATCAATGCTGGCATATCACTAGCAGTCAACCATGAGCAAACAGGTTTTTCTTTTGAACAGATAGGAAAGGAATGTCAAATACTACCTGTTGTCCAAATAGTTGGCTGCATGTGTTGGAGTGCTTTTACCTAAGAGTAGAATATTAATTATTTCCCATGTAGTCTGACCGAAAAACCTTCATGAAGTTACCTGTCTAATATGGTTTTACCAAGCCGCAGAGTCTATTTGTCACCCCACCCCAGTTCTCTTCCCTCTGTATCCGGTTAACAATAGATACAGGACCCCCTGCTGTTTTGCCAGGTGACCTCATCACAGCACCGTGGATCGGCCCTCACTCACGCAAACAAAAGTCGGCCCAGTGAAAATGCCAGTGCCGGTTCTCACAGTCACCCCGATAATATCTTCGTCCCCCCAGCCCCACACTCATTGACATGGAGCAGCCACACAGATAGAGTTGCAAATGGGTACTTCTATGAGTCAAAGCAGGGGAGGGTGGAACACTGGACATCCCCCCAGCGGACGCGTTGTTCTCCCATTAATTGATCGCTACTTGATCTTGGATGGTGATTCAAGGGTACTCTCTAGGGCAGGCCACCAGTCTCGGTGATATGTGTGGGAACTGTGTGGAGGCCATGAAGGTGCACCTGCTAAATGGCCGTTTCGGCCTATTCCCCCAGCACCCTGCCTATTGTTAGGGATTTATATTCAGTTTCCTTCTCAGATGGCCACACAGTGGAAGACTACTGAAGTGGGCTACTCTCTTTTCAATAAAGGGGTCGCTTAAAAGACAGATCTTCTAAGGTGGGAGTATTGTAAGAGAATAGAACAGGAAGAACTGGGATATATGTGCAGCACAAGGGGTTCTAATGGCACACAGCAGTGATGTCAGAGGTGTTGTTGTAAATTTGGATTTTCCACTTCATGTAGCAGACATCAAGCATTTTAACAACAATTTGCTATAGGTTACAGGTGTTCAATGTGTGAAGAAAAATTAAAAAACAAAAATTACTACAGGGTATAAAATACTGGAAAGTATTTTTTGTCAGAGGACGGAGGATGATCACAAGCCAACAATTAGGCCTAATGATAGCCTGATGTCCTGTGGCCTGCTGGCTGACCCACAACCTTTATTTTAATGAGGGCTTTAATAGGGGACATTACTCTGTCAGTGTGGGGTCTCGCTCAAAGGAGGATGGCAAGATTAAAGGTAGCTATTCAAGTGTAAGTTGCAGGTGGGATGACAGTTTAAATAGACAAGGAGAGGCAGGTGCAGTGATGATATGTAACAGACACAGTAGCACAGTAGGCAAAGTAGCTTAAACAAGTTATTTACACTATGATAATTACATATTTTTGTTTCTGTTTCAGAGTTTTTATCAATTTAAAGATGCAGTTCACTTCTTAACACTGGGAAAATGCAATCATCATCCTCTAACATGGCCAAAACATGTACACTGGAATTCCTATGCAAAAAACAACAAATGTTCATCATTTAACAAATAACTCTAAATATGTGAATCAATTGTTGTTTTCAATGTTTCATTTCTTTCACATATCTCTCTCTCTCTCTCTCTCTCTCTCTGTGACCCTCTAATCTCTTCTGCAGGAGCATGTCATCACTGTGTCATTCTCGCATGTCCACTCTAAGCTGAGGCTGTTACCCGCTGGCACACCACTGCCGTGATCTTCAGAGAGAAGATAGCGAGGCGGAGGAGTGAGGTGGGGTGGAAGCAGGGCCATGTGGGGAGGGGGGGTAGGAAAAGAGCCGGAATTACCAGATTTAAATAAAGTCAACTTTCCGGCCATCTGGCCAGTGTTTGGGATAGAGGGGGAAGCCTTGAAGGCTGGACGAACCAGAATAAGAAAGCTTTATTTTTGAGGCTCTGTATCCAAAACCTCTTAGCAATACAAACCCTATGAATGTCCTTTTTCAGGCCATTAAACCTAAAAAATGTGTTAGGCATGTATCTGTAAAAACAATTTACAAATCTTCTAAAATATCCATTATTCAATTTTTTCTCCAAACTATTTTAAGACACAGAGCTTATCAGGCAGGTAGACTCATTATTGAAGGTTTCATTTGTTAAAATGGGATCAAATAATTGCAACAATAATTGCAACACTGACAACTAGGTTTAGCTATCTGTACCAACTCAGTGCACTTCAGATTGATGAGTCGATTGCAGAACACCCTGGAGTCGATGTAAGTGGATATAGAGACATGCATCATGGCCCAGGAAAAGTGGCACATGAGAGGAAATCACATCATTTGAACTCAGAATAAGGTGACCAAGGGGACATATCCCTAAACCAAGCACTCTAAAATTAAGGACAAAACAATGTGTCAGGCAGTGATTGATCAGTCTGGGGTGTTTTGTCAAAATTCAGTCGTCATTGCAGCCCCACCTCCAGGCACTTCCTATAATCAAAGGCCATGCCCACCCATGGCTAATTAGACATTAAGCAAATGTCAAGAGGGCCTGATTTAAAGCAGCCATCCTAGACCTCAGCAAAAGAAAGGGAGCGGAGTGGGGAAATGAGAGAGATCCAGATCAATATTGAGCGGTACTTTTGTTTGTTAAAATGCCATAGAGGCTGAAATAAATCAGATAGAGGAGGGAGAGAAGGGCCGGCCATTGCGTTCTCACGGCTCCTTGGGCACTGCACTGAGACTAGGCACACCTGGCCTAACAAAGCCCAGGAAGAGGGGAGGGATGAGCATGAACACAGACATGCTTGCACAGAACCACACACACACACACACACACACACACACACATACACTATCTGAATACTCCTGGTATAAGATCGACAAGCGAGGATTTATAAGCGTTTTCTTTCAAGGCCATCTGTGGGCTCATCCTAAGCATTGGCAGATGCAAAAAAATAAGAAGCCATTGAAAGACGCTCTTGTGAAGCCTGGGTCAGGAACAATAAAACAAAAGTGTTAACAGCCAGAGAAACTTAATGTGCCAGTTGAGAGATTGTGCCATCTGCAACTTCAGAAAGTAAGAGACAAACACACTTTGGTTTTTATACTTTTTCTTTATTAGGCTATTGGTAAAAATAAAACAATAATATCTCTGTTGCTCACTAAACATAGGACAGAAAATGTGTCCTTGAAATTGATTTGAGAGTTGAGAAAAGGTTTTGTGAGGTAATTGTGAAGACATTTTTAATTGTGAAGCCTTGTTTGCATTATCATTAGTCAGCATTTGTGAGAAGCCCAAAGATATCAGTCAAAAAACATTAAGTGTACAAGGGCCAATTCAACTGGTAGCAGCTAATGAACTATGAGCAAATAAATCAGTAGGACATTTCAGAAATAAAGACACTTTTGTGGCTACTCAAACTGCATTTGATAAATAAAATAAGGCTAAAAAAGTTGTTAATAAAGTACATGAACGCAGAGGCCAACACATTCTCATAAATGGGTTTGCATGACATTACAGGCCACTCTGCTTTCCACCAGTCCAACTGACATTTTATATGTACTGAGTTTGGTACCAACACTCATGATGCTGATATTGATGTACTCATCATGAGCTGACGTGCAGTCCTGTATGTTTTTCTGTCACTTTGAAACTAACAGAACAGTCACTCTCCATAGTTACATGGTTTTCTGTCCAATGAAAAAGCTTCACTTTACCCCTTCCCTCCCTACCTTCCTCCAACCTTACCAGGTCTTTGCTCTGCAGCCTCTGCGGCATGGTTCCCCCTGTAAATCACACTGTCACTTCTCACACTCAGCACCTCTAGAGCGTGAGCACCCGAGCTGGTTTCAATTTGAGTCCTGAGCAAAGTTAATAAGGTTGAGATAGATTCAGCTACCCTGGCTGGAGCTGATTTGGAGTGTGGTGTACGCTTTCGCCCCCCTGATTAGCCCTGGTCCTAAACTTCATTGGCAAAGCACAAAGACACAGTCTGTTTCACCCTGACCCCTAATGCTGTGTGACCCCATGCAGAGAAGCCTGTTATCATTGCTATTTAGAGAGTTCAGGTTACAGGTGAGTCAGGTACTAAAAAGACAATACTGACATAGCATGGGCCGAATGCTAGCTAAAGGTTACGTAGGAAGAATTATTGAGATGATCTACTTCAGTGACTCTTCAGTTGCAAAGCAGAAATCAAGCTGGATACTAATTAGAAATGGTTTCATTCACAAAGGTAAGATGATGCGGAAAGCTGTTATACAAGAGAAATTGACAGGTTAGACAAGTCGGCATTGTACCAGAGGTGAAATCACTCATAGTCATTGAGAGTGGCTTGCCACACATAAGTGCCAGTGCCATTTAGTAAAATAAACATCACATTGAGCTAATATTCATACATGGTAACCTTTGGCAACTGGCGTGATGTTGGTAAGCACCCGTTTTGCCATCATTAACCAGCTGGAAGTGACTAGAGTCCTTTCTGCTTCCCACCACATGATTGGAGGCTACCCCCAGTAACCCAACGCAGGGGCCAATTATAGATAATTTAAGACTTAAGCAATTTGGACAGATTTCTTGAAATTACTGTAGAGGTCTTGTTGCTGTCGCCCAACAGAAATGAGAGTGGGATATTTTGACAGGTTTTTACCACAAACCAGTTCTCAGATACACAAAGGCAGAGGTTACATGGAGCCTAATATCCATGTGTTGATTGGGGCTAAAGTCAGGGGGTTAAACAAGGTCTAGTTTAGCCAGGTTCTGAATTACCACAAAGAAAGTTAAGCAAAACAACAGGCCTCTATCCCACCTGTCCACCAATTACCACTACATAAACATGATGGTCGGTCGGCTGCATGCACACGCATAAGATAAATTTACGTAGGTGGTCGGACTTCCCCAATTAAAGAATCTGACAACTGGAGACAGACTGAAAAATGTCCAGTTTGACCCAAATACTTTAAAACCCCGGAGCAGCGACCGGTCTGCAACTATATGTGTAAGACACTTAAAAAAGTCAAAGCAAAAACTGGAACAAAGGACAACAAGAGGCCATTTTCAGTCAACTTTGTTACTTTTCTACATGCTGTGAAATACACTTCCACTGTGGCCCTGTATGATACATTCCTCTCCCTCCAGAGCTGAGTCCTCTCCCCTGCTGTATGTGGCCACTGTGACCTGGCTGTGTTAACAGGTATATGCACCCGTGTTTGCTGTCCGTCTCTCTGTGTTTGCCCACAATGGTCAGACAGGAAGCCGGCCAGACTGCGGTTTGCCTGAGCCAGTACTGAATGCTTTCAGCTAGGTGTGAGGAAGACTTGATGACATCACTGTTATGGGTTAGTCATCTGACAAAGGCAAGCAGGAAGAGTTTTGCTGTTAATCTATTTCTGGCTCTGCTTATTTACACACCATCCTAAACAGGAAACTCTGCTGTTCAGTTGAAGTATTCTCAAAATCTATATATCTATAAAATGTATATAAAGAAGTCTATAGGTATTCTATACTGGAAATATACCCTGTATATATCCCTATATATATGGGTTTGTGAACTCGACAAAAGCCAAATTTTGTCTCATGATGGGTTAAAATGAAGTTAGAAACCAAACCCACTGAAAATTGGCTTTGACAAAATGCCGGGCATCACTTTTAAATTGAGTTGAGTCACGTCATAACGGTATCGGCCCCCGGCATTTAGTTGAACCACCCAGGCATTAGTAAAACCAGGACTAATCCTATGGTCTTCCTGCTGCTAGGCCCTGGTGTGTGTCTGGGACTTGCAGTACTGTGGACCACAGAAATCCAAAAATAGTCTTGTCTAATTACAACTGTGATGGTCATTTATTCAGGCCATGGGATTACAACATTCATGTGAATGTGCATATGTGTGAATGCATGTGATTGTGTGTGTGGTCTTATTCACATCACACGTACACGCCCCCTCCCAACCGCTGGGCCACTACAACTTCACCCAGAGACACAATTAAGAGCCTTGGCCGGAAAGCAGGCCTGAGCTGGTTGACGCTGTGACGAGACAGGCTCACCGGGCAGTTCCTTTCTCTCCTCATCCCTAAAGGCTCCTTGGCAAGACGCAGACGCCCCGAGTTGTCAGGGCCGAGCAAAAGCGTAATCTGTCTCAATACAGTTGGCTGACTGCAGGACCTAAAGCAATCCCAACACGTAGCATCTCAATGCTTGCTTTGCATTGAGCCATGCGTGCTCACACAGAGGGAAACAGGAAGGCCTGATCAGGCCAGCATTTCACAGCAGTAAAGGTGGTCTGCACTTAGAGCTGCTGAACTCGAGGGACATGGCCTCTGATCATTTTCTCTGCTGTAGGCCAGCTTTTCTTGAAAGCCAGTGAGAAGAAAACAACAAGTGAGAAAATAGTTGCTTCTCTCAAAGCCACTGCCGGGCTGTGTGGTAAAAGGTCAATAATCACCAAAAGGTGTTTCTTCTGTCACTATTTATATCTTTTAAATGTGAACTATAGACCACTGTTAGCCTTAATACCTGAAAGAACACTATTGCTGAAAAAACGTTCACCAGAAAATGTTTCAATGTACAGTTTTTATGTATTGAGCTGTCAATACTGTAAGTAGGAGATCTCACTATAGTGAGATTGAAGAAAATAACCAGTGTCCTCTGTCAACAAATTGAGACAAATCACCTTTTAAACCTCTATTCCAAAGTCCCTGGGGTTAAATGACAGTCCTGACTACATATAAAGGCCTATATTTAGGACAGTTTCTTGTATTGCCTCCAGCACCACATTAACCTCTGACCTCTAACTAGGCGCTAAGCTCCTGGTGGTTTACAGCTGGGACAACTACTCTGTGCTCTGAGGCTGGTGATGATTTATCGGTTGGACTGTCCTATGCACATTGTCCACGGCTCAAGAAAGAGATACTTTAAACACAGATGATAATATTAAGGTTGAAACTTTGTAGCAATCATTGGGTCTTTTTTGCAAAGACAGAAGTGGTGTGTACCTATTGCCTATTGTGATTCAGTGCCTACTCTACCATCATCTAGAGAGAAAAGTGTTTTAGGCTTAGGGTGTGTACACAGAACAAACAAACATTTACAATTTAGAACTGCAAGTGCTAAGTGAAAGAGCTGCGTCTGTTTGGGTTTTTAGGGCAACTATCATCAGGCCTGTGCTAATTAGATATAAAGTGTCAAGTGTTTGTTTAGCCCTAACCTTTGATGTAATTATTAAAATATAGTGACATTTTAGTTCCAATTTATTTCACTTAAAATGTATTCATAAAAATCATAAAGTTCTGGAAAAATAACATTATAAATTATGCAATAAATTAAAATGTTGCAATAAGAACAACCAAAATTTCAACACAGTAAAAAAGCTTATTCCAGGAGCTGTAAAATATTTTCTAGTGTCTAATTGATTGCTGGTGTTTGACACCCAGGCGACAGGTGTTTGTATTTCCCTTCCTGAAACCCACAGTAGGTTTATTTAGGTTTTCACACGCAGACTACATCCACCGCCCATCTCCTGCACTGTCCCATACAACAGGAGGACGGCATCATCTGTGTGACTCACATTTCTATCTGGCAGCCCAGTCAGCCTGAAACACAGCTGAGGTCCTGGATGTAACTTAGCCTCTCGCCTCTATAACCCCAGCTGTAAAATGGCACAACTCCTCAAGTAGCTCCTCAGCAGCCATCAAACCCCAAGTGCCTGTTAAAACTCACTGACTCCCCTTCACCTCCACCATCCCACCCTTGTCTTATAAAACCCAGAGCCATAAAACCACCACTGAGCTCATTTTTAATCTCTATGTCTTCTGTATGAAGACAAATTCACACAAAATGTATACATAAAGATGTCCTGATAATATATTATGTTATTGCTTCAATTGGGGATATTAGGCAATTTATTTAATGAAGATCAGAATTCAGAGCAAATAAGCTGTGATTCTCAATGCAAACAGCACAAGTGGTAATTATTCCCAGTCAGAGACAAAATATCTAATAATGTTCCAGTCTCGTGGTCACTGAGCTGAGTGTGCACTGTGCAGATTGTCACAATAATGAAGTAAAAAGAGAGTGACTGGAAATTTGTATTACTGGCTTCCAGGCCTTTACAAGGAAAACATCATCAGCCTGAGTAAGTGTGCTGAGGACTTGGATGTCAGACCGAACCGCCCCTCCCAGTCGTCACACCACCCTTTCTATTCTGTGTTCTCACACCACCCTTTTCCTCTGCCGCCAACTCCGAATCCCCTCCACCGGGTGTACCAAGAAAAGTAAAATGAAATTTCTGGCAGCTGCTGACATCTTTCAAGATCAAACTTCAGTACTTGACCTTGAAAACGTGAACATGACAATATTTTAAGGCAAATCATTGTACCATGATCCAGGAGCAGGAGGGCTGTCAAGTAAAACATTTTATAAAGATAGAGAATATTCAAGTAATTATATGAAAAAGTCTTACAGAGTGACTTATGCATTTATTCTGATTGTCGGTTAATTGTCAAACTGTTCAGGGAAGAAAAATCTGTTTAGTTGTGCATCTTATAGAGCTACATGGAAACAATTACTTCCTGGCAAATGCAGATTTATTGGCAGATCTCTCCCTCAGTGTGCTTGTGTGTGTGTGTGTGTGTGTGTGTGTGTGTGTGTGTGTGTGTGCATCAGCGTATGTGTAGTACTTCCACTTGAGCACAAAGAGAATAATTGCCACTGAAACGTCACCAGGTTTCATTTGACAAGTGTGCTGTGCATCAGCCAAACAACATCTGGAAGCAAATGGAGAAATGACTGCCAAGCACATGCATTACAGCTCAAACCTCTCTGCATGAGGATGCCTGCAAGGCTAAATATTAGCTGAGAAAGTAGTGTAAAATCTACAAAGCATGAGTGTCTCTTTGTCTGCCACTCGACATTGATTTCACATAATACAGCTCAATAATACAAATTAAGAAAGCAACTACACAAATAATTGTACATGATGTTTGAGGGATGAGGAGGGATAGCTGGTGGTAAAAGCTGCACAAATACAAATAAAAACTACTCAAAAAAATAAAGCTAAAGGTTATAGTGACCCCAAGGAAGCATAAAATCCTCATAAAATAAAGTCCTCTAATGCATAAAGAAGTAATAAATATCCATTTCACTGTTTTTACAGGACATATTAACTTCACAAGTGGCTGCTATGACCACATCCATACACAACTCTGTATATGCAGTGGCCCTTCTTTGTGCTTTTAAGGATTCAAGCATGCAAGTTGAGGTCAGTACTTGGAAATTGTGGTAATAATAAAATGTAATTATCAATTGTGGAAAGGTTCAAATAAAAGAGGAAGGCATCACTGCAAAAACAGAGATGAAATTAATAAAAAGTGAGCATTCTAATGACTGCAAAACGTCAGACAAATTTGCTACGAGTGAAATGATTTCAAGGGTATTTGTGTTTAAATGTCAAACTTAACAACGTTGCAAAAGTAGACTGTCTAGGCGTGTACTTGAATCCAAGGCTGATGATGTTAAACCTAATTAGAGACTGAGATCCTTAGCGAGTAGAGAAATAAAGCATCATTAAATTCTATTTTGAATCAGATATAAGGGCTTGGAAAATGTGTGTAGCATCTTTTCTCTGTCAGGTCAAAATTCACACAAGTTGGTTCAGCTTTGACACACACCTGGCAAAGCAGAATACTCCTTATTTTTTTTCCAGTCTGCAACATACCGTCTGTAAACAAAGAGGAATACTACAATCCGTCCTCAGATGGACCCTGACCTGGTTAGCTGTGCCACTGAAATGTAGAGTTTAGGGCCTCTCTATTCTGCATGTTTGATGAGAGCGGCTGACAAATTGAGCATAAGTGCCTACTGTGACAAGGGACGGGAGGTTGGTGGAGGGGGTTAGATGAAGAAATTAGCTACTGGGGCCTGTTCTCTGTTGACTTTAAGTGAACCTGATTGGCTGTAGGGCAGTTGAACTTAGCCCAAAACACAGCATTTCCATTTTCCTTTAGGCCTGTAAAATAAAATTGTTCATTAAATTGTTATCACTTTTAACAAATAATAGAAATACACCTTATGTTTTAAAGTATGACATTGTGTGTGTCTTTGTGCTGTAGTAATGAATGGAGCTGTAAGGCTTTGCCTAAGAAGAATCATGTTGAGATTTGACGATTCTGCACCTCCCGATGTTCATCGAACGCCAACGTTCATTGCTAATGTAGAAAGGAGTAAGCCCTTTGGTAACAAGGCAGATGTAAAGGGCGTGGGGGCTATCTATAAATGTAAAAGACAGGAATTAGTATCCCTTCACAGAACTTTATTAAATTTTATTTTTTTACAAACATGGACACTGCCTTGGCCAACATAGTGTGACTGAGAGTATGCGCACAAGCCCCTTTTTATCCACAACTAATAGCTTATTCAGATGGTACAGCTAACACTGTGTTTCTTTTACTTGTGAATTTCTTTCAAACTTAACATACATGTTTTCTTGCCAGCAAAACTGTTTATATCAAAGGTCTCTCCTAAAGCCACTGACACACCCACCAGATGGCCATCCCTCGGCAGAAAAGGCATTTGGACTGATCAGTCTCCCCAACTTGGTCAAAAAAGTGCCTAGGAAGACACCAAAGCGACGAGACGTAATAGATCTCCATTACATCAGGCAGCACTATTCAGTATTGTCGGCCAAAAATGAAAATCGGAAGCTGATTGGACAAACTCGTCATGTGGGTCTGGTTTCTCCAGAAATTCAATGCCAGACTGTCATGGCGGCTGGTTCAGAATGCTATCTCATATTTTACTATATTTTTCTCATGGGAACGTGTTTCTGAAAACATCTTAAGCGGAAAATAGGCCATGCAGTTGCTGAATCTGTCTTCATTTCAGATTGACAAAGGTCAGTTCAAAAGATTTCTGTCAAATTTTGAGAGACGCTAGTCAACCCACTCCTCGTTTCCGGGTTGTCACTCCACCAATCAGATTGGTCATTTGAGTCAGACTGTCGGCAGTGCCCACCTTCTGACCAAGCATGTCAGTTGGCCAAAATGAAGGGCGATGGCCTCTCCGGACCACTCGTGGGGGACCGAACCAAACCAACAGACTTGAGTCACCGACTTCACCCGACTGTCCGACGGTTGATTCTCGGGTTGGTGTGCCACGGCCCTAAGCATCACACTACAAGTGCAGTTGCAACTTGTCTCAGCCAGACCTGTCGCAGCCTGTGCACACACATCTATTGCTGGTGTGTTCTCTTTTATATGCAATCACTCATGTTTTGCAAAGTACAAGCAATAATTGGACAGACTGTAAAATAAACTGCAAAATAGCGATCAGTTGTTCAGTGTTATAGAAACCCTATGACAGCATGATAGACCGTGAGGGCTGACCAGCCTGCAGTTGTCTGGCTGAGTGACTGGCTGTGAGCTTTCATAGGCTGGATTTTCCCTCGGGGAACAGGAGCCGAGGCTGACAGCTTTAGGGCGGTCGGGGTGGGGGGAGAACAGGAAAGAGGTGGTACAGAGCATTGGAGGCAAGGCCATTTTTATTACTTTGATTTGAGAAGGACACTACATCACTTGTGTAGTGATGCAGGCAGAATTTAAAAAAAAACACAGCTAAGAATGGGGCCGGTCCACTGACTCCAGCGCAGCAGTGAGGTGAAATGAAGAGTCCAGCAATGATGATGATGATGATGATGATAGCTTCCTTTGGCTAATGTGACTGCTTCAGGCTGCCTTGCTAATCAAACTCTGGATTTTATGGTTGGATCAGTTAAGTAAACTTCATCTGGCTGCTGTTGTGCACCTCATTGCTGTTCTGTGCCCTGCTTTATTTCCCCTGTTCTTGGCTCAGGAAGCTGGCAGAGACAGGGACTGAGATAATAGTCTGTGTCTGTATTTCTCTTGATCACAGACATATGTAGATCAAGCCCCTTCTGTGAAAGTCAACAGAACAAAAAACTATTTTACGGGCCGTAGATTGTGTGCCATTTTATTAGGGTTAGGGTTAGTCAAATCATATAGTATATGAACAAAAATCTTCTTATGTACACATGACCGCTTCAATACATTTACAGAGATCTTTTGGGATTTTTCAATTTGTTTGTTTATATGTCACCATGAGTTGCGTCCTTATTTTATCTATTTCTAACACTATTTAGCATGCCCCAAACATCAACATCAATTACATCATAAAACCTTAGCAATACAAGAATAATAATTTAAAATTTAAACTACAGAATGCATTTCCTGCAGAAAATGTGTTTGAATGATAAAAAGCTAAAGCTAACCTGGATGGCTAGCTTAACTGCGTAAGAAGGTGAAGTAGTGAAAATAGTTGGAAAAGTGGAAATAGTTTTAAATAACATGAATTTCATTGAAATTTTAAGTAATGAAAAAGGCATAGTATATTATGTTTAAAAGTCTGGAATGAATAGTGTGTCGAAAACATTAAAAAATTAAAATGTTTTGGAAAAAATAACAATTAGTCATAGTATAGGATGTCAAAAAAGTCTGGAAGACAGTCATACTTTAGTATGTCGAAAAAGTCATGAAAAAGTCATGTTGAAAAAGGTTGAAAAAAAGTATTAGTATGGTGTTCAAAAAAGCCATAGTATAGTATGTCGAAAAAGTCTGGAAGGCATACTTTAGTAAGTCGAAAAAACTCATGAAAAAGTCATAATATATATGTTGAAAAATCCTGGGACAAAGTCTTAGTACAGTATGTAGAAAAAAATGTGAAAAAGTCATAGTATTGTATTTCAAAAATAGTGACACAATAGTCATGTTATATTACATTGGAAAAAAAGTAATGTGGAAAATGTCAAAACTTCTTCTAAAAAATTGATTACCACGATAAGCTATCTGACCTGCCATTCATGTCTGTAGGCAAGCCATGGTAAGGTATGTCAAAAAAGTCTGGAAAAATTATAGTCATAGTATTGTATGTTGAAAAAAGTCACCAAAAAGTCATACCATAGAATCTCGTAAAAGTCTGGAAAAAGGTTATTGTATAGCATGACAAAAAAAAGTTACAAAAATGTAATAGTGTAGTACGTTGAAAAAAATCTGGAAAAAAGTCTTAGTATAGTATGTCCAAAAAAAGAAAAAGTGAAGTATGTTAAAAAAAGGAAAAATTAAAGTCACAGTACAGTATGTTGTAAAAAGACATAATATAGTATTTCAAAAAAGTCATGAAAAAGGTCTGGGGAAAAGTTATAGTATGGTATGTTGAAACAAGTCATACTATAGAATCTCCCAAATACTGGTAAAAAGTCATGATATCTTATTTAAAAAAAAAAATATCATAGTGTAGGAAGTCAAAAAAATCTGAAATAAGTCTTAGCATGTACAAAATGTAAAAAAAAAAAATACAATAAAACAATAAAAAAATTGTAACATAGTATGTTAAGAAAATCTGGAAAAAAGTTGTAGTATGTATGTCAAAAAAGTCATGAAAAAGTTATTGTATAGTATGTCAAAAACTCAGAAAAAAAGTATTAGTATAGTATGTTGAAAAAGTAAAAAAAAGAGTCATAATATAGTATGTTGTAAAAAGGCATAGTACAGTATGTCAAAAAAGTCATGAAAAAGGTCATGGTATAGTATGTCAAAAACATCCGGGAAAAAGTCGTAGTATAGTATGTCAAAAAAGTCTGGGAAAAGTCATAATATGGTACGTTGAAAAAAGTCATACTATAGAATCTCGAAATGTCTGGTAAAAAGTCATAACATAGTATGTCGAAACATTTTATGAAAATATCATAGTATAGTAAGTCAAAAAAAAACTGACATAAGTCTTAGTATAGCATGTCCAAAATGTTAAAAAAAAAATCATAATATAGTATTACAAGAAAATCTGGAAAAAAGTCATAGTATGTATGTCGAAAAAGTCATGAAAAAGTTATTCTATAGTAAGCCAAAAACTCTTAGTAAAGTATGTCAAGAAAATCTGAAAAAAGTCATAGTACAGTATGTCAAAAAAAATCTGGAAAAAAAGTGAAATACGTCAAGAAAGTAAAAAAAAGTAATTGTATGGTATGTCAAAAACCCGAAAAAAATGTCTTAGGATAGTATGTTGAAAAAGAAAAAAAAAGAAAAAGCCATACTATCGTATGTTGATAAAGTCATGAAAAAGTCAGGGTATAGTATGTCAAAAAAATCTAACATAAGTCTTAGTATAACATGTCCAAAATGTAAAAAAAAAAAATCATAATATAGTATTACAAGAAAATCTGGAAAAAAATTCATAGTATGTATGTCGAAAAAGTCATGAAAAAGTTATTGTATAGTAAGCCAAAAACTCTGAAAAAAAAGTCTTAGTACAGTATGTCAAAAAAATCTGGAAAAAAGTAAAATATGTCAAAAAAGTAAAAAAAAAGTCTTAGGATAGTATGTTGAAAAAGGAAAAAAAGAAACAAAAAGTCATAGTATAGTATGTTGAAAAATTCATAAAAAAGTAATTGCATAGTATGTCAAAAACTTTGGAAAAATGTCTTAGTATAGCATGTATAAAATGTAAAAAAATAAAAAATCATAATATGAAAAAAGTTATAATATAGTATGTTGAAAAAGTCTAGAAAAAGTCATAGAATAGTATTTTGAAAAAGTCATAACAAAGTAATTGTATAGTATGTCACAAACTTGGGAAAAATACCTTGGTATAGCATGTACAAAATGTAAAAATAAAAAGTCATAATATAGTATGTTGAAAAAGTCTGGAAAAGGTCATAGTATAGTATGTTGAAAAAGTCATAAAAAAGTAATTGTATAGTACGTCACAAACTTGGGAAAAAATATCTTAGTATAGCATGTAGAAAATGTAAAAAAAAAAAACGTCATAATATGGTATGTTAAGAAAATCTGGAAAAAAATCATAGTATGTATGTCAAAAAAGTTGTGAACAAGTTATTGTATAGTAAGTCAAAAACTCTGAAAAAAAAGTCTTAGTACAGTATGTCAAAAAAATCTGGAAAA
>NC_048421.1:9983034-9988380 GCF_013103735.1 Etheostoma cragini | reverse complement strand
TTGAAAAAGTCTGGAAAAAGTCATAGTATAGTATGTTGAAAAAGTCATAAAAAAGTAATTGTATAGTATGTCACAAACCTGGGAAAATATATCTTAGTATAGCATGTAGAAAATGTAAAAAGAAAAAACGTCATAATATGGTATGTTAAGAAAATCTGGAAAAAAGTCTTAGTATGTATGTCAAAAAAGTCGTGAAAAAGTTATTGTATAGTAAGTCAAAAACTCTGAAAAAAGTATAAGTATAGTTTGTTGAAAAAGTAAAAAAAAAAAAGTCATAGTATAGTATGTCAAAAAAGTCAAGAAAAGGATGTTGTATAGTATAAAAAAAACTCAGAAAAAAAGTCTTAGTATAGTCAAAAAAGATAAAAAGAGTATAACATTTTAAAAACAACAAAAAAAAAAATCTTAGTATAGAATGTAGAAATATTAAAAAAAGTAAATAATATCTAAAAAAGGGAGAAACACATCCAAGTATAGATGTTGAAAAACTGGAAAAAAGGTCTTAATATAGTATGTCAAAAAAAGGTCATAGTATAATATTTTGAAAAAGTCATGAACAAAGTCATGGTATGGTATGTCTATAAAATTATGAAAAAGTCATAGTAAAGTATGTTGAGAAAGTCAAAGTACAAATAGTTAAAAAAACACATAAATAACATTGTAACATAATATGTAAAAGTCTGGAAAAAAGTCATACTATAGTATGTTGAAAAGTCATGATAAAGGCATATTACAGTTGGTCGAAAAAAACTAGAAAAACCTCTTAGAACAGTATGTCAAAAAACGTTTTTAAAAAAAGTTATGAAGAAGTATAGTATGTAGAAAAAGTCTGGACAACAGTCATTGTATAGTATTTCGAAAACATCGGTTAAAAAGCATTTGTATATTACGTTGAAAATAGTCATGAAAGTATAGTATAGTATGTTGCAAACGTCTACTATGTAACAAAAAAATCTTTTTTTTAGTAAGTAGTAAGTCATTTTATTAATTGTCAAAAACATCATTAATATTAACGAACAAGCTTCTGTTTTCCAAATATTTTCGTATCAACCTGAACTATCTGACCTCACACACAGGCTTATATTTTGGCATATTTCTCACATTGTATATTGGAACAAAAAACTCACAGCAGCATATAAGGTTTGAACACAAAACCTTCTGTTTTCTTACCATTTGCCTGAGCTATCTGAATTAAAACATATGTTAAAGTTTTGGGCATATTTATCTTTTCCACCATTTATTTTGGCCTTCAAAACCCACTGTAGCATGTAAGGTTTGAACACACAACCTTCCGTCTTCTATGTGTTGTCCTACCAAGCTGAGCTATCTGACGTCCCACCCACCTTCATGTTGTGGGCTATTTATCTTTTCAACTTTGTGTATTGGTCCTTACAACTCACTGCAGCACAAAAGGATTACCCACGCAACCTTCTAAGCATTTGCCAATTACCCTTAGCTATCTGAACTGACAAAAAGGTTTATGTTTTGGGCATTTTTCTTTTTCACTTTGGATATTGGAATTCAAAACTAACTTTACCCATAAGGTTTGAACACAAAACCTTCTGTTCTCTAGGCATTCTGATATCACCCTGAGCTATCTGTCACGACACCCGAGCACATGTTGTGGGCTTTCCACTTTTACAACTTTGTTTAATGGTCCTTAAAACTCACTGCAGCAGAAAGGAATTGAACACACAACCTTCAGTAGTGCGAGTAAGATCTTATCAGCCTGAGCTACCTGACCTGGTAAACAACCTTATCTTTTGGGCTTATTATCTTTTCCATCCTGTATGTTGGACCTCAAAACACACTGCAGTACATAAGGTTTGAACACACAACCTTCTGAGCTCTAACCTTTCTCTTACCGCCCTGAGCTACCTGATCAACCAAAAATCTAGTATTAGCTTTGTTATTTGAAGTTTCTACTCAAGGCTCAATCCTAGTAAGTAGTATAGTAATTTGTAAGTGTATGTCAAAAAAAGGAAAAAGTAAGTCACAGTGTATCGTATTGAAAAATTTCATGAAAAAGTCATTGTATAGTATATCAAAAACTCGGGAAAAAACGTTTTAGTATATAATGATTTTAAAATGTTAAAGACAAGGAATGAAAAAGTCATAGTAAAGTATGTCAAAAATGTTATAAAAAAAATCTTAGTACAGCATATTGATAAAAGTGGTTGTAAAGTATGTCAAAAACAGGATGCTGAAAAAGTATTTTAAAAAGTGCAACATTTTAAAAGCAAGGAATGAAAAAGTAATTGTAAAAACTCACTAAGTTTCAGTATAGCATGGCAAAAAAAGTCATTCACAACCTTGAAAAAAGTTTTGAAAAAGTCTTAGTATAGTATGTCGAAAAAACTAAAAAAAGTAAAGAACATCTAAAAAAGTGATTAAAAACGTCATAGTATAGTATGTCAAAAAAGTCATGAAAAAAGTAATTGTAAAGTTGTCCGAAAAAATAATGAAAAAGTAAAAATCCTTGGAAAAAAGTGTTAGTACAGCATGTTTGAAAAGTAAAAAAAAACCTGATAAAAAGTCAAAGCATACGACGTTGAAAAAAGTCACAGTATAGTATGTCAAAAAAGTAATAAAATTGTCATGTTGATTATGTTGAAAAAAAGACAAAAAAGTCTATAAACAGTAGTATGTCTAAAATGCCAAAAACATCTTAACAAGTCAAAGTATATTATGTCAGAAAAGTCAGACATTACATAAAAGTTGATCTTTTTTAACACACTAGTGGAGGGAGAGTGGATTTTCGGTGCTAATGCACTGATGAAATCCAGATTTCACTTAAAACACTTCATAATAATAAGAATCAATACAAACTTTTCACATATTTTTTTAAAATAAGATCAGTGTCTGCAGGTTAGATCAGAGGCTAGTATTGAGCAAATTCCAAATTAAATTCACTATATGTTATTTATTTACTTATCAGTCCATTTGGTTGGCAATTCTATCCAAAAAGGTATGCTGGAAGGGCCAAGAAGTGTCAGGTCATAAAGGGAAAAAGACTGAAACTGTTAAAAGCTTACCAATATTTATTTTCATAAAAACAACATGGTACTATTGAAGTAGAGATATTAACATCATAGCTGTGACTCTTGATGGTAGATTTGGACTGAGCCAATATATTATTACCTGTCTCATTCGTGTCAATGAGAAACTTATGCAGAACCCCAGAGAGGTTGGGGAAGTGGAGTCAGATTTCAAAAGCGATAAAAATCAGCTGGCGCCTGTTGAGGAGGTGCCTGTTTATGTCCTGTCACCGCCAAGGACAAAGACTCTCCCTAGTCACGCCTAAAACACAGATTTCCATTTTTAAGGTTTACCTAAAAGTTGGCCCCTGACTGTATTAAAATAATAAGATGTTTTCCGTAATATATACGACATTCAGAATATATTATTCCAAATGCCAAGTCAGTGCTTACAAACATGAGTTTGATATGATATCTTCCCTCATCCCAAGTGAAATGCTGCACTCCTACCCTCTTGTTTCATATTCTCTGTCGTTTTTCCATGTTGTAAGTTTCCCTCATCATCAGCCTTCACCTTCAACAGTAACTTCTAGCCCCTGATGGGACTGCATGTGCCTTGGGTCGCACCTTCAGGCTAATGAGAAACATGCAGAGGTGTTCCTTTTTTATTCTTGTTCCATGCACAACTTTAAGTTGTGACCCTAGTGACTTGGATTTGGCTAACAAATAACTCCCCCACACACCCATCACCCCAGGTTTAGCCGTAGGACTTCAACTGCGCCTTCTCTGGGTTTGCCATCTGCACGTCCTTCCATATGGACACCCATGATTAAAGAGTTAGGCCTCAGTGAGCAACTTCAACTAAACTAAAATGCGCTGAAGCCACAGTTTCATGCCACAGGAGTGCGCTGGGGTGTAGGTGCTGGGTAACTCTAGATTTTTAATTACAGAGTGTGCATGGTGGTGCGATAAAAGGGTCACGGCTTCCTGATAACCTGTTTAGTGAGTCAGAGGCTGTTTGTCGCCCGGACTGAGCGTAAGCTGTGAGAACGGGACAAAACCTGATATTTGTGTAAATACTCTCTGAACTTCCTATAGACTCAAAGTTAGAACTCCCATCTGCTTTTAACTATGACAGCAGCACACCTGAGTCACTACTCAAAGTCCACATCAGCTGAATACAGTGACAAATCCAGGGGAAACAATGAGGACATGGTCAATTTTCATGAGATCAACAGTGTCAAAGTTGAAAGTCTAAGTGGTTAAGACCATTTTGTCTGTTGTCAGTATTACTGTAGTGCTGAGATTATTTAGACACATTACATGAGGGCATTCAGGCCAAAAATAGCAGTTGGGTGTATTGTTATCACAGAGAATATGAAATTCAATCCAGGAACACCAGTTTGAGTAACACAACATTAGTTTTTAAACATTTTAAGTTTATTAGATGACAAAACCCACATCAGTTTGTAGAATAGCTCTGTAGAGTCATTGGCTTGTCCTTTGTGCCAATGATTGTGAGGTAACGGTGGAATTCCCCATTCAAGTTATGAAATAATCTACCATGAATATGTGCTTGCACGTGTTTGTTTGGCCAGCGCAGTATCTTGCCAGAAAAAAATAATTGTGTTGTGGAAAACACTGAATCTGGTTGAACTTGTTTTGCTGCAAAACACTTGATTTATTTTCCAGAGCCCTCTGTGTCCGGTTCATTAATTAGAGTGAATGAGAAGATAGGACTATATAAAGTTGATCTGAACATGGCCTTATAGCTTTGATATGGAAAGTGTTCATTTTTGATTGGCTGGTTGGCAGGTGGTATTCCAGCTAGCTAACCGGTGGTGAGCTCACAACTCTAGTGCTAGGACACAGAAAGCTATCAGAGACAGGAACAACACGGAGCTCTGCAGCAGATCTAATAAAGAAGTTACAGTTTTCTTTCTCCCACCAAGAATGGTAACCAAGCTGCTGAAATATTGGATCTCAGGAAAGAGTGGAGGACAATTTCCTTCGAGCGTAACATTAGAATGCATGAGCCTGGCTCCCGGAGGTTTGGGGCCACCACCGCTGGGTCGCTCCAATTAGATGGAGCTTCCCTGCTGTGGAACCCGAAAAGAGCTGGAGGAAGAAATGGAGGAATGAGTGAGGGGAGACACACACACAGCCCTGAACGCTGTGTTATACTTGGCACATATATCGCCTAACGTTTCTCCCTGTCTACACTTCTGGCCCCTAAATATGCTGAAAAGTAATCATTAAACAGCACAAAGAAAAAAGAGGAAATGAAGAGATGAAAACATGTAAAGATGGGGAAAGTAAAGACAAAGTTAACCTGCTGTGGCCAACTGTTATCTCATACACTGTATGT
>NC_048421.1:9966996-9982934 GCF_013103735.1 Etheostoma cragini | reverse complement strand
TTGTCCACTCAGGTTCAATGCCCCCAGCCTCCACAGGGATGCACAAAAAGCTCCGCCGGAGGTGTGAGTTGAAAGTCCTACATTTTCCTAAATTACAATTAAGCTTTTTCATATTGCTCATTTACAAAAAGGAAGAAAAAATGAATTATATAAAGTATCAGATTACACTTAATTAACTCAACTGGAAAATTGTGTTGACTTACACTTCACTCCAGTCTTAAGAAGTGATCCTGGATGGAGTGGAAGTCAGTGAATAGCAGCGGTGGGGAATAAAGCAGAGAGACGGTGTGGTATTATTGTCTCATTTGTGGTCTGAAAAACAGTAAATCATTAATTTCAGTACTCCATATTGCTATTTTCCAAGCTGTAGCTTCCATATTTTGCGGAGACGGAGCGTCCTTTCTGCTCCACGACCGGCTGAATGTCTCAGTGAATCACATGCAGTTCTCTGAATTGTGAGAACTGAATGTGGAAGTATATAGAGATTTGAATTTTTAGTGAGGATCAAATAGAGTTTCAGAGCAAATAACTAAATTACATTTAATAATATTCAATCCATTCAAGTTTATTGACACTTGAAATTTAATTCCAAATTCAATTTCAGAATTAGTTGCAATGCACTACAAACAACATAAAATAAAATAACGTTATTCAAATTCAGTTTCTAGTGACACATATTTCTGCCAATACTTCTGACGCTGTAACTCTGCAGCTGGGTGATAGTTAAGTAGGTGCTTAAAAGAGAATTCCGGTTGATTCCACAACAACACAGAGCTCTGCTTTTTGGAAATTTGGAGTGCTGTCAGTAGAGAGAAAAAACGAAAACAATTGGTGCTGTCTACACAGAGCTGAATTAGCACATGTTGTTTTTCGTTTTTTTCTACACTGACATCACTCCAGATTTACCAACAACAGAGCTACGTGTTGGAATTGACCGGAATTCTTCTTTAATATCAGTAGCACTGTGTGTTGTTAATAATAGTATAGTTTTTTGGTTTGCTGTGATTCTATTGTTGTTAAGTATTAAGCAAGTCACATAGACATTGGAAGTCAATCACAGTTTTGTTCCTGAACATGAATTATAGTAAAAAATCAGCATTTTACTCTAGTAGTCCTTAAATAAGATCTTTTTGAGAGTGTAAACATTCATAAGATGAGATATTCATTTTAAATTTGTGTATACTGTGTACGGTTATTAAATGCAGCTTGTTGACCTTCTCATTTTCTTTTGCTCTGAAATAGGATTTATACAGACTTGGCTTTCCCCATTGTAATGAGACACTGTTTAAAGCCCTTGAAGTATGCCATTGTTCATTTCACCCCTGCCCTTTTCTAAACATATTAATCTCATTGCAACGGTCTAATGCTGAAATCCCCAGTAGAAACACCTAAGAGGCCTGGATCTGCTTGACCACACAAGATCCATTTTCCCCTACAAGTGATATCAAAGGCATAACCTAGTCCCTGCTGAGCAGCTAAGAGGAAGTACATCTGTAGGCCATCCATTTGTGAGCATTCAGCAAAGGTTTGGGTACTGACTCTGTTGCAGGTGCTATCCTCGGGAAGGTGATTAGATATCATCACTCTTTCATTAACTCAGCATTTCTAGTATCAATGTGACTGTGTGGAAAGAATGGCCCTTTTCATCGGTCGTCCCAACTAATGAGCCCTGCTGAAAGGACCAGGTTAAGGTGGGAGGATAATGAAACAAAAGAAAGGGAGGAGGAAAAAAACATGACACCAAGGATTTGAAACATAGTTGAAATATGTGTTTTCTGAATGGGAGTTTTTAACTGTATGTAATAATCTTTTACAGTTTCAATCGGTTAATTTAATATATGCAAACTGAGCTTAAAGAAAACACTTTGTAGTGACAAAATGAAAAAAAAAAGATTTAAACAAGAGGAGGTGACAGGAATGAGAAGGGAAAGTATGAAAACACAGAGTTTATTTTTAGGCTATGACACTACAGGCGACAACAACAGTCTCATTTTCACCTGATCATAGAAACAGGTAGGAGGGGGGGGGGTTTAATGTTCCATTACTTAGAACAGCACATACAGGTTCTTTGTGAAAGGTGTCTCTGTGTGCAGGCAGAGGTGCCACACTGACATCATACAGAGCTGCGGATGGGACTTTTCATGTCTAGCAGTGCCAGGGAGCTGCTATAGTACTGTCAGCCAGCCTGAGTCAGCGCTACGCTCCAGACACAACTGTGCAAGAATCCATGACGGAAGAGAGTTTCACAACTTGCACCACATCTCTGCTCAAAACTATCCAAACATGACATCTGTGCACTAATGGATTAGTACTATTATTTTTCAATAACATTGGAATTCCTTTGTGGTCGGAAGACTCATAGTATTTAAAAATATTCATTATAAAGTTACCTAAAAAAAGAATGGTGCTATATATAAAGCAAAAGAAGATTGGTTGGTTCTGGAGTGTTGAGAGTGGTTGATAATTAGGTGAAGTTGTGCCAGAAAACCCTACCATGATAATTTGTATGGGTCGTGAATGAAATATTTAAAAATGTATTATAAATGGCAATGGTTATTTTATTAAGCCTGAGTTTGAAATATTCCACTAATTCCCTTGTGATTACAGTAGTAAGTGGGTTGTTTGTGTAAACAATTGGATACCAACTTAGATGAAGGCAGAACAGCAGCCACCATGGCCACAAATGGCAAATACTTCCAACATTTCCTCAAGTGAGTTGCTTTACTTTCTTACTGAGTTACTTACTACCTTTATCTAAAGTTTTCAGTCACCATGTCCAAAAGAAATATGTTTAGGATAACCTTCATAATTTGTCTTAATCACTGCAGCCCTTGTAAATAGTTGCAAGTCTTTCTCTCCAAAAGTGTTTGTTTGCTTATAAATTCAACGTTTCATCTGCAACAGGAAGTTTCTAAAAGTTACATACTCTCTTCAATCTTGTAGCATTGCAAACAACAGTAACAGCTCAAGACAATTGTTATTTTAATTCATCCTTTTAACCTGTCACCAGTTCTCTGTTTAGAGGACCCCTGTTGAGGATACAAGCCCATTATTAGCCTCTGCAAAGACCCAGGTAATGTCATAACATCATGTCAGCGCTTCGAGAATGAGCCATTGTCATTCGGATATAATTACAGGTTAAGCTCTATTATTAGAGATGCAGGAGAGTGACCCGAGAGATCACACTTTTATATTATTTCATTGTCATTTGAACCAACTCAGAGGTCACTTTACCTGAAGGCATGGAGGGTACCAAGTAGTCACTCAGCAAAGGTCAATATTGGTTGTGCTTTTCAGGTGTGCTGTCAAAAAGGTTGGAAGGTGAATATATGGATTTCATGCAAGCAAAAAAACGCTATTAGAAGAAATTGAAATATTTTCACAAATTAAATAATGTTGTTGTGGTGGTGGTGGTGGTGAATTCATCATATCCTGTTTTATTATGGGTTTTGCCTAGTGATAAGATATGGCTCAATGGTGGCACCTATCCAACACCAAAGATGTGTGTCAAGAACTAGTGGTTCCACTGCTTTCCCAGATCAGCATGCATTTCCTTTCCTGCAGATAGGCTATCAATGAATGCCTAAGGTGTTTCAGTTTACCAAAAGCCTGGAGCAGATAAGGCTGAGATTACAGTGGAAGTATCTACAGAGGAGGCCGGAGAAAGGAGAAGATATACAAGAAAGCGTGCAGTTACCACACACTGCAGGGCACAGGGCTGAAGGCCATAACATATTTGTTTCCCAGTTGGAAGTCCTTAGCTGAGCTATCTAATGTGTTATCTGACATGATGATGGAGGTGGCAACTGCCAGGTCAATTTAGTAGTTATCAATTTGAAACGCAGCTTGTGTACAGAGTAGCATTTGAAATTAATTTTTTATTTCTGTGTTGCATTTTTCTTAGTATCCATCTATGTATGTAAATACATATTGCATGGTTTCGCCTCTCAGTTTTACTGGTAATGCCATTGGGGGCTGTAGTGGTTCTGCCTGGAATATCAGGGAGGTGTGAGAAAGTTAGAGCAGAGAATATAAGCCCATCCTTCTGAGGGTGTCAGGGCCTTGATAATTCCTGTTTAAACTTTACCATTTGCAAAAACGCCATGTGTCAACAGTTGCCCGTGGCCAAAGCGCTCTGATCTGGCTAGGCAAACACCTGGGGCAGCTCATCCATCCCCACGAGACCTTGGCTGACAGTGGGCAAGGGTAAAGTTCTGCAACCGACTTTTCAAGAATGAACCAAAACAAACTGCCATTTTGATATGGAACCAGCTGTGGAAGCAGCCGGAGAAGTTTTAGATGGTTTGCTGACAGGATTTTCTCGGTTCTCCATCTTGCAGTTTTTTGTCATGTCTAGGGCAGTTGGCACTAGTTGCGGAAAGTCTCAGACAGGTGTTATGACGGTTGTGAGTGGTTGAAGCCACCTCTGCCTCTACTACGTCTTCCACAGTATCACTCACCGATATCTTCTAATTCTTATGCTAGATAATAAAGGCAAATGGTGTTCTAATGGATTTCAGCATTTTTTAAAGGTCTCCACACAGCCAAGGGAATGGTTCCCATAGTGATGATATGAACCTTTTAGCTAACTAGTTGGTTGAAATTCTATAAATGATTTGCACTGTGCACTTAAATCAAACTTCTTATAGTAATAAAAAATAAATACCAAAGCAAAAAAGTATAGCAAATGTTGGATTACTGTTTAGAGTTAATTGTTTTTTACAAACACTCTTCAAAGGCAACAACACAAACTGTACTAATACACCTACACATATGCGACACAAAAGGTTTAAAAAAAAAGAAAAAGAGGGGCAGTCTGCTCAAACGTTTTCAGTGGAATCTGAGAGAGCTAGGAGAGGTGGAAGACATGATTTGGCAGTTTACACACAGTGTTTGCCTCAAAATTTTGACGCCATGGCTCGAAGTCAAGCTGAGAAGTTTCCCAAGACCTGCAGGCGGGTATTCCATGTAAGTTGTGAGCCTGGCCCTAAAGATGTGTGCACCCACCCCTTGATCAACCTAAGCCAGTCTGCAGGGCACCTCAGACCCTCTGCAGACAGCACTGCGGGGGCGCGAACATGCCCGACCACACCTCTGATGCGTCTGTGTAAGCCATCACTCGGTTTCCTCCTCTGCATGTTGCGATCAGTCACCTCTCAAGCTCAACATCACAAATGGCAGAAGCTCAGCTCAAAAACTGAAACAGACAGTGAATATGTACCCTCTAATGAGACGTAGTATGTTGTTTTGTACTGCACTTACAAACCAAAAGTACCATTTGACTGTCAGTATTGCTGCATCACGTGATCTGCAACCCTGAGAGGCATCTCAGAAAGTTACACTTTATTGAGGGAAATGGATCAAGGATTTCGGTCCAATTACAGAGAATCAGGTTTCTTTGAAGTGTTACAAAGTCAACATAATTACACCTTTTAGCTGCCCATGAAACAAAAACAACATACACCTCTTTAGTTTTTCCAATCCACTCTGTTCCTCATGAACTTTGAAAGAACACTTCTAAATTGTGTGTTATGTAGTTGAATGCAGAGAAGCTGACAGGGCAGTCTGCCTCTAGTCAACCCTTAAGACAAGGGTTATATTAGGCTGTTTTTAATGAAATTGCCAGGGTCAAGACAGACTGAAAGGCTTTAACAGGAAACCTTAAACCACTGCCCTCTTTATAGAGAAAGATGATATTCATGGCAAAATATTGATTTTTAGCAATGAAAGGCACTGTCTACTGACAAAGGCAATTACTGAACAAACATTTTACAACAGAAATAAATAAATGATGAAATGTTGATCAAAAAATGTGTACATTTGGAAAATGTAAAAAAAAACGTTTCTTTATTGTGATATTAGGAATATCTTCTTTACATTTTGCAGATCATTCCACAATATCTTTGTCTACAACTTTTAAAGTGGCAGCTCATCAGCGTTTTTATTCCATCTTCTATGATTGGTATAGACTTAATAAGGGAGTGGATTTGACCATATTTGACCATATTAGCAGCCTACTTTACGAAATAAGTGTGACAAATAAGTTGAATGTCAAAGCAACATTCAATGTGTGAGCGTCTTGGTTTTCGTAATGATCACAGATCTGCATAGCTAATAAAATTGTTGTACTTCGACTAATTTATTGCTAAATCATAACTTGTGCTAAAAATAGAATACTTTCAATCTTGTCTTGAATATATGTCGGCTCATAGCCGGATTTGGTTTCTAAAATTGGATACGTGGATTATAGAGGCTGAACTCCCTCAACAAAGTGTTCTTTGTTCACCGAAAAAAACAAGTGTTGGAAAATCCGGCAAAGTACATTTCAGTGTTGAGACACGTTTGTCTTGATTCACTCTTTCCACTGAATTTATATATTTTTTTAATATTTAACATTGGGTTCAATGAAGAAAACTTTATATGTATTAAACATGATTTTCATAATATGTTCATGCACTTGTATATTATTGTTAAATTAATATCATCAAGAGCATCATTGTTATAATTATAAGCATTTCTATTATTATCATTGTTATCGTTATCATTTGCATAGATCCATTGATAATAGCAAGCAATATTAAAATTGCATAACCAGTTGCAAATTAGAAAACACAAATCATAACATCACTACTAAATTAAATCAAGAATCAAAAGAGGAATCTTCAGCCTTTCTATAAAACACACACACACACACACACACTCACACACACACACACAGACACACACACACACAAAACACACTATTTACGTAATGACATCATGGATGAAATGGAGATACATGTCCCTTGTTGATTCTTTGGGATAAGAAACATGTTTAATGAGACATGTTTTGTTTTGTAATCTGGTCTATTGCCAATACATTGTCTGCCAGAAAGAGGAAGGCCTAAAATATAAATGTAGAGAACCTACAGTACATTTGAAATATGTTTAGGATAACCTTCTTAATTTGTCTTAATCATTGCAGCCTCTGCACACGGTTGTGAGGCTTCCTCTCAAGTTTCTGGACCTCTGTCTCCCCCTATTGGTCCATGTGGTCACTGTGAAGAGCAGAGACGAGACTAAGGGATGCGGCTCAGCAAACGGTCTGGGCAACTACAACACAACTGCTCGCATTTATTCAGACCGAAACAGTTATAAAATACGTGGTTAAAAACGTCAGCAGCAGTGAGAACTGCTCTTATTTAATTAATCATACAGTAAATGTCATTAAAATCTCATCCAAACAGCTCACTATTGACCTCGGAGAAGAAACTTAAACACAAAGATTTTTAGACTTTAACTTGGCAAAGCAAGGGGTCTGTCAATGTTGGGACAAGTTGTATTAAAATGAGCCTGTAATTTATGTGAAATTAAAATAAAAGAAATAAAGTAGGTTATATAAAAAGTAGGCTATAACAATGAACTATAGACTTCAATTTGAATGTTTTTTATTCTGCACTTATGAGGATTAGACCTTAATATTTTAATGTTAATGATACGGATTTTGTGTAATCAAATAAAAAGTACACGATGGTAACTGCTTTTTTTTTCCTTGATAGAATATTAAAGTGCGTCACATTATGTGCACATTTAGTAGTTTTATAGCTCTTCTTCCATTTTCTTTCTCAGAGGGTATACTATTTATCTTTTAAGTATTAACTTATTCAACCTTACGTTATACCTTAATTTGAAATAAAACCAAAGAGTGTAAGGGGGGAAAACACCTTTTATACATTCGCTGGGTTTTCTCTGTTGTTGACTGCAAGAGTTCTTCAGAGCAGTCCTATTAGCCACGTCTCCGCCTACCAAAAGTTTCGCCCAATCATTTCCTTGCAGTCAAACATAAATCCAGGCATCGCCTCCTGCGTCTCTAGACTTTTCAGCAATCCTCCAAGAGTATATAGCTCAGTGGCATTTCTCTTTAAAGTCACAGTTGCAAAGTTGAGCATCAGAAGGCGAGCACTTGCAATTTGCCTTCTTACCAGCGAAACTGTTAGAAGTCGAAGGAGCTTCACACACTTTTATTTTTGACATTTTTTACTTAAAAGGATTCAAGTTTGCCGGTCAAGCTGTGCGCCCTCAGTCTTTGGGCACAGCGCTTGGATTTAGAAAAAAGGATTTTCTCTTTTTTTTTTACTGCGAGAAGCTGTTTCTTTAATTTTTTCGCATGAATCTCCTCGATCCTTACCTAAAGATGACAGAAGAACAGGAGAAGTGTCACTCTGACGCTCCCAGTCCCAGCATGTCTGAGGACTCCGCAGGCTCGCCGTGTCCGTCCGGGTCCGGTTCGGACACTGAGAACACCCGGCCGTCCGACAACCACCTCCTCTTGGGTCCAGACTACAAGAAGGAAGGCGAAGAAGAGAAGTTCCCCGTGTGCATTAGAGATGCGGTGTCCCAGGTGTTGAAGGGTTACGACTGGACGCTGGTGCCCATGCCGGTGCGCGTCAACGGCTCAAGTAAAAGTAAACCTCACGTCAAGAGACCCATGAACGCATTCATGGTCTGGGCTCAAGCTGCACGGAGGAAGCTGGCCGATCAATACCCGCATCTGCACAACGCGGAACTCAGCAAAACCCTGGGCAAACTTTGGAGGTAGGTTCGCTTTGCACTCTCAATCACTATTGCAGTGCTTTTTTACTAGCCGTCGTGCGCAGCGCACTATTTCTTCATGCGCCACCTGCCTGCTGTTTCACGTAGGGCTATACAGTGTGGGAATGTACTTGACTAATGCAGTTCATTTGTAATATTAATTGCATTTCTCTACTTGCCTACTGATTTTCTTTCATTCAGATTTTTGATTATGTCGAGTGCATGCACAGAAGAAGTGGGAAAAGCACACTTTGTATAGCTGCTTCTAGTTAATTATTGGTTATAAAATGATATGTATGCAATACTTCAGTAAATAAATAATCAACCGTGCCATGTGCTTATTGTTAATTGAATGCGTTTTAATGTGAATGTACAATTCTCTGTGGTATTTTCAGATTGCTCAACGAAGCAGAGAAGCGCCCGTTTGTGGAAGAAGCTGAGCGTTTGAGAGTGCAGCATAAGAAGGACCACCCCGACTACAAATATCAGCCAAGGCGGAGAAAGTCTGTCAAGAACGGCCAAAACGACCCCGAGGACGGCGAGCAAACCCACATCTCTCCAAATGCGATCTTCAAGGCGCTGCAGCAGGCCGATTCTCCAGCGTCTAGTTTGGGCGAGGTGCATTCTCCAGGAGAGCACTCAGGTAAGAAAATAAATCAGACATGGAATTAAAAAACAGATATATAGAAAATTAAAAGCAATTTTCTCGATTTTTTTTTTTTTTACAACGTGACTCGTTGTGGCACTGACTGTAGAAATCAATTAGTAGCCTTTAGGGCCTGGAACCGACACCTGTTAATGATTAGAGGGTTTTACAAGCCATCCCGCAGATACACCTGTCACTATAGTGCCAACAATCTCCTCTAACTAAAGCATTTCCATTTACCCTGTTATTTCATTTAACTGGGAGGCTAACTCTGCATTTCCTCTAACCAGGTCAGTCCCAAGGCCCACCAACACCCCCAACCACCCCCAAGACAGACCTCCACTCTAGCAAAGCTGATCTGAAGCGCGAGGGGCGCCCCATGCAGGAGGGCACCAGTCGCCAGCTCAACATCGACTTTGGAGCTGTGGACATTGGCGAGCTGAGCAGCGAGGTCATCTCCAACATGGGGAGCTTTGATGTCGATGAGTTTGATCAGTACCTGCCACCTCACAGCCATGCTGGGGTGACCGGAGCGGCCCAGGCTGGCTACACCAGCGGCTACGGCATCAGCAGCTCCTCAATTAACCAGGTGGCCAATGTCAGTGCCCACGCCTGGATGTCCAAGCAGCAGCAGCAGCAGCACTCTCTGACAACCCTGGGTGGAGGAGGAGAGCAAGGCCAGCAGGGTCAGCAGAGAACCACCCAAATCAAGACAGAGCAACTGAGCCCCAGCCACTACAGTGAGCAGCAAGGCTCCCCACAGCACGTCACCTATGGGTCCTTCAACCTGCAGCACTACAGTACCTCCTCTTACCCATCCATCACAAGAGCACAGTATGACTATTCAGACCATCAAGGTGGTGCCAACTCCTACTACAGCCACGCGGCTGGCCAAAGCTCTGGTCTGTACTCCACCTTCAGCTACATGAGCCCCAGTCAGAGGCCAATGTACACCCCGATCGCTGACACCACTGGGGTGCCCTCTGTTCCCCAGACCCACAGTCCGCAGCATTGGGAGCAGCAGCCCATTTACACACAGCTCTCCAGGCCATGAGAAGACGGCCGTCAGCACTGACTCTACAACACCCATCCCATGCGTAGACTATTTTCTGCCTGGTGCCCTTTGTGCCACCATGCCACACACCTTTCATTGCCAATAGAAAAACATGACAAGGACTTTTTTATAGTACTGAAAATGTATCTTTGGATTGGCTCACAACAGTGCCTTTTGTATTGGTTGGAATTGTGATTATATTTTTTTAGATATAATGGTTCAAAAAAGTTTAATCCTCTGTGAGGACATACTGGTTATAAATATTTTAGTATGTACTGTGTATGTGTTGTGCTCTTGTCATCATCCTCATCATCCTCATCATCATCATAGTCATCATCGTAATCAGTGTCATCCGCATCCTCATCATCACAATTTGAAGGTTTAACACATTTAAAGGAGCTGGAATGCCGGGTAAAACACCCTCAGTGGCCTTACTTCTCACTAATGTATCTTTGTACAGAAGTAAGAAATGTCTGACACTGCCGTCTTATAATACTTACAGCCTACATTCTGCTTTGAACTTTTGTACTGTACATATTTTATTGTAATTCTCATGAGATGCAAGAATTGAGCAATGCAGGTTCAAAATAGATTTGAATTTTTGGCCATGATACGACCGTGTCATCAGTAAATTAGTCAGATATTCTACTTCTTGTTTTTTGCTTTAGCTCAAATGATTGTGCTGGAAACGCAATAGCAGGTGTCATGTAATTCTCCTAGGGGCCTTACCGTGTTGCTAGATGTAACTGAGCAATGCTTGCTTTTATCTGGGTACTGCCTTGATACCATTGGTGCCTCTGAAGCCACAGTGGAGAGACTCCTTCCACTGGCATTGCAGTGTCGAAACCACAGCATGGCTCCGACTTCCTGCTGGAGGAGATGCAGGAAGTGACCTCTGACCTGATTCTTCTCAGCAGCCAGCAGGTCTGAGTCTGGCCATGCTTCTATCATTCCTACAGCCCCGTCCATTTTCCTAACCTTTTTTCTTAATTTATTCTTTAGCATTAATTTTATTTGAAAATAACTATTTGAAATTACCTTTTTTAATTCAGCAGCAGCTAACAGATGGTGGAATAGTTTGCTGTCATATGTGGTACAAATTTGTTTATTTATCATTTGTAAATGTTTCCGTATAAAAATTTAGTTAAGTACAGATTACGTACTGTACACAATGAGTCTTTCTCTAAAAAAAAAAAGAACAACTGGAAGGTTTCTTTTTTTTTACTTTCTAACAAATGATTTAATGAATATGGAAAGCAAAGGCTGTTTTTGTAAAGAATTTGTTGGAATCAACAGGATACTTTTTTTGTTTGAAAAAAGGTTGTGTTCCTCATTTTATATTTTATATCATTAGTTCTCATCTCGTCATCTCCTTAATGCAGTTTCCGTAGGTAAACATGGCATTGTCTTAAAAGCTTATCTTTTTGTATTATATTGTTTGCAATAAAAACAAAACACTGAGAAATATGTGATTGTCTTGTGCCATTAATCATACGCATGTTACATACAGTATTATCTGTGTGGTAGTATTTGTCAAACAAATATCAATGAGGTCTATCTGTACCAGTTAAAACAAGGTATCCTCTGCTGGCAGAATACTAGTTAAATAAGGTGTTATTAATCACTTTGGAACAGTCGTCAGTTAAGTAATGCTCAGAAAATGGTGGAACTCAAGAAAACTGTTTTAATGTGACACAGGTAAGTCACATTTATCAGAGGCAGCTTGTCATGGTACACACTCCAGCAATTTGATAAAGTTATCACTAGACCAATGTGAAGTGAAAAAACAAGCTGTGGTACCGGGAACACGGGGTTTGCTTCTGGCTTCTCAGACCATGAGGTCACAGGTCCATTATTACCACGGCCTATTGAGAAGACGTATGTCCACACACCCCCCCTGCCTGTATACACCACAGCTTAAAGAAACAAACTAGACATTGAATATTGTTTATTCATTACTTGCCAAGTAATATAGAAATAGAGCTGACCTTAATAAATCAGTGACAGTGTAAACACAATCAGGTACTACAGCTTTGTGTTGAAATTTGAGGCACATTCACAGATGACGTCTCTTTCCTCACATCAACTCGGCTGAACCTTTCTATGCCACCCACCGCTGTACCTCATCTCACCGTGATGACTGGACACTTTTTTTAAATTACCTCTAACTCATTGTACAATAGATTACACTCCGACTATTCTTGTGACACAATTAAAATGGAGAGATAATCATAGTATTATGTCCAAAACGTTGTCACGGTTCACCTCCTTAGCAAAAATATGAGATAACTTGCATTTTACCACTGTTTTGATGAACCAAATCGAATCATAAACCATGCCATGGCCTTATAATTTTTTTGTATTCACTGGCACCACTCTGTGTGACTTCCTCTTGAAATTTCTTGATGAGTTGCATTGAAAAAAGAAAGCAGACTTATAGTTTTACAGCATGTGTGCACCAACCTGTGAAGAGTTATAAAGAAATAATTGTTAATAAGTAGTTTATCATACTAGTTTATTTAATAAGTGATGTTAATTGGCTAGTGTGAATAGAATATGAGCAACAAAGAGTGCAAATATACTTTTCAAAAAACTGTTGAACATTACTGTTTAGTAGGGTTTGAGTTTAAAACATATTTTTTGTGTATTTCTAGGGTTTCAAAATACTATTATGCCATCTTGTAGTTTACTCAAATGCTGTGGGCAATATAGAACGTGGGAATCAGTAACTCAGCTGTGGTAATGCGGGTTCAGCTGTAAGGGAAATTACATTATTTTAACACACAATACTGCATGGAATTCACTGACTGGTGATGACAGCTGATTTTAAATCCTGGCACTATCACTAATTTGCAGTTAGAACAATAACATGCCTGAAGTTGTTTATTATGCTACTCTTTGTCTTTTGTTGTATCTGCTCTGGGTTTTTCTTCTTCTTCTCTTGTGACTTTACTTCAAACGGATGCCTCTGATTGAAACAGTATTGTGTTATATAAACTTGCAAAAAATATCAATACATATCAACATGTAAGACAGTGATCCTACTGCAGGCATGACTCTGCTGTCTCTGGTTAAATGTGAGGGCTGACTCCCCTCTGACAGTGATCAGCAGAAAGAGTGTGTGAAGCCCTGAGCCCACCTCCCACAGAGAGCCCCCCTGGGTCACATCCATCACCGGCTCACAGTGGCTCAGACCTGGAGCAAGGCAGCAGGGCAGCAGGGCCTCAGGGCCTAACAGGGCAAAGGGAGGCCAGTTAGTGATGGCTCGGGGAGAGCAGAAAAGTAGAGCAGGAGGAGTACAAGCAAAAAAACTTCACTAAGCCACTTTCTTTGTCTTCCAAACCAAGGAATTCTCTTAATGACTGAAAAGACTGAAATGATATTAGGATGCTGAGTCTCTTTTTCTTCTCTCTTTATTTTTCTTCAAAGACTTCAAAACATGAGTCCGAAAAGAAAACGCTGCGGACTGTCAGAAAAATGATTTGAAGGGAACTGTGGAGCGCATTCAGCACACACATTGACCTTACAGTTCTTAGGAGGAGTTCTTAATGTAAAATAAATCTTGCCTGACTCAAACCATTGGCAACAGTCATCCCAATGTCCTGATGCTGTCTGAGCAACACAGTATTCAGAACATGATTGGCTCCTGATGGAAGATGTTGCTTAAGAGATAAACAAGGGTCCATGTTCCTTCAGCTTCAGAGAATGACCAGAACTTTGTGCTCAATTGTTTCATTCTCAGGTTGTTGGCGTGTGTGTATGGGAAAATGTGAAAAGTTTACATCTGCAAGTCCAGCTTTTCAAAAAAACTTTTTTTCTTGAACAATAACTTCTTTATGGTCCCTTTCATGAAGAACCAAACCAGTATCTCTGTTTTACTTGTAATTTTAAACAGAAGATGAGTGTGTTTATGCATTTTTTTTAAAGGAATGCCAGAACGTGTGTGGATAGGATAGAAGTTTTTTGTTGTTTTTTTAGTCAGAGAAGACAATATTGTTGTGTGTGAATTATAGTTAGAGTAGCTGTAAAAAAAGTAAGCAAAAAAGAAGCAGTGAAAGCCATTTTCATTATGTTTCATCAGAAAAGTGTGTTATGTGTGACACCCAATTGGTAAAATGACATCAGGATCATGGTGACTCATGTGCTTGGCTTTTCGGCAGACACAAACAGCGTTGCCCATGCAGCAGCCCAAACATAATGATCAATGTAATATGTCCCATACAGTGACTTGCCAAAAGAAGTTACTGTAAGAACTACAAATCTTACTTTGAAATGAACTAGAGATTTTATAACAACTATGCAACATCAGATATTCAGGCTCTAGGAAATGCACACTATTATCCATTTCTGTACATCTGTGATGACACTAAAATAAAGATCATGTTTTCTGAACGGTTTGCCCCCGCCTTCTGACCTTGACTCAGAAAGTCTAGGCAGTGGCAGAGTGTCCCAGCCACTAAGTGGATCGGTGCGACGAATGGGACTGCGGCCCTCCGAACAGCAGGAGTGCCCTGATGAATGTTTCCAAGAAGCATCGGAAACAAGACCACATTTTTCTTTTCTTTTTTTCAGACAGGCCTTTTCCATGGGCAATTTTCCCAGGACGACCCCATTATTATTCCACAGAGACGTCTGCCCCCTCCGAACCCTATGGGTGGTCTTTCTAAAGGCAAAAGGATGAGGAAAAGAAAAGAAAAAGGGGAAAAAAGAAATCTGGTGAATCCTGCGGAGACTGGACAACAATAAAATACACAACAAAGTAAAATGAGACAAAATAAAATGAAAAGTCAAACAGCACTGTGACTTCTGGCAAGCTTACTCTACACTGACTGTCTGGTATGTACGTGTTTCATTCTTGTAACAGTGTTTCAAGGAAAAGTGATTTGAAAACTTCAAGTCAAGACAAAAAGGAATATTAAATTGTCTTCATTAATACATTATGTTCATATTTCAGAGTTAACGTTCTATATCTTGTGATCAGTTTCTTGTTCTGTGTTTGTGCTATATCAATCCTCTGTTTAAATTACCCACAGGGACAGTGTGAATGGACATCCACATAGTTGCTTTTAAATTGTCCAGTCCATGAAATCCTTTCTTAAACCAATAAGAAACATCCAGTGGAGGAAACCCCTGCTAAATCACTGAGAAAGACAAGCTAGACCACAAGGCCGTTTCCATGGAAGCTACACCATCAGCTGAAAAACTACTCTTTACTGACTGAAGTTGGGAGCAAAGGGAGGACACATTTCCTAGATCCTGAAGCACATTGATTATTTATATATTAAATCTGATGATTTACCTGAACAACAATTATCTGAGTCAACTCCCTCTTAGGGGAATTATACATACATTTAAGTTTACGATCCCTTTTTGCCACCGTTTGATATTGCTCACTGTTTGAGTAGATTTAGGAAGTGAGATTTTGCCCCGCGGCCATCCATCTTGCGCTGGGCCCATGAGGACATCGGCCTGTGCCAAGAAGCCGAGCTGGGCCAGCCTGCTGGAGCCCTTGGTGAGCTCCCTGCCTTTGTCTGAGGATGTGGAAGAAACCTGGCACCGGCCCGAGGTCAGCGTCACAAAATGATATTACCATAATCCCATTAAGTGTGTCTGAGGCATCATGAGCTCCAGCTCAGTCTGGAAGGAAGGTAGGTTAGGGGGGGGGGG
>NC_048421.1:9893410-9966986 GCF_013103735.1 Etheostoma cragini | reverse complement strand
GGTTTGTGGCTGATGAACTCACTTAGTGGATATTGGGAGGTGGTAGCTCACCTGCACTTTACATTGTAAATTAAAATTACATATTGTATATATACAAAAAGAAAGATTTATCATACTCATGTATTAGTGTGAGTCTCAGTTGAATCCTGTGTTTTGTCACAGTATGGGAAACCTATTTTCCATGACAAAAATGTACTGCATGACCAGAAAGAAATTTAAAAAAAAGAACGGGTAAACGTCCCAAAAAGGAAGACAGCACTCAATAATTAAAGCCAGGAGCCAAACAAGATGATGGATCAAGTGTGTTTTTCTTTAAGCTTTACATGATCAAGCTTTCTCATCCCTATCTTTATTATCCCTTGTCCTTTAGAAAAGGATTCAACCCAATAATAATGAGATTTTCCATCCATTTCTACATTTGTTTCTAATAAAGACACAGAGAGAAAAGTCTGGGCTGTCCAACAAGCCACGGATACAGTAGTTTATCTTTGCTAATTCCCTAGCTGTACCTGGTAAATCTCCACAGAACATATAAGAGCATGAGAGCTGAATACATGCCATGCTCCGGTGGTTGATCCTTGAGGCAAAACTGTGGCTGGCAAGATTATCCGACGTGTAATCGGAATGCAACCTAGTTTCTGTGTTGTTTAGTTGTTTTAAATTTTGACCACAGCTATGTATAAAATAACCAACATGCATTCAACTATTTATAGATTTGTTCAGCTACTTAAGTGCAAAGATGAGGACTGCTCGGAGGTTTCTGCTTGCATTCTAGGGTCACAACTTTTGTCTTTGTACTGTTCTGGATAACAGCTTGAAAAATCTAAATAAAATGAAGACTTGTCTCAGATTAGAGAAAAGTGGGAGGAGTTGAACATGGCATGGGAATGTATGTACAGTATATTTGTGTTTTTTCGAGGAAGCGGAGGTATTGCTTGCTAGTTTTTGCGGTGAGTACAATGAGTATTGCTGGCAGCCATTTCTTTACTTACAGGGCCCAGTATCTCAAACATACCTCTCCTATGTTTGTCCATTCCATCTACCGGACAACCAGTGAGCCTTAATCCCTTGTCCAAATAAGTTAATACCTCAACTAACATGTAAAAGTAAAGTTCAGGGCCAGATGCAGATTCCTGTGAGACAGACGGTGCCTAACATGGCAGTAAACCAATTAATTACACACAGAGTGACTCAGTTTGTCATGGAGACATTCAGTCTCACACACACACACACACACACACACATATACAAACACACACGCACACACACACACACACACACACACACACACACACACACACAGACATACGTCTGAAGGCTCTCTCTCACTCAATCACACACACACTAAAGGAGGAAATTATCTGTTTTTGTTTGGTGCCTCTATTTAACATTTTACAATAAAATCTGCCACCCTCCACTCTATATCCTTCTTTGTGTTAATGTCTGTGTTTAGAATGTGGGGTTCTTCTCCTCTCTGCTTCTCAGTCTTTTTCTTTTCCTGACCCCCCCTGCCCCAGCATGTGTTGGGATATGGTTCATCTCTGTGGCCTTTTCCTTTGGGAGAGGAGCTTTGTGAAATATGGGCAGAATGCCTTACGGTCAATGGGGTCTTCACCGGCCTCGTTTCCTTCATGCAGAGTTCTGTCAGAGAGTGCTAAGCAGACCCCCCAGGCCTGTTGCTGACAGCACAGGAGAAAACAGAAAGTATTGAGTTCCCTTTAAATTAAAGCAAATATCAATCCACTGTAATAAACAGAAGCAGTAACTTACACTAACTTGAGTAAAGAGGTTAATAAGACCAGTGTCTTGTGATTTGCCACATAAGGTTTGCTGTGGAGATTACTGCAGGAAGACAGCTGACTGCTCACATAACTGCGTTACAAAGCTGTGAGCTAAATCTGTTTTGAAACAAAAGCTCAAATCTGGAAAATAATAATAATGATTTGATACAAAATTTAACAGATCTGTCAAAAAGGGAGCAGCGTCATGTGCACATACTTCCATCCTGCAACTTTCACAAAGTTATGTGAGCTGCAGCCTCTTTAGAACATTATTTTGGAGCAGTTCTGGGATGGGGGTTGGGCAGGGTTTGGGTTTGCCCTGCTGTGTGCCCCGATTATTTTCTCCACAGGCAGTTTAGTGCTTTCCAACTACCTCTGAAGAATCAGCAGTTTTTGCCTCGTTGTTTGCAGAAGGGAATACTTTGAAATGAGGTGCAGGGGGACTCTCTGTAGGAAGCTTTTATGAAACTCTAAATTTAGAGAAGAGTTGTTTTTACAGATGCCCATTTCTCTCAGACAGTTTTAGTTATTTCATGGTGACATCTCTTCTCTGGAAGACATTAGTTTAATACAGCCCAAACTATCTAAAACTCTTCCTAGTTCAGGATCTGTATTTCTAACACACATTTAAATCTTTTCCAATACCATTTTTCTGCCAGTGGCTTAGAAAACATGGAATTAGTACCATGTCCCAGAGTGCCTTGCAGTAGCAGCTGTGGGCGACAGGTGTGTGTGGTGAGCACATGGTGAAGGTGATGAGGTCTGCCACATGTTATATGCATAAAACACAGCGTTGCAGAAAGAGACAGAAGGATACGCTAACCTCTTTTGGATCTATGTCTCTGTTAGATAAGCACAGCAAACAAAAACTTGCAATTGATCTGAAGGAAGAGACCGTGGTAATAAAAAAATGTAAATGTCTTTTTGACATGGATGAAGGAGAAATGTGAATCACTAACTTATGGGCAGGATCACACAGTGGGATTTCAACAAATGAGTGAGTTCTGTGCCCAAGTACAGAGCCAAAGCGGCCAGAAGGTACATTTAGCCCTATCCCCCTCGCTCTCTCTCTCTCCTTCCCTCCCTCCCTCCCTCCCTCTCTCCGTATCCCTCTCCCTGCTCTCTCTCTCTCAACCTTTTTGTCCAGTAATTTTCTGTAACTTGCTGTGAAATTCCAAGGAGACGTCAGGAAGAGAAGAATCAGAAGGCAGATCTTTGACTTTCAGTGGGCATTATAGCCAACTTTTTCAATGTAAGACTTCATTTTTAACGATTATACTTGCAAGAGAAACTTTAATTGTTCTTGTTGTATTTTACATTAACACTTATGTTGTATACTTACCTGGCACATTTCATCATTGTTAAAATTAACCCCAAGCAGATGAGAGGGAAAGGCTTTGGTATCTAACTGCAGAAGAGCACACACTGGTTGCTATGGTAATAAAGCCTGCTGGCGTTCATAGGCCTCAATGGCCAATAGGCTTTGGCTGATGGCGAGTGAGATGAAGTTCCTAACCCTGGGAAAAATCATGCTCTCTCCTGATTTATGATAGCTGTGAAAACTTCAAAATTCTCTCCCAGACGTGTCAACAAACATCACAGCGCAGGTTCAGCTATGCGTGTGCTCATGTGCAAAGATCCAACAGGCCTGTTTGACAACTTGTTAAGGTTTTCCTCTCCTTCCTGCCCTTTCTACCGTTGCACATCCATGCCCCTGTGGTCATTTGGGCGCTGACCCTAAAACTCTGAAGATCACTCAAAGGAGCCTCCCAACTACCACAACAAATCTGGCAACATTTGGCCTCCATATTTTTTTCCCGAGGTTTCCCCATTCAACTCCTTTTATAGCTTCTCTGTATTGTTGTACAGCAAACTGATTTGCTAGTGATTTAACTGTACCCTGTTTTGCTGCTATTAGGTATGGGCTCTACTCATGATGGGTATCAAACCCAACCTCATCCCCACAGAATCACAAATTCATAGGACAATTTCTCGACAATTGCTAATCTTTTTTTAATCTCCATTCACTTTTATGTCTGACAATTCAGGGGCAATCCCTGCATTACAGGTTTTATGTCCTAACTTGACCATGACCAAGTCCAAGGATCTGTGACCCCCGTGTCTAATCTGCAAGTACTCCATAATAACCATGAGAACAGGCTCTCCTGTAAGATCCAGGAATGCACAGTTGCATATCAATGACCCACATCAACAGAGAACGACACAGAGAGAAAAAAGAGACAGAGAGAGAGAGAGAGAGACAACAAAAAGAGAGGATAAAAGGGCCCCTTCCTAACACAGTTACACACACAAACACACTACAAATACAGAGGCAGGCAAGTCTGTGAAATATGACAGCCCCACGGTGAAGACGGTGGGGGTGAAGGGAAGCCATATTGTAACAATCTTATTCTGTGGTCATTAATCGTATCCTGCTGTTCCAGCCTCCCCGACCGTGTGCGCTGAGCGTATGTCAAACACATTTCCCCTCTCTCGGTGGGCGCACTCCCAGCCAGTTCTAATGCTGCACAAAGACACAAACCCTGAGAGCTCCTGAAGGCAGACAGGCCAGATAATCTCGCCCTCGGACTCCAGCGCCAAGTCCAGAGCCATCCGTAAAGACATTGAGAGACACAGGCCCACAAAACGTCCTGTGGTCTTGCTGCCGCTGATGCTGCCACGCTACATTGACAAAAAACACCCCGACAAATCCCATATAATATATATTGTGAATAAAAAGGAAATATTCAAAAAAACCTCCTTATCTCTGTCGCTGCTGGCTTAATGACTAAAAGTTGTTAAACGCTACTGTTTAAATGTACATTGCCTCACTGCAGCTTTTTTTTAACACATTGCTGTCCATAAGTGGCTTCTAAATAACATTACAGATGGCTTAGCTCAAAAATCTAAGTAGGCTTATACGATCAGTACAAAAGGGACACTTTAATGTGATATTGTGTTGGAATCAAGAACAAAAGTAATCACTTAAGATGCGTTTGTTGTATAAATGACTGCAGTTTCAGTATTCCACAACAATCCCCAAATCTGTTCATTGACAAACATACCGGTAGACAATTTCTGGGCAGCCGTGGGTATTTGGCAGCAGTAAAGTGGTCTTCCCTCTGTTCCTTTTTATCAATCTCTCCATCCATATTGCCCGTCATGCTCCCTCTTTTTCCCCCACCTGCTGGGAGCTCCTCATTAGGGAAGTGATAATGTAACCCCTCTGTTACATCAAGCGCTGCCGTTCGTCATCATGACTGACGAGTGCCAAGGTAGGCTAACTGAATGACATGAAGAAATGCTCCCATTGGCCCTGTAACTAGTTTATCTTTTGTCCCACATTTTTCTTGCTTTTTTTAACAATGCCTCAGTGCGTAAAGAAACGTTGACTTGAAAATGATAAAAGGCCACTTTAAAATAGAATGCTGTCAAATATAAACACATAAAACACATTGTTATCATCAATCACTTTATATTTCCATATCATAAGTGGGTCTGCACATGTCTTAAACAGCAACTCAGGACTATTGCCAGAAACCTGAGAAGTTTCTTGACAAGTGGAATCTCCAGTGCCATGGAAAATCAGTCCGAAAACCCATCAATCACAGCGCAGGAGATGAGTTGAAAGACCTACATTTCTCTGACAGTCTCTTCTGAGATACTGACAAGATAATAAATTGTGAATCTGTCAAAATAGCTTGATTGAGGAGATGTGTTGATCGTGAATCAAAACCTGCAGCCCCTGTAAGTGATATTGGTATGACTACTCTTGCTATTAAAAGGAACATTGCATTTTATGGCTTCCATCAAAGCTGTGGAACTGAATAATTTGGCAGGCTCAAGCACGGGGTATTTTATCTGGTCTTTGTTGAGATCCCCGGCTTACACTTCTACTACGTTGAATCAGTTGCTTCTGTTTTCTCAGGAGCTATTAAAAAAGTGAATGCAGAGACTCAAGTTTAGCAACACACATTTGTGTGGCAAAGATAAAAATGATAATGTGAATGTAAAGCAGATGCACAATGCACACTCCTATCATAAAGGCACACTTAAAATGATCAAATTAGTTTGTCTGTGGTCAAGCGACGAGTCTAGAGAGCTGAAAATGCCTTGACAGAACCCTTGACCTGGGTTTTAGTTGGGGTGGGTGCCTGTCAGTGGGGACAAGAGGGGGGGTTGATTGATTGGGTGCCTGTCAGCAGGCCCAGCTGGACATCCTAGAAAATATTCCCATCCATCAGATTGTCCAGACCCAGGAGGAGCTGCTTCCAGATGGGCAACATTGTCCCTGGGCCACCCTGGCTGACGTCTGGAGGACTCTGGAAGACTCTTCAAGACCCAAAATGTAGCTGACAGTAGCCACAGAATGCATCTTTGATTGTCTGTCTACACGCTTCTGGAGACATAGCACACACTGACACACACAACCTAATCGATAACCATACACCAGATAGGATTTGCAGTAACAATAGCTGTCATTGCAATCACTTGTCATAGCTCAGCCATCATCCACAGAGTGGAGATAAGAGATTGCATGGATGGTGCGCTGGCAGCGATCACTGTGTCTAGGGCCTAGTGAGGCGTTACATGGACACTTAATTGTGGTGCAAGGCATAATTGCATAGCCAGGACAGGGGGTAATGAGTTAATCCCCAGCCAGTCATCCATGATGAGAAGAAACAAGTCCCCAGCGCAGTAATTACACTGCTGCTCATTAACCTCTAAGCTTCAGGACACAAGGGAGTGCAATGTGTTCGTTTTCAATGATCTTTTGTATCTTGAAGTAGGTTTGATAACAGGTATCATTTGTTAGTGGGGGTCTTAGAACCAGGCAACAGTCATTATAGCATCCACCAGCCAACCCAGGGAGGCCAGGAGTTCAGTCAGTGATTTGGAGTTCTTGCCAGGTTGCAAGCCCTGTTGACAGATTTGAATGTATTTTCTAGGAAGGGCTATTCGGGAAAAGAAGGCCGCAGAGATATTTAGGGGAATGGGTGGGGATGTATGTGATCCCATGGCCCCACTATGACAGGCGTCACGCCACCCTCCACGTAATGATCTCTTCCATATGGACCGAGAAATGGTCAGACTGTGTTTACATGAGCTGATCCCCAAAACGTGTCCCAAGACTAGTTCTCTGGCACTGCAGCCTGGGAGGAGAGTAGACGAAAGACGCTTGGGCAATCTGGACACCCTCTACTGAAGGTCCATTAATGCAGACTGCACAGTGGCACCAAGCACAGCAGCAACCGTCCAAAAACACCCCCAGTTCCACATTCACTTAGACACACACCACTTACTGTTAAAGATTACACTCATCATATTTTCATAATTGTTGGAGGCACCTAAAGTCAAGGCCAAGTCAACACATTTTGCCTGGCAGCGAATGAAAAGAGCCATTTATGTGGAATGCATACCAAAAGCATTTCACCTGTGTTTGCTTCAGAAAATTGAAGAAAATATCAGGGTGTCAAATTCAGATGGCATCCTTAAATAATCTGAGCTTCTTCATCAACCTTGCACCAAAGAGGGTGTCAAATATCTAAAGTCTTTTAAGTTTCACTGCCAAACTAAATTCTGGTGCCGGCCATTGCAACGGTACGGCCACTTCAACGGTATTTACAGCCTCATGCATTGAAAGAAAATGTGTAAAGTGGAACCGTTCGGTCTGTTTGGTCTTTTGAAGCCAGTACACTTAGCAAGCCATAGAGATTATATTGTTTACTTTAAAACTGCACAAATGATCTACAAAATAAATGAACATCATCTATTGAACAGTATCCAAGGGATGTATCAAATAAGAGAGTGAAAACATCCCTCAAGGGGAAAATTTGTATTTAAAAAGAAACAAACAATAAGAACAAATGCTAAAAATCACTGCATCACAACCAAAGGCGTTACTTTGTGGAACAGCTGCAGTGAAGAGATGAATTGATGTACAACAATGAGCAATTTCAAGAGAATATTTAAAATCAATATATTAAAGAGATACAAAAACGATTTGAAGTGACAGTGTTGCATAATGACTGTGTGGTTCCCTGGCATCTATATAGTACGTCTAGTATGGATGTGTTATTATTTAATCTGCTATAGATAGATGGTAAAGAAAGAAGAAGAAAGGGAAAAAAAGAAACAAAAACAGTGTAAATGTGTTTAGGTATGTATGTATGCATCTGTGTCTATGATGTATAAATAGGTGAAGCATAAGATTTTGTATTTACAAAGGAATGAAAGTAGAGAAAGGGAGTAGGACCTGATAAGTTGTTTATGAACTTCTTCATACTCCTTTTTGAACATGAAATTAATTTTTTGTTTGAATTACTTTCTATCATTTTGGAAGAATGTAATGAAAAATACATGACCTTATTTATCTCTCATTTTATTTACATATGTATGCATAAATACATGTATATATGTATGATTTTTATTTTTTATTTTAATTTTGTACATGTTCAAAATAAACTACCAATACTATTCATCTTAATGATATGAGATAATCTCATGATGAGTGTCTGCAACACTACAACTCTGGTATAGCCTCTCCTCTATTCAAAACACCAATTCACCCTCAGAGTATAAACCTCTCTGTGGATGTTTGGAGAAGGAGGCTCTTCCCATAGTCTACTTAAATAACCACTTCCCCTGGAATGAAAACAGATCCTTTATAGGACACTGGTATCTTCTCTCCTACTGGGGCACCTCTCTCAGTCCTGACTGAGTTTGGGGTCTTTGCTTAGCGATGGGCGCTGTGATGGCGGAAAACTGCCCCTTCTCTGTTGACTCAGAGCTGAAGTAAGTAAGCTGAACTGAGGCCTTGTCTCACTGGGGACCAGCCGCACCCCGCTAATGACATCCAGCCCTTGACATTCTTAAAAAGTCTCTGGTTATTAAGGAAAACAAACAAGGACATCAGACTCACTCACTCTTTGTGCTAACAAATACCATCCCCAGGCAATCTGGTAGATTGCTGGTGCAACTCAATAGTCCCCTGTTGAAAATCAAATCAGGTTACGGTGATTTTGGAATGTACAGCAAGTGTAGCCCAGCATTTACCCTGTGAAATGAATGAAGGAGACAGCCGTAGATATGATAACACACAGAGTGTGTGCAGGAAGGGAGGGAGCCTACCTGACTTAGAGACTCAAATGTCCCACCTACTACACTGGGAGGAGCAAAGGAGTGAATGCATTTGCAGAGTCTAGAGTGATGTTACCTCATTGCAAGGGGTTTTGTGGTGGGATGCACTGTGGTGGGATGCATCATTGAAGGGAACTCTTCCACCCCCTCCACCTGCCCCCAAATCCCCTTCCTCCCCTCCCTTCCTCTCCCCCTGATCTTGCCACACATCATTGCCCTGCTAAACGTTGACAATTGGTGACAAATGGACTGCACCGCACACTGTGCGTCAGTTGCCCCGGGAGACGGTGGCGGACACGGGGGCAGGGAAGGAGAGCAGAGAAGGGAGGAAGCGGGGAGTCAAGGCGCCTGGCACAGGTGGCTGAAAATCAATACGGATCCGGCGTCTGATTGGGCCTGACAGCACAACAGCAGTGGAGTGTGGGAATCCACCTAGTGCCACACACAGCTAAATTGGATGATCGAGGGTAAGAGAGTAGAGGAAGAGCCAAGGAAAGAGGGAGGGGCAAAGACACGTTATTCCACATTCTCACAGTGACATTTTGACAGTGTGACAAGGACACGCTCGCAACGCATGCACACATAATACATATAAATGAGGAAGACACAGATGGCATCTGAACACTTACGCGCAATTCATATTTTGCATGTTTCTGTAGCTTGTTAATTTAACAGTCACAAGGGAATGACACTGTTCAGGGTTAACAATTGCAGCTGCTGACAGTGGCCTGATGAGCTGTAGGGAGACTAAATGCTCTGGTTTAGTGCAAATAACAACAACTCATACATGCAGACAGTATACACACACATTTGCAGCCTTTCTTTTTGTCATGCACAAACACACATTTGCTGAGCTTGCAGTCATACTAATTCACCCAGGGCTGAGTACACGTGAAAGTGTGGCACTGTGGCTACCGCTTGGCCTCAACATGTGACTAGCCATTTGCCTAGATAAGTGCAACCAAATGAAAAAAGGAAATAAAACAAATGCATACATCAAGACCAAAACAAATTTCATTCTAAAATATGATGATCACAGGTCTTACAAGGTTGTCATCCCCTCTGTCATGTCTTGGAAGACAGTCATTGGCGAGTGCACACAAAAACAGTTGACAATGTTGTTTCAACACCATAAAGCATGAAATGTTTTGGGGCATTTTACATTGTTCACCTACACAATCATAATTTATCAACACACTATTGTGTGGAATATTTCTGATTTTCCAGAAGACAGATGTACCTACTGCATCATCAATGTCAGTGATACCACAATTTAGTGCAGGGAAAAGTGACAAAAGACAAGTGGCACAAAGAAAGGGGTTCAATCAAACTTTCATGGGAAACAATCGCCATTAGTAATGAGTGGTGTTTGGCCTGTGCTCAAACTCTGATGTTTGTTCACCATGACTAAATATCCAATTTTACACAAATCTACAGACTGTACTTTCTGGCTGTGGAGAAGTCATTTGTGCACAATTTGAATCAATGCTGATTAACTGAGGTGTGAGCCAAAAGTTTCTTCATCAGATAGTTGGAACCCACACCCCGAGACACCAGTTCACTATTTGACATGAAGGAACCTAGAGTAAGAGACATTCCCACCCTGAACTCTCCCCCCCCCCCCCCCCCCCCCCCCCCCGGTGAAAGATCCCTCCCACACATGACAGTACAAATTAATCAAGATCCCAGACAAACTTTCACCCTTCACGCAACAAAAGGTTTTTCCCCTGCCCTCTAAGGACTCACCCTGCAATTAAACTACATATGTAAGTGTATGTGCATGTGTGCATGCTTGTATGCAACCCTATCAAAAACTGCATCCCATTGCATAAATTCTTACTCATGCATTAAACATGAGCAAATATCTGTGTCAAAACCAGCTAGCATATTAATGTGTGTGTGAGGGTTTGCTTTGTATGTGTGTGTGTGTGTGTGTGTGTGTGTGTGTGTTTGTACATGTATGTGGAGAAAAGTGTGTTTGTGTGAAAAAGGGGGGTGCAGAGGGGCGCCGCAATCAGCTGTGTGCAGGTTGCCGTCTTTGAGGGGTGGCTGGGTGGGGGTTTGAGGACATGCCGGCCCTGTGTGTGGGAACCCCGTGCTCCTCACTTCTCATACATTGTTCGCCTGCTCCTACAAACCGTTAATGCCACAAAAGATGCTCAGCCTATTGTGGCCCGGGACAGCTGAGGGGGGAGGGCAATGGGGCGGAGGCAGGCAAGGGAGGAGGGGTCTGGCCTAGCTTGAGCCTGGTACGGCTGCTACCTCCTCTCCTTTCCTCACCTCTCCTTACCTCTCTTCTCTTCTCCTGTCTCTCTTTCCTCTCTGCTCCCCAGTCCTCTCCTCTTCTCTTCTTTCGTCTTCTCTCTTCACTCAGCTCTGCCACTTAGCCCCTCTCAAGAGGATTTCGCAGGGCCAGATTTAGGGGGCCGATGCTTATCATACAAAAGAATTAAACTAACTCAAAGTCTGAGCTTTCTCTTCTAGTCTGCTATGGATAATCTGAGAATCTGTGAAGGAGGGCTTAGATGATGTTACATTTTCATTAGACTTCTGATAGCAAACAGGCCACTAATGGTAATAGCCCTGGGTGCCATTGTGATGCAAATCCTGATTATTTCTTTAATTAAAGCATCAGAGGGGGGCAAGCGGGGAGAAGGGGTGGAGTTGACACTGACAGAATTGCATGTCCTTACCACTACTAGACAAGGACTCAGTCCGTCCAGACTGGAGATCTGGGGCTCCGGGGGATTTGGCTGGTTTGTGAAAGGCTGGTTGGGTTAGGGGATTGAGGTTGAGCCTTTGAATCTGTGAAACAGGTCGCCTATATTGCCTGAGTGACGATAATTTTAACTAAGCCCCATGTAAGATCTTGCTTGCAGTTACTGCAAAGAAATCTGTCTGACAGCATCTTCATTTGAAGTGCACATATAGATTAAATTCACACTCTGCAATCATCAGTGCCCATCTGAGGTTGACACATTTGTGGTCTTTCTTATTTTTGGGGCATTTTTTGCCTTTAGTAGATAGTATCAGTGGATGGACAGGAAAGGTGGGAGAAAGATGGGGGATGACACGCAGCAAAGGGCCGCAGGTGGAACTTAAACCTGGGCCGCTGCAAAGGAATATTAAGGTTGAGGTCACATTAACTTACAAGGACAAAATGTTCCTGACCACTGTTCAAATCTTATTATGTTTATCAATGCAATGCTAATTCCCGAAAAACCCCAAACTTCACAGAAGATGGATTCAGTGAGCTGAACTGGAACCATTCACAACAAACTAGCAAACGATTGATAGCTGCGATGACCGTCTGTTACTGCAGGGTGAACATTGATGTAGTTGCTGCTGGTTTCCGTGTTGTTCCCCTGAGATGATCTGCGCCAAAATTGAGGAAGGCAGAAAAACAATGAATGTTGGGGTAGATGAGCGATCCACCCTCAGGAGCTGTATTGTTTGTCCTCGCCACGGTTGTGGTATTCATGGGAAGACTCTGTGTACCCTGTACGGCTGTGGACCAGATGTGGTCCTAAACTGACTGTGGACAGGGACTGCTGGTGGCACTGGAGACAGAGGGGAAGAGGGAAAGGGAGATGGAGAGTAGGAAGGAGAAAGTGTGATCAAATGTGTGCGAGACACCTCCCAAAACACCTCTGATCCCCCTCCAGTAGCGTGTGAAAACTATGTGTGTGCGTGTTTGTGTGTGTGTGCCTTTGTGTACGTGTTTATGTGCACACGTGTGTCATGGTTGGTGGTGAGTGCGAGCTGTTGGTGATGACTGTTGGAGGTGGAGGGATGTTGGGGGGAGTGGAAGGCGGGAGAGGAAGGGGTGTGTGTGGAAACCCTGAGAACTTTTTTTTCCCTTGGCGTAGCTGAACTGCTCTCCAGGACCACGGAGTGTTGCCCCCCCTGCAGTTTAAGCCTCTGTCTCTTTTTGTCCCCAGCACAACAGCCTGTGGCATTCCAAGGCAGCAAATCTGGCTATGCTGTCACATGGGGGAGATTAGCCAAACTAAGACCTCAATAGAATGCTCACTTTACTCACCCATTCCAGCAGTGCCCACCGCCTCCCCCCCAACCCCCCGCACCCAACCACCCTCACACACCCAATTTAACCGTTCCTTGTCTAGACAGAGTGCAAAGCGATTATTATTGGCAATATTGAGACTTAAAAGCAATTCTCTTTTTTACTGTCTAATTCCCAGTGGTAGACATGAACTGCCAAGCAATGGGCCCTATTTCCCACTGTGAAGTGCACTTCCTCGTTAGTCGGGCCTGTGCGATGCTCAAACTGGCCAAGCCTACAGTATAGCTTCTGAGACTAGACACTATATGTCTTCCAGTGGATTTACATCTATTTCCTATCCATTTTCTCTTGTAACTGTGGTTACTTCTGCCTTCTGGCTCCTCCGGTCCACCTCCCCCTCATAATGCAGTTTTTCTGGGCTTGGTCACAGATATTTAGAGTTATTCTAGCCACACTGCCACTACACACACACACACACACACACACACACACACACACACACACACACACACACACACACACACACAACATCCTTATCTGGCTTGGGGACACTCTGAGGAGGATCTTCCAGGAAACGAGGTGCTGGAGAGGTCTGTGGCTGCCTGAAGGGACCTAGGATGAACTGGGTAGGGGACAGGGGGAAACAGTGGGGTTCTGGATTGAACAGAACCTTCTCCTAGGGGGTACTGCAAGAACAAAGCCATCTGACTGCATTTAAAGACAAAGAGGGAAACACATATGTTTCATGTTTGTAGCATGTCAGACTTACACCATTTGTCCCTTTTACACAACCCCTCCAGGCTCATTTACATATGTATTCATGCCCAAATTGGAATTATTAGATTATGATTTACCAGATATGTTCTCTGGGTATGTTTTTTCAAACTCGCTTACATCAGGTTAGAGTTAATGCACTGAAAGAGGACACTTCACAGATTATAATAGTAGACAGAATCTGATGATAGTTATGTTTTCAGAGTTAAGTCCATTGTTCTAGTTATTGGTTAAGTAAATCAATCTTACTCTTTGAGTTTTATCTTTACAGATACAAGGTAGGCTGAGCTTCAAGAGGCCCAGAAGCTGAGGCCAGAGCAATAGTCTGACTTTGCAGCTGGAGTCTGGGGGCCACAGTTGCAGGGGCACAGAAAATAATTAGGTTTATTTTCACGTAATGGTCTACTGCCCAGAGCAGCACCATTGCTAAGCATAGGCAAAAAAGCAATTTAATCGCTGCCACATAAAAGGACCTCTCTTACCGCTCCCAAAATGGATGTCATTAATGGACCAGGTCTGGTTGAAAAGGGGTGACGGTAGGGGCATCGCAGACAGGGGAGGGTTAATACATTAAGGAAGAATATATGGGCAGGAGCTGCCCAATTCAAACTGGCGAGCCACTCAGGCAGTGCCTCTGTGGCACTGCCTCCCTCACCTGTTTTGCATTACAGACCGAGCAAAAGCAACAGTAAACCGTGAACCATGAAGTTGAACCATTAGACATTGCAATATAATTGTGGTATATCTGCTCTAAAGTCGCATACTTGACACGCACGCTGCACAGACCACGAGGGAGGAAACTTTAAACCTACACTACTCCTTCCTGTCATTGAAAGCCAACTGTCTGGATTGCCATGAGCACATAATTCCCTGAAATTGTACATCACAAATAACAATATATTGTTTACTTTCATCAACACAGATATTAAATTCTCATGAAATCAACAAGTTTTAGATTCTGCTTCCAAACATATTGAGCTGATTCTGTTTGTCCTCGTCACTCAGTCTTATGCTTGCTGCTGACGTAGGTATCTGGCAGCTGCAGCTATCTGCAGCCAACCCAGCGCACCACAGTCCCAGCACAGTCGCAGCCAAACCTAGCCAGGCCTGCAGCAGCGGTGGGCCCGCTGGCTTTTACTGGACAGATTAAGTCATGCTTTTGCATCTGGGAGACATTCTGAGACCCAGCGATCATCTAAGCCACCAATGATCCAACACAACCAGTGGAGTGGAGCACCAGTGACGTCCGTAAATCACATCATTTCCCATCAAGTGCAAACCCCTGTATCTCCAACCCGTGGAGAACACTACAGAGTGCCTAGCTCACCTTGCACCCCTGGTTCCAGAGCTGGAATCAATTTCCAAGTAATGTTTGCCCGTGGTTTTTGCGATAAAATGCTGTACAGTCAAGACGTGCTACTAATAAAGCAGGATGGAAATAGGTCAAAGATGAAAGTAATAGCTTTAGAATACGGCAATTTAGGAGGTCATGTGAGTGTAAACAATCAGAAGGGGGGGGTGTAGTTTCGTCTTTCATCTCAGGCGCCTCAGTTAATTTTACCTCTCTTTGTCTGGCTTTGGGTGCCTGTCAAAAAGACAAACCTTAGTCACCTCCTCTTGGCAGTTGACCCAGTTCTTATAGGCTGGTTTGCAATATGGAAGCTATGGGCATGTCCAAAATATCCATTAAGTATGGTTTAATCCCGACTCGTTACATCCCAGGGACATGGGATTACCAAGAAATCCAGGAAAATAATGGTTGGATTATTAATGGGGAGATCAGTGAATGTTTTTGTCACAGACGACCTCTTGAAGCTTTTGAGACGAACATACACAGTAACAACAAACACATACATACACAGTCAGGAGCAGGAGTGAAGTCAGTGCTTGGCACAGCAAACTGGTGTGGGTTCCTGAGATGTCAGGCTTCTGGCTCCACTGATTCAGGCTGTTACTGCCCCTTCATCCTATTCCTTCCACCCTTCCCACTTTCCACTCACAACAGCAGTGCTTTGCCAGTGGGGTCACCATCTCACACAACAGCCTCACAATGCTGTATTGTGCATAATATGCTAACATTGGTGGTGAAAGCAAGTGATTTTAGACAAAAGTACTACAGGTTTGTGATGTTGCTCAAACAACAATTTTGTCCCTGTTCAACAGATTCAGCTATCAGGAATTTTCCAGCTGTCTCATGTGGTAGTCTTTCAGCTAATAGCACCAAAATTAGTATTCACGACGCATCCTACACTTCCCTGCTTGTTTGCTCTCTGCTGTGTTCTCACCATAAATTTGGCTCCCGGAACAGCAACTTACAATGGTTAAATACTTCTTCTTTTGTGATTGCGTGTATGTGAAAGTGTGCATGTGTGCCTATGCATATGTGTTTGAAACACATGCACGACATTATATGTCTTTATTTATTTTTATAAATTATTGATTTGCCCACAAATTTTAAATCTAAGAAGGGAATCTGGAATTTCCATAAAAACTTGTGACCTTTGATGTTTAATTGCATCTGTAGTTTACGGGAAAGCTTTTGGAACTGTCTTTCAGTTCTGTTCTTGTCAAATCCCTGACCTTTTGCATGAAGACACAAACTTAGTGGAGCTTTGAGTAACATATTCACTGCAACTTTGAAAGGCAATTGGGAATTTTTAACCCATGCTCCGGAGGAAAACACACAACCACTGCGGCAGGTTGGACATGGAAACAAGGGAGTAAGCACGCTGAGACAGAAGCTGTGAATCCCCCTTCCAGAAGGCCACAGCTGGAAATGTGTAATGTGTTGTACTCCCAATGGCAAAGGGAATGCACCCCTGGAAGCCACAGGACACTCCCAGCCATCTCTTAAGAAAAGAGAAGCACAAGCCACAGAAGTTATAACAGAATACTACTCAGAAAAATTGTCATGTCACTACACACTGGAAATGACTGACACGCCGGCCTATTTAGACACACACACAGCCAAATTTCCCTTTTAGAGGTTGGTGAAAAATTAAAATGTGTCTGCATGATATCACCCGTGTCAGACAGACATGACAAAACAGAGAGAAGTGAAAGTGCATAATGTCTGTGTTCAGCCCACAGTGATGATGTCAAATGGTCTCATGGGGATCAGACATCTGATCATGCTGAGAATGTGCAGCATGTGAAACACAACTTGGAGAAGACATGAGCTTGGATGTGATAGGGTAATTAAATGATCTGATCATTACCAACATTTGATTTAATGACTAACAAATGAGTCAGGGTTTTTCTTAATTTTATAACGAGGAGTGAATAAAAAAATACTATATATACTGTACATCTACATATATATGTAAAGGGAAATCCAAGGCACACTTTTTCAAAAAAATTTAAAAAGCCTTTTTCTTTACTGGCTATTTGATAACAGAACATTTAAAAGACATAGGAAGAAGCATGCATGTTCTGTGTCATCTAAAACAGTATTAACCTAGTTGTGTTACTTTAGTAATCACAATTATATAATTGAATTATATAATTACTCTTGTTTATATGATTATTAGATGTAAATGAAATCAAAAGGGAAAGGAATGTCGTGTACAAATGTGTGTAAAATTTAAAATAGACCATTTCTGTAATCTGTAATCTATCTATCTAATACACACTTGGTTTTTCTGTGTGTCACTTAATTTCACAGAATGGATGTAGAAGACACAGATACAGAGCGGATAGAAGTGCTTTTCAGCTAGACTCTCAAAATTAACCATTAACTTCTTGGATGCTGTTTTTAGTTAATGTATGTGTGAACAATATACATCCCTGAACCTACTGAGAGTAACAGTTACTGAGGCACATCCTATACCTGATTCTGTCCCAGACTTACCCTATACACCTTCATGACTCAATACAGCAAATACCACAGTAAATGTGCTCAAAGACAGTACTCATGTGCCCATAGTACAAGGATTTTTCCAGAATCCTTTCCTGAATGCAGTGGAACCAAAGTCTCATAAGGGGTATCGGTTTCAACTTTCCAGCTCCCTATAATTGAACAAATTGCTTTGAATCAGATTTGCTTGCACGGTCTGTTCTTTGTTATATGGGTTCAGAGTGATTACAGGATCCTGACTGAGCTTTGCTTCAAATGATGACAAACTACAAGGATTCTCCTTGTAATGTGTTCTCCCTTGGCCAGTCTGATGTTGCTATGTATTGTTGGCTTGCTGCTATATGTAGAGCTAGTTCAGGTCATAGAGGGAAGATGGGAAAGTTTGTCTTTTTGGACAAAAAACTTGATTAAAAAAAGGATCAACACAATAAGGACAAATGTTTAAATAAATTTATAGAGTCAAGTTAGCTGTTACTGGCTCCAAGAAGCTATAGCTAAATTGAGAACAAATGCTTTTTATTATAAACTTATTTGGAAAGTAGTTTTCAGCCAAGCAACTAAGTTATTAATTGGCCACTTGCTGCTACTAACCAGATTACTACATATTTACTGAAAAAAGCCTTCATGTGGATTATTTGGCAATCGCATATGACCCTTCATCTGAACTCTGGAGCTACGCACATTCAGGTGCTGATACATGAAAACAAACACACTCACACCAGCTCTGTCTCCTAAAAAATACCTTCCCATTTAAACTCAACTGCATCCTCAATACATCGAGAGGGAAACTTGTTTCTTCCGGATTACATTTGTTTTGGATGTATCACAAATACATTCCTGATCTAATCAAAGTCCGCGCATGGGGGAGGTCAGTGTGGATTGATGAGTGGGAGAAACAGGGCATTTACGCAAACTTACTTATTTTAACCCAAACCATGATCTTTTCCTAACCCTACCAAGTAGTTTTGTTCAACCAGTGGTTAACCAGTTAACCATGCATTTAAAAACACAACCGTTTTGTTGGGTGCCCAGATAGCTCAGTTGGTAGAGAGGGCCCTCTTACACAGGTTTACTACTCGACTCAGCGAGCCCAGATTCAAATCTGACCAGCAGCACTTTACTGCTTGTCATTCCCCCCTCTCTCTCCCCTTTCATGTTCTTCAGCTGTCTTTCCAAATAAAGGCCTGAAAATGCCCAAAAACATTCTTTAAAAAACTGTTTAGTGAGCTGTTACAAGGACGCTGTTATGGGAGCATACTTTTTAGGAGACGGGGTTGTTCACACATAAACAGACAAACACATGCACTCTGCTTTAAGGTGAGTATCTTAATTGCAAAGTGATAATAGCCTGTTAGGGGACGTTACCCGACAACCATGACACATCCACTTTTCACAGCCAGCATGTCACCTTGGACATGTTTTCTAACATTTACTGTAATATCATCAGAGAACTTCAGAGGGGCAATTATTTAAAGAATCTCTACTTAATCATGTTACGTTTATTTTATACTTTTATCTTCTGTCATCTAGCCAAACCTGATACATGTCCAAATAGGATACAGCAAAAGAAATACAACAGCAGCATCCTTAATCTTTCTTTCTTTCTTTCTTTCTTTCTTACTTTCTTTCTTTCTTTCTTTCTTGCTTTCTTGCTTTCTTTCTTTCTTCAGAAAACGGAATGCTTATTGAGGCCACAGCAGTGAATGCAGCAAGTTTCTGGCTTCATCAATGCACTTCATTCGAGGAACAATCAGGCATACACTTTGATCATCAGCTGCGCTGTCCAACAACAAATCTGCTGTCACGTGAGTATCAAATGATTTAGCCATTGCAAGACATAAAGAAGAGATGAATAGGAGGAACAAATTATGAAAGATTACAACAATCCACAAATCATGCAAGCAATCTTGATCAATTATTGAACAAGGAAAGCTCCAAAAGGTTCACCTTCCCCATAAGGAAACCTCTTCAACAATGCATACAAAATAATACTGTACAGTGCAATAATAGAAGTGTCCTGAGTTTCTACTCAATAGAAATTCCCATGGTTTCAGCTGTCCTAGGTGCCTGCCAGTGGCTGGCCCATGCAACAGACAGCCATTTCCTGCCAGGCCCAGGTGATTGACAAAGACACAACAGGCCACAGAGCCAAAATGACCCGCTGCTCCACTGCCAAGCACTCTGGGTTATAGTGCCATTCCCATACAGAACAAAAGCGCCAAGAAACTGGAGATTAAGAGCTGTATCAATTTCAGTTTTATTGAGCACCTTCTGTACTCGAGGTTAATAAGTACAGTAGAGTCTGCAGCTATCCTCTGAGTGTCTTCCTTACAGGAGCATGAAAAAAATGACTGCGGTTGTTTTTCTTAGGCCAAGACGAAGTTGTCTGTCGGCAGATTTATACTTTGATAATGATGACATAGTTTATTGGTAGTGAGTAAATCACAACTTTAAGGTACCAAATCATGAGGTATCAACACATAACAAAAGATGATTGTCAAGTGACGTGCATCGGAAGTCCTTGGTGCACATCTCCCAGGATCACTTCAAGGTGAGATACCATCAGGCGGTAACGATAGCATCAGCTGCAGGCCCCCAAACATCGTTCCCCACACAATATCGCTAATTTGTTCCTCTCTCACTTCCCCAGAGTTCCACTGAGTGTACGTAAGCTTTTGTTTTGTCAAGTGGAGACAGCAAGACAGATTCCTTGTCAAAACTCTTTTCCTTCAGGCCTCTTTCATGAAAAGTTTGACTTCCAATCTGTTGACTGCACTGATGACACTACTCATCTGTAAGGGATATGTGTGTGTGTATGTGTGTGTGTGTGTGTGTGTGTGTGTGTGTGTGTGTGTGTGTGTGTGTGTTTGTTTGTGTGCGTGTGTGTGTGTGTGTGTGTGTGTGTGTGTGTGGCCATACATAAGCATGCACACTTCCTTGCAGTAGCTGTTGAGCTCATCAGGTTTTTGGATTAGACGGCTTCTCTGACAGGTGTCGTTAAAGTATGAGTAAGTGTATCTGTGCACAGGGACGCTCACGGGCTTACAGTTGCCTCTTATTAAAGAAAACATTCAACAGTTACCATAGCAATGGCAGCACTCTGAGATGGCTGCTGGGAGTGCTGACAGGCCTGTGTCAGTGCAAAATTTCCAACCCTGCTATTAAGGCTCACTCCATCTCCCCACCCCTCTTGACATTTCTTTTGTCAAGCCACTAATACTACTTTTCTTTGCTCTCATCTCCTTCGTACCCCTACATATGTTGCCATTTTTCACTTCACTCCCCTCTGACCATGCTCCTTGGCAGTCTATAACACACATACACACATAAACATACATACACACCTCAATTAGTTCTAGAAAGAGGTAAAGCGTCCTCCGTTTTCACACTCCACCCTGGGCAACTACCATGTCTACATATTTACCATAAAGTCCCATAATTTCACAAACAGAGCTGTCATTTCCATCACTCTCCACAGATCTAAAACAAGGGCAAAGTTTTTTTATGAAAGTAACACAGAGATAACCCTGCACTCACTCGAATACAGCTGATGTTGTGGAGGAAATTTGGAGCAGCTATTTTAAATATTCTTTCACAAAATGCATGATAATCTGAGAAACTAAAGGACTGAATTAAGGTTCAAAGAGTCTAACAAACGAGGAAGGAGTGCATTTGTTGCATTCTCTCACTACAGAGTTAAGCTGGACAAGCATGAACACTGTCAGTAACTAATGTCTTTTTGCGTAGGCAAATAATGGTGGTTAAAGAAATGTGTGTGAGTGTGGCATAAAAGTAGCACATACCAGTTAATGTGTCTCACCCGGCCAGCTCAGTTTACTGGGCAAAAGCTTAGGTGTTCTGCATGACTCAGATTTTCTGATTAGTGGCCTGTTTGCATAGATACAGTGCAACAAGAAAAAAATGGGTCTGAAAAATAACTAAAGGCATGCTCCGTTGAAAGTAATGATTAAATGAAATCGCAGGTTCAAAGTGGGTTCACTGACAAGTACCTTTGACGTCTGACATCAAAACTGATTGGCATTTATGTGTGCATAACCTTTGTATGTCTTTCTAATTTATTTGCATGCATTAGCTTTATTTTCATTTCACTGCTAAAACATCAACCTCTACAAGATTTTACCCGGTCTTTCCTTTGATACACAAATGTGCATACAGTAAATCTCACAAACAATTATTTATCTCCTGATTATATTGTCATTAATAGTCATTAATAGTGTCAGCTCACAGCAGGATTGGACTAATGCATGTCCGTCTACATGTGACCCCTGTCATGTTTTGGCAAAGTGTAGATGGTTTTTCCCTGCATGCATGTTTAGGCTACAATGACCAGATCTCTGAATCACCGTTTAGTGGTCCATCGATATTAAAAAATGTACAGGAATTAAAGTAAAAAAATTTGCACTCAGCTCAAAACATCCACCCTTCCTTCTCAGTATAACTTTTCACGCATTAAATAGTTATTTTTTAATATGCTTTGACATCCTGGTTTATTTGCAAGTCATGGTCATGCAAAAGGGAGCCTCTGAGAGATTTGTCATAGTGCAGCTACGTGATTTATGAATAATTTTCAACCAATGTGAAACCATCCCAAATGTGCTTTTACAAGCAGAATAATATTATAAAATGTTGGCATCCCCACCCAAGTTCTTTCATCTCATTTTCTTCTCCCCCCCTTAATTTTGCTCTTAATTTTTAAGGCGCTTACTAATAACGTACAAGTATGAATTGGAACGACTGCAATCTGATGACAGATTCATGGTGAATTTAGGAGGAGGCTTTTCATGTGATGCACAATGAAATTGTTACATTTCAAGGCATGAATGGAGTTCGGAAACCTTGCTGTATCCAATCTGGTAACGAGCCACAACTGTCAAAATACTGGACGAGAAGCAGTATGTGCTGCTGTGCCAACATATAAACAGGGGCAACACACACACACACACACACAGACACACATCCTCTCAATTCACCTTTGCTCTCTCACCCAACTAACAGAAATGCATGCAAATACATGCATATGTGCAAACACACACACACACACACACACACACACACACACACTCACACACAACTTTGGACTGATACTCTCCAGCTAATGTGACAGGCCAAACAAGTTTGAGCAGTGTATATTCATATACTTTTCATTAACTTGCCTGGCCTGGGGCCTTCGACACAGTAGGCAGTGATAGCAGGGTGGGGCTCAAGTACCTTCTACTGTGGCACCATACCTTGCAAAGCAGCACAATACTCACACTGCTGTGTGGTAAACAGTGGAGTCCCTTTGAGTACACATATAGGTACTTTGTCCACGCCACTTTTGTGACTGCCAATATTTTAACAGCTTTGTATTATTTTGTGCATGGAGGTGAAGGTTCAATTGCTTTATGCTCTATGACGAAAGTCACATTTTATCACAAAGAAATGCGCCTGTTCCTTTATATGGCCATACATGACATTCCATAATTTGACTCATTCTCAAGTGGTTGTGTATCACCAAGACAACATATATATAAGCCTGTCCTCCCAGTGAACTGTGCTCTGTGCCCTGATGAAGTGAAGGGGAACAACAGCCCTCATGGCTATGGGACAGGTAAATTGCACTGCGAGACAAGAGGCTGTTTGTGTGAGACAGAAACATGAAACGTTCTGATGCAGGAAGTAAGAGTTTTTTTCTACCACTGTAAAATAAAGAATTAAACCCTGGGAAGAGGGAGCATTATAGAAACAATACTGGCACCTTTGTGTCTGTGAAGGTGCTAGAACAAGGTCATGTATGACTGACAAGCAATATGTTCCCAAGCTGTGCATGTCTCATCGTGTATAAAATTGCAGCACAGTTTGAACAACAGTGGGATGTTACCATTGAAAACTGTATGGTACAACAAAATTGCCCTTGGAGCTTGCCCAGGCAGTAATTGAGCTGTGGAAGTGTTACAGTATTATGTGTGCAAGTCACTGCAGAGCAGAGATGGAAGGAAATCCAAAGTTCTCCTCTTTCCTATTTACAATTGCTTGGTCTATGTTGTTGCATTGGCCAACATTGTCAACCCAAATACTAGAAAGCAGGATCCAGCATGCATGATATCTAATTTGCAGGATTCAGCTATTTTACTGTACCCCATTGCCACTTATCAGCTTCCTCTTGTCCCCTGAGAGAAGTCCTTCTGTCTCCGAACATGTAAAGCAATACCCTCACCCATCCAAAGTAAATCTCTGTGTCTTTATGTCAAATAAAAAAATACTTTATCTCCAGTTTAACAAGAAAGCAATTAACATAAGGGATAAGCTGCATTCTGAGAAAGCTATAGGTTTGGCTCAAGAGTTGATAGCTGTGATATGTAACAGTATCTGAATATGAAATCCTGTCTGCCTCACCATACAGTCCTGTTTTGGCAGCACTGCTGTTATGCTAACATATCACGTCATATAACCATGTTGTAATGCCAAGATACAAAGACACTGGGATCTTGAGATATTCAAAGATGAGTAATAAAAAGCCATGATACAGATACCACATGCTCGTATGTTGAAGGATGATGAGGTGCTAGGATGTCAAATCCTTGACACTCAGAAAGCTGGGTGATAGACGAGAGGACAGGAAGAAGACGAAGAGAGGATAGGAGGTACGGGTGCTGAGAGAGATTCAAAGACAGTTCCCATGAATCATGCCAAGGATTGGGCTGGGGCAAACAGTCTATGACCTCACTGCTTTGCGGCTGGGTAGAGCTGCTCAACAACCTCACTACATTAGCCCCTCCACTTTTGTGGTTTTTTTGGGACGGATCAAGAAAGCCCAAATGGAGCACAGAACATGGAGGTGGGCTAACGGCCCAAAAATAAGCTGGAGCCAGCCAAGTGCTTGTGGTTGTCTAGTCAGGTCAACCCCGGCCAGGGTAGAACATTGCCCCATCCATCCAGCAAAAAAGGCTTACCCTGGCCTATGTAATGACGGTGTCACAAGAGAGCAGCCCTTCTCTCTGACCCAGGCCCTCACTCTGTGCAACCCCCTTGGACTGCAGATGGTGGAGCAGGAACAAAGATCACAGCCAACTGGCATTGGAGGTGGAACCAGTGCTCTAACCCCGCACTTATGTGAAAAGTAAGACTGTATGTGAGCGCAAAGGAACGGACCATTTCAGGTTTAAGGCACAGTACCCGTAGTGGATAAATTGAAGCCGTGATAGAATACATCCTGCTTAAGAGAATGGAAAAAAAATACGTGCTGGGCAGAAAAAAGTGCCTCAATTTTAAATTCAGTCCTACCCACAGTAAGGGTGTATAGGTCTCAAGCCATCCTCTGGTAGTCATGTTGGTGGTGCTTTAGCAACCCTAAACAACTGAATGTACTTACACTTGGCCATCTTGACAAAATACTACAGAGATCTATTCAGTAGACATAGTTTTTGTCCCATTTTCTATGTTACATCGGCCAATTTGACAGATGATAATGCTAATATGCAAATTTGTTGGAAAGCTTTAAAGCAATAAGCAGATACAATAACATCTGATTTGTATATTCCTATATAGATTAGCACAGTTGTCCCTATTAAATTAGCCTGTTAATTACATTAATAGCTATATTGTATCTGTTTTTCTAAACCATTTGTTTTATATTATTTGCAACATCAAATGTGTGATGCAGCTGCAGATGTGCCCACTGTATGCAATGAATAGATTAGGCTGTGCATGTGTGAGTGATTTGTAGGTTTTCGAATGTGCATGGGACGTGTGGCGGCATTCACGTCATTAGAAAGCTCTTTCTCTCTCTGTAACTTTTATTCCTCTCCCACAGAGCGGAACTATGTCAAGCAGCTCTATCTAGCTCTGGCCAGGATGCTAACCAGTCCCAGGTGCCGTCAGAGCTAGGCTAACACAGCACGCCCACCTCGACTGTGAGGCCTTGGGTTTCACCTCAAATTGCAGGCAGCCCTCACTCAAGGATCCAAAATATACCATAAAAGTGCTGTGGCTAAATAAGGCTAGCCCTTGTCCCATGATGCATTATAAATCTATCTACAGTTTCATAATGCACTATGAATCTAAATCACATTCCTAAGATATACGGACTAAGGTTGTTTGCTCTGGTTAAGTCCTCTGTAAGCGGTGAATAAAAGGGATTGCTCAATTCCCCCTGCCAACCAGCAGGGCAGTAGGCAAAATGAATAAAGATTAAGGAATGCCAAACGTAAAACAAAGCGGTTTCCTTCAAAACTAGGTGTATTCTTTTGTATTTTGATAACCCTGATCTTGATAAACCAGCAAAGAGTTAAAGTCTTAATATAAACTTCCTGTTATACCCACAATACTTCCTTCTTCTGTTTGTGGTGCACAGTATGTGTCTGCTTGATAAAAATTAAGAGGCAGAACTAACCCAACCATTGAAGTTGCTAGTCTAAATATGTATGCTCTTTAAAATTTCAGAAATGTAACATCAGTCAACAGATAAACATGTAGTGTGCTGTTGAAAAGTAAAGCAATGCGGCTGATACTTTGATGCTTGTGATTCTCTACCGCCATTTTACCTAAAAAATCATGTGTAGGTATTCGGTCATGCAGGCAAATGTGTGTGAGGGTGATGTGGTTCCATGCACAGGTAGGTGAAGGGAGGGGTGCAGTGGCTACGTGCCTGCAAAATGCTTTTACAGAGGCCTGGCTAAGGTAAGGTAAGCGGAGGGAGCTGTAGGAGGAGAGGATGTACTATGATAAATCTCCTATACAGTACACAAGGCTCTACCACCACGCTCTTCATGTAGACATACCATACACGTTATGCACAAGTGCATACTAAGAACAAGCTAAACAACACGTAATCCCTTCCATATCACATCCATCACAGCCCTCCCTGTGTGCAGACACGCGTATAAACTCCCCTCCACCTCACCTACATCATCCTTGGGCCCGTCTAAGCCCTTATCTCTCCTTCTTCCTTGTCGTCTTGTCATGTAAAAGCTGCCACCTTTCATGTAACCAGTGGTTTTAGATAGCAGCCAAAATGGCTTGATAACATAATTTCATCCGCAGCCCCCATTATCCAAAGTCCTGTTCATTATCTCACCTGGCATCGGGCCCATGATTTGTTGCCTGTTCTCCCTGCCACCCCCTCCCTCAACCACACATCTACACACCCACACATTGCCACCTCTTCCCTGGAGTCTGTGCCAAAGTCTGCAGCAGGCAGCTCCTTGAGAACATGTCACCACATATCCACTTTTTTGGAGGCCATTTTAGATTGTTTAGTTTGTCTAAGTCACAGCGGAGGAGACATTACGGAGCTCTAATACATTTGTCTTCCAATATGACATTTTGATATCCCTTGACATTAGCAACACTGCAATGAAACGCACAGGGAATGGTAAACATCTCCATGACTTCAATTTTTAACACTAAAATAATGTCACTGTGCCAAGCAGATCCCACCCCACAGCTGCAATATCATAGCTTGTCGGTGCAAACCATCAAAGACACCCCCAAAATGAGGATATGATTTAATCACTGCAAGAAACAAATCTTTATTTCTATACAATGAGGTAATTCCCTTCATCTTTTTACTCTCCTTACCAAAGTTGCATCAATTTGTCTTGCAAATGTTTAATAAATCCGCTATGTTTTTACGTCTCATTGCCTTTTTTTTGCTGCTTCGCAGGGTCAAGCACAGGCTAACTGATGTCATCCGATTGTGAAGGCTGACTTTTTTCTTGTTGTAGTGTCTCTATCAGTCGTCATCTGATTCAGCTGTTGTTTGCTTTTCAACCCACACGGAAACAAGATTCTTGTCAACACTCAAACATGACATCACGAGTAAGAGGAGCTCATTAGGGTGCAAGTTAGGTGTGTAATTTGTGTGCAAGAAACAAAGCGGAGTGAAAGAACTAGTACAGAAGTAGAGCACACAGTAGGCCATGAGTTATGGGGATATGACACTCAATATCCCCTTTAAAGACTTTTTGTTCTTTGGAGAAGAGTCCTACGGTGTAGCAAGGTAGAGTGGCCCATGGTGCCATCTGCCATCTCTTTCACAACCAGGATCCATCCTTAACCCTTACCAAATACAAGGATCTGATTAATTGTGCAAACCACATTAAAAACTGCACTTCTAATCTCAAAATGACTGAATAAATGTTTGTTCATGGAGGTAAATACAGAACCTGTTTGAAGAAAGAATTTGAATCAAATTTTGAATGCGCCACAGGTTCAGTGTCGGTTTATATTTATATTATTGCATACTAAAAAGCATATTGACATGTCAATTGTACATAAAAACAGTATGTTTCACTACAAATGCTGAATGACTGTATAGGTGAGCAGCCAAGTAGGAAGAACATGAAAAACAGGTACCGGTATTGTTACCTGTCTGTCATATAAAAAATAAATACAATACAAAAGAAAAATTAAACATTTTCCGTTCATGCACCATTGGCAACATCTTTTCATTTTACAGAAAGTGTTTGGCTGTGTTGGTGTGTGTGTGTGTGTGTGTCCTGTCTTGCAGGTGCAGGATAATGTAGGGAGGGAGGAGTTGAAGTACTGCAGGGTGTTGCGTTGCAAGGAGGCAGTGGGTGGTAGAGGTGGAAGTGCAGTGGAGATAATCCCCAGCTTTTTCTCTAAGTCCTGTGCACGCTGGGCAGATCAGGGACTGAGGGAGGAGTGGTGCTACCCCATGGCAGTCACCCAGCCCCGAGCCTTCCACCTGACCAGCCTGGCAGCCCTGCAGCCTGCGGGCCCAGAGGGGCTGCTGGTCAACAGTTACTTCTAGCTGAACAGACTTTGAGCCTGCTGTTGGAGTGACTGTGTCCTAAACTGCCCCTGTCCACTCAGCATTAGTAGGTTCTAAGCTTGCAATGCCTCCATTTCCTGGTCACCTCGAACACTTTATCATACCCTACATTTCAAGTTTCATACTCTTTGTAATGGTCCAGGGATTTCTGAGTAAGAATGAAGTGTCCGGGGGGGTTAATGCGCTCAATATGTGTTTGTCCCTGGGGAGAGATGAAGTTTAGGGGTTAACCCGTAGGTCACAATGCCAGGCGACCTCAGAGCACTACTCCAGGCCGGGCCCAGATTCAGCTGGACACCCTGAGGAAAAACCCCTCCAACCTATACATCCACCCGGATTGCAGTGGGGAGCACCAGCTGTTAAGAGGCGCAAAGGAGGAGGGAGGGAGAGGTAGAAAGGGAGCTCAGCTGACAGGATGTGCTCTAGTCACAAGACACTCTTTCACTCCCATACATTCATCCCCCACTCTGTGTGTCATCAATCATACTAAACAATGTCTATGTTCATTAAAAAACATTTTTCCTATTTTATGTAGTCCTACAAAACAGCAACAAACAATGCCTTTAAATAGCTTTAAATCACACCAATTCTGAGTAAGTCCTGGATGTGAATCCCGAAAAAGCATTGTGGTGTCACAGTTAATTGGTCCCCCCAGTGGCAATAAACTGTGGTTCTTCCTCAGACGGCCGTAACCTCTCAGTAACCCCACTACCACCACTGCTGTCATTATGGCCATCACAAGAGCTTTAATCATGTGATATGCAAAACTTGGCTCCAGTGAAGCCACAGCTTCACACCCATGTCCACCGGCTCGCCGAGTGACACCATGTCCCGGTTGTCATCTTGTAAACAAGAGCCTAGCACATTGCTATGCTAGAGGGATTCTTTAGATCGCTGAGCTGAATGTTTCCCCCTTCCACACCACAAAGTCATTTCTCTCTGTCTATCATATCAAATAAGTCCCTCTCTTGCTTTTTCTCTCTCAGGGGAGATCCAAGTGCTTTAAATGATGGGGATGACATATGAGATGTATCAAAACAGGAAGGAAAGCTTGAATGGAGTTAGGGGTATTTAGTGGTCTGATTCTCAGTACATGTCAAGTATGCGTACGGTATGACCAGATTCGATTTGGTTAGGTTGCTCAGGTATAGTCTTCAAGAGATGAAAAAGGTTGTGTACTGCTTTCTCACAGTACAGACAAGCAAAACAATGAAAAAACGTTAGTTAGAGAACCATCATACACTAAGTTTGATTATGCTCTAATTAGACCAGAAGACATTTTCATTATATCCCACGAGAAACCTTGCCTGATCCCAACAGGTGCCAAATTACACTCACCTGCAAAGATGACAATGTCTTTATTAAAACTGCTTCAGGTGTAAATGGGACTGTTTGCTAAAGGCCATTCTCAGGGAGCTTTAACATGGGAATGTGTTATGTTTTTTTTTTTTTTTTTTTGGTTTTTACCTCTGCCTGCCGCCCCGCCTCTGCATTTGGGTCCTTCCTCCTTGTACCACAACAGGAATGCTTTCTATCTACCAGTGAGAACAATGAAACGTTTCACATTTGCATTAAAGGAAAGAGCTAATTTATACCATGCAGCAGGAATTTGTTAGGAAGTCATATTAAGACACTCCTGACAGGAGCACAAAAACAAAACAACTAATTCCCAATTAGAAGTTCCTGCATTTTCTCAAGCTGAACAATATACAGAATCAACAGACTGGGAGCCCCTGATCCTGCTCTCCCACACAAACATGTCCCCAGAGAGATGACACATGAAGCCAACTGCTGGACATTCTGCACAGTCTTGACTTAGTCACATCAGGCACCCACCCCAAAAACCCACTGTCAGCAATTGATGTGTGTTTATAGAAGCAAAACGTGCCTCAGCATATGAGCATGTCACACAAAACATCCATATTTAGTGTTTTTTTGCCTTGTGGACTGAAAAATTGGGTTTTTGGTTCTCCGCTCAGCCTAATTATGTTGTATTGAGAGACGTATGTTGCAAGTGGCAGATGCTACTGCTGTACTTTACTCTACAGCCCTCACCGACTGGACAAAGGCCAGTGCAATGCATTTCAGCTTTCAAATAAAATCCCCTTAAATGAGTGCATTCTTGTTTGTTTTTTAAGCACAGTGAAAGTAAACTCTGTGAAATAGCTCCCCTCAATTACTGTGTTGTTTTAGCAAATGGACTTGCTGAGTCGTGTCCAGACACTTTTGAAATGCTAAAATGCACAGAGCTTAAACGCTAGAAATACTCAACAGATGTTTTAAAAAGTGCTCACAAAGCCATTCATGCGTTGTTTAGCTTTGAAATACATCATCATTTGGAGGACAATGAAGTGTCTTGACCAATCTAAAATGATCCTTCTAGGTGGCCATTCTGTTCCATCTGCACCATGAAAACGTTTCCTCTATACAGTGATTTTAAAAACAAACTTTTGTCTTTTTTACAAGTGGTTCCCCGTTTTGTTTGCATCCCATCCAACGCTGCATGTGGGTGACGCAATGCACATTCTTGCCAATGCCTTCACAATCATCTGCAGGTGGAGAGGATGCACTAAGAAACAGGCTATGTGCTAACAAAGACAAGAAAGAAGAAGACAGCTACCAAGCAACCATGGATGTAAATTAGGGATGTCGCAAGAACCAACACTTCGGGACCAAGTCAACGCCACAATTTTACAAATGTGACAGCACTCGTTTTTCTGCAGCACCGCAGGCACTGGGGAGGCAATACTTCCGGACCTGAGGGGGGCGGCAAATATGCCTACAAGTGTTCTAGTCTTCTGTTAAATGCAGAGTTTTATCAGCACGGAAGAAGAGCACATGCCTCTAAGTGCCTCCTCCATGTGCACGCCGACGGCTTGACCACAGTAACCTCTGGCTTAACCATATAGCTACTGCAACGGCTTTCACAAGCTCACATGAAACTCCCAAACTGCAAGTAAGTCTGGTTCTCTCTTAGAGCCTATTATTAGCTAACCTTGGATAACTTTATTCTTTGTTCCAGCAGATCTCTGATCACCATAATGTCAATTAAGTTAACTCCAGAGGCAGATTGGCCATCTGGCAATTCTGGCAAATGCCAGAGGGACTGGACATTTTTTTTAAATGTGGGCCAGTCAGATTTCTTTTTTTTTTAAATATACAAATAAATTGTCTTTGCAGGCCAAGAGGGCATAGGACAGGTTTTTATTGCTTGCAATATTTCACTATGGTTTTAACAATAGTAATCATGTTAATACCTATAGGCTAAAAAATATAGTCGCCGGCACTCCAACTGCTGTCTGTCCATGCAGCCGTCTGATGGCATCAGTATTGCACTGAGAGTTTATTTACCGGTTAAAACTTATCCTTGTTGCGTTAACTAGTAGTCTAATTCGGTGTTTTGTTACAGTTGATTTTAACGCCTGATGTGAAGTGTAGGCCTATAGAAGTTGGTTACACATAAAAACCCTGAACAAGCAGTGTCATTCTGCTCTGTCTTTCTGCTGTGCCCCATTCACTTAGAGGTTAGTTTTACACTACATAGGTTAAACTGCAATTAATCTGCGGTTCACATGTATGCATGAACTGTGGTGGTCCATTACACATGGCTGATAATATTTGATCAATAGAATGTAAAAAATATTACACCTCACAGCTTTTTTTCTTCAGCACAGAAGAGTCAAATTAGAAAAATTGAATGTTAAAAACATTAATATAAACTTTCTCTGATGTGTAAGTAAAACACATTAAGTAACCAGACTTTGAGAATCCCAAAAATAGTGTTTATCATAAAAGAATGGATGAACGTGATGGTTAAATAACATCTTACTCAAGGCAATGCACCCAAAATGGATAAAACATGATATACTCTAAAGGGTTATGCTTCTGAATGGTGTTGACCCCAGAGCTTTCTTTGAAATAGGAAGCGTTTTGAATTTCTGGCATAGACAAGAACATTCGGAGGCTTTTCTGATAGGATCACACAACGTCAATTTTCTGGGCTACATTTGAAACAGGATGAACAGGAAGACAAAGCTGCCTTTGAAACATAAACACCAGTGGAAAAAAAAAAACTGAGTCTGCAGTATTCTGATAATTCTCTGTTACAAGATTAAATAAGAATAGGGCCCTGCTATTCTCAAAAATTCCTGATTTCTGCTAACAGGATGCATGCTGGGTCTAACATTTACCCTCTTTGGTATCATTATCAAACATGTGCAGCCCAAATATAAATTTATTAAAATCTAGAGTCATAGCAGCAAATTGTGTGAACCCTGGTAGATTGAAAGTGGGCCATGGACCCCAACAGAAGGTGGGAAAGGCATAGATGGTGTTGATTTGTCCGTTTGGTATGTCCTTTACTCTGTGCAAATACGCGTGCTCAACAGGTATCCTGGTGTACGTACACTTGCGACAGGGGTGTAGCAGCTCAATCAGAAGTGTGTGTTGGTGCTGAGGGCCTCACTGGCTGTATAAACAGGGCCTGACTACCCTGAGAGCTGATGGCTATCGACTATCCCAGACACAGCAGTGACAGGTCTTATCTGGAAATGGTATTGATAGATACGTGTCTACGTCCAAGTGTGGGTGCATACCTACAGTGTGTTATATGTACTCTCAGTTCAAACGGGTTCAGACTTTGTGCGGGAAGACATAGAAGAAACATCCACATTGCTACACAATGCCACTAAATGAATGACACACCACCACCATCTTGTCTGTGCTATCATTGTGATAGATGGCTGTGTTAGTTCTCGTTGTTCCTCACCCCTCTGTCACCTCTACACATCAGGAAACGAAATTCAAGTGCTGCATGTAAAAAGGAACTTTGTGTTTGTGGGTCGAGGGGTCACTCCTTTCTCTGACCAGAGGATTCCCTCAGTGTGGGAGGCAATCACACCTTACAACGGTCTTTACAAACAAACTGCAAACACAATTGGAAGTTTTTCAAAATCACAATTTTCACCAGTTTTCATTCAGTTGGGCATGCAAGCTTAAAAGATCAATATGCTTGAATTATACCTAGCGTTGTTGTATTCTGGTTCTGTAGGCAGCATTAATACATTGGATCAATTTAAGGCATTATAAAGTACTGGGATATTTTGGATATGCATAATGAGTCTGTGCCATGGGTGGTTCCAAAAACAGACAAGGTGCTTTAACTGCTTTTTTTAACAACAGCTAATGACTGTTTTGCAATATTGATCTAAAAGGGGAGGATTCAATTTCTTCAAAGTTCAAAGAGGCTGAACTAAGTACCTGGAGAAAAAGAAGTAGAGAAAGTACAATGTCTAAGCATATGGAGAAAGTTTGAAACACATCAGGAGTGCGTAACTTATACAGCAGGCATTATTTTAGATGTCATACATTTACATATCAGGATGTTGCTTTGGCTCTGCTTTTTAGGGGAATTGTTCTGAAGACCAACTTCAAATCCTTTTTAATAATTTATAAACATATTAGGCAACATTTAAAGTTTCAAGATGTTGTACAGTAGATGTTTGTGCATCTTTTGTTCAGAGCCGGTAAAGCTGCATGCATACCACACAAATAACGTTGCAAACTTTCTACAGTATAGTATATTGTATTATTGTTTTATTGTGTGTTCTTAATGCTTGCTACAGCACAAATTACCCACTCAGGACAAATAATAAATAGAGTAACATTTCTTCCTGGCAGCTTCAAATGAGGACACCATTTATCCTTGCAGCTGACAGGTTGACACCATCTATCTAAATTCACCAGAGGCATAATGAGACATCTCTATCTGACTATTTCCCAAGGTAAACTCCAGTATCACTATAGTTTCTAACAAAAAGGACAAGTGCTGACCTGACCTTTGACATGACCTTTCTTTCACATAGAGAAGAAATGTGCAACACTGAAAACGCACCTTTGAGAAAAGTGTGGTCTTTTTCATTTAAATCTGATCCTTCCTCTTTGCCAATCTGTAAAAGGTCAAACTATTAAAGCTGGTGTGCTGAATCACCCTTTGCTGGAAAAAATTCAGATTTTCAAGTAAAAAAGGGAGAACAAGAACAATCGTGTCATGATTTTTCCTGTCAGACAGACTCGGCTCAGCGGCCAGTCGGCGAAAGTTCAAACGTGGTATTCAGTGGGCCGGGAGTGATGTTCTCGCCAAGCAGGGACAACCAAAAGTGTTTGAGGTGGTTTCCCGCCAGAATTCTGAATCCAGGAGTGAATTGGCCTGTCAGAGTAATGTATAATGTAAAGGGATCAGAGGTCTGGCATCCTGGACTTGAGTACGTTCACCATGCCCCTTCATTCCACATAGATGCGCAGGAAGCCAGACCAGGCAGGAGGAAGCACACATGCACATAAATTATTTTACTGTCGCACATATCCGCTTAAAGATTTATGATATACTTCAATAAAAATTCAACAATAATGCTATAAAAAAAGTTGAACTCCAATTACGAGGACTTGCTGCTAATTAGCACTAATTACAATACATTTAAAAGCAGAGATGAAAAGTAACAAAGTACAAATTCTTTGTTACTGTTCTCAAATAGATTTTTCAGATATTTTTACTTTATTTTTATTTTTGTGGCGACATTTTACTTTTACTCCTTACATTTTAACACAAATATTGGTCCTTTCTACCCCTAACATTTTTGTTGACAATTGGCTTCTTCCTTTAGTTTTGTACAAAAGGGTGTCTGTCAGCTGTGATTGTAAATGTAAATGTGCTGTATTTATATAGTGCTTTTCCAGTCTTAACAACTGCTCAAAGCGCTTTTACACCTACAGGAAACATTCACCATTCACACACATTCATACACTGTCGGGCTGCCGTACAAGGTGCCACCTGCTCATCAGATAAACATTCACACACATTCACAGTCCGATGCGCAGCAACGGGGGCAACGCAGGGCTCAGTGCCTTGCCCAAGGACACTTTGACAATGACTGCAGGGGCGGGGATCGAACCACCAACTTTCCAATTGGCAGGCAACCACTCTACCACTGAGCCACAGCCGCCCCTGTGTAAGTGCATGTCCGAGAATAGCGTGGACACGCGCCTCACACCTCGAGCGCGCGCTCACGCCACACAGAGAAAAAAGTGAGAGAAAAGAAAAATTTTAAATTAAGTTAGCTAGTGATTTTGTCGTTTTGTGTTCTTCTGTTAGCTAGGCTGCACCTGGTTGTTGATTCAATACATTGGCTATTGTTGAACGCCCTTGTTCACGTTTGTGTTTTACGTGCAATAATAAGTTACACTGCATTGAGATAATGTAATTAATGTGGGTTTATTGTTATTATTTACTAGCATTTATACAAATTTATTCCTATGCATTGTGTGTGGTAGCCTTTGCAATGTTATCTATTTCTTTGCAGAACCACACACACACAGACACACAGACACAGACACACACACACAACCATCGCAGATCTACCCATGCCCACATTTGTCCTGTTGTTTGATTGTATAAAGCATCAACAGAGAGAAGTTGTCTCCGTCCATGTTTTAACATACACACATGGGGCCAAGTTTGAAATCAGAATCAGATTTAAATACAGTCCTAATCTAGTCCTCACTAACAAGTTTCAAAATAATTTCACTGGAGTTACCGTTATTATTGGTTGCGTCATCAATACGGAATTCAATCTAATTGGATGGGAATATACACAGAATTCTCACAGAATCCCAATTGCATTCATACGACTCAGTCAGAATCTTTTTAACCTGGAGTCCCAGTCTCAATATCTCAGTCACAATAAATATCTGATGATTTAGGCCTATTGGCAGACATCCATTTAAAATGTAGGCAACGGCATATAAAAAGCCTCTTTCCATGTTCACTGGAGTTTCTCAGCTTTTGCTTTAGTAAAGTGTGTGGTCCAGGTAGCTTTGCATAAAAAATGGTTGTCATTCGCAAGGTTACTTTTACTTTCATACTTAAAGTAAATTTCCAAGCCTTTACTTTGTTACTTTTACTTGAGTAATGAAGTTAAATCAGTACTTCTACTTGAGTATGGGAAGTAAGTACTTACTTAAAAAAAAATACTCACCCAGTCATGTGTGACAGAAAACTAAAAAAGCAAATGGCAAATGACCTAAACACCGATAAAATGTTCATGAGCACAGACTTCACATTTGACGATGTTATGTATAGTTCCTCTGTCTATAAATATTTTTTTTCTTGTAATCCCTTCTGTAGAGACCAGACATGAAGTTAAGGGAAATGATGCACTGAATCAAAATGTGCTCTTAAGGTCAAGCTTGCATCCTCGTTGCCATAACTAAAAGTAACCCTGGTTCGCTCCCCACCTCTCTCACTCTCATTACAAGCTCTTATAGTGATTGATTTCCATCTTGGAGTGACACTCCCATCCCATTCTGCCCAACCCCACTACCAAAACTCTCCCACACCCCCTGCTCCCGCCCCTCGCCTTGCCACTGCCTCTCTGCATTGATGCTAATAATTACAAGTGAATGGATCTGCAGATTCCCATGGATGTCAGTGGAGCCTTTGGCCTGTTCTGTTGCTCCCCTCCTCCTCTTCATCGTCTCCTGCTTCCCGAGTCTCCCCTTCCCCTTCTCAATGGGGATTAAGAGAGAGGGAGAGAGGCGCAGGATGGAGAGGGTGAGAGAGAGTGCTTGCCCAGAACGAGGAATGGTAACCCATGCAACTGCTTTATCTATGTCACTTTGCCAATCAAGGCTGTCACTATCAACAAACCAGAAATGCCGCTGCGCATTTTATGATTTTTGTGGACGTACATAACCTCAATAATCCCTATCAATTTGCTGTTGATTGTTATTGTCATAATAAACTCAAGGTAAATCCCCTGACACATTAGAAAGTAAAAACCTGTTGGAAAATAAGTTACCTCTATAAAGAACAATTGTGGAAAATACGGAGAAAAGGGAAAGTAGTGGATTCCCACCTTTCTTCTGTGCAAGCAGAGCTGGGTGGATCGACGTCATGGTCGCTGGGAGCCCACGCACCCTCAGCATGCCAGAGGTAACCGATACCCAGTCAGTGCTCATCCAAGTTCAAAAAGCTATGCTTTCTTCCAATGAAGTCCAAGGAGGGGCCAACCCGGCACACCACAGTTAATAACATCACACCACAAGGAACAGCAAGAAAGGAAAAGCATGCAATTTCAAGAGGTGCATTTCAAAGAGGGTAAGCAACTTGGCATGATGGATAAGATAAAGACAGAAAGCTATATGGGAAGAGCAAAAGAGAAAATTATCTTCATTTTTCCAATAAAACCAGTATGTACCAGAACTACTATGCGTCATAGTGACTCTTTAATGCATATGTAACGTTCCACATGAAATGTGGACATTTTCCAAGACCAAGTAGTAATTGTGTCATTTTTTTCTTCGGACGCAGCTCCAATTTGAGGAAATGGTTTGGAGTGAGCTTAAAGGCGTCTATGCTGCATGAGTGTTTGGAACCAACAAGGTTTGGCTCCGGGCTGCATGTCAACCTCACTTCAAATTATCCTCATTAACAACAATTCCAAGGGGAAATGGCCATTTGTATGTGTGTGATACTCTGGTGTGACACAGGGCATGTAATAGTTCTGGATGCACACCAGCATGAAAAGTGGCATTTATTAGTCAGGGTCACAGGTTGTACCAAGCTGAGTTAGGCAGCCAATAGCAGCTCCTCTGGCTCTGATAATGTGGGAGAAACTAAGATTTGTAACTTGACGTGACAGACATCATGGACCAGCAAATGGAGGAACACCCCAATTACTGCCCTTTGTTTGTGGGTACCTAGAAAAAGATGGAAAAAAAAGGATTTATCTGAAAAAACATGTCATGCATCTTTTTTAATTTAATTTCTAATTTCCAAACCTGTAGAAGTTAAAAAAAAAAAGAAAGAAATCAATTTAAACTTGGATAAAATTTGGATGTACACTAATGTAGGGAAGATGGAAAGATAAGGAAATAAAACACAATTTAGGGCAGATGCAGCAGATGTCAATCCCCTGTCTTCATTAATTAAAGAAAAATAATCATGGCTTGTGGGCTGGGCATGGGCCAGCATCCCTCTTCAAATGCTCCCCTCTTCCATCCCACAAACACACACACTCCCTCTTAGAGAGAAAGTGAGACACAATCAAACTTGCACTAAAACTTGGCGGAGATTCAAGTGAGAGCTCAGCAGCCGACACAAAAGCTTGTACTTGACATTAAAAGTTTGTGGCTTGACACATCTTTCTGGAATACATTTCTTATTGCAAAAAGTCAAATCAACACTTCCTATAGAGGAGAGGTGGTATGAAGAGGGAAGCTGCCATCATAATAAAGACAGTGTTCCTCATCCCTCCCCTTCTTTGGTCTCCTATCATTTCCCAAGACTGTTTACCGCAAACACAAGAGCAACGCCGCCAAGCCACAATATACTGCCAAGTCCTGCCCCACAGCCTGGACCTCGCTCTGTTGTCTTGGGAACACAGCATCCAAGAAAATGGACGGGAGGGTTGGTGGTGTGCGGGTGCTGGTTGTGATGCGTTGAGAGGGAAAAGGGGGGGTTGCATGATGTCATCCTGTGCCATGTAGGGGGGCCAATCAAACCCTGAGAAAATTATGTCACCTTTTGTTGAGCCGGTCCATTCAGGGCTATAGAAGTGCAGTGAATTGAAAGCTGCAGAGAGGTCATTTTTCCCTTGAGCTGTGGATGTGTGTGAGAAAAAGTGAGGGAGAAAAATAAAAGAGGGGGAGGCAGGCAAGTAGGGAAGTCCATTGTGGACATGCTAATGTTGTTGACCATAAGCAGGACCATAAAGATGTCATGAAGCTTTCAAAACATTAGCGCCGGGGCCTTAACACCTCGTCCCCTACGAAATTTAATTCTTAATATGATTCCTATTATATGATGCTTTGAACAACTTGTCAGAACATTGTCAAGTGCCAGAATAAAAAGCATGAGCATACAGCTGAGCTTAACCCAGTTTGCTTTGTTTTACCGCAGAGAGAAAGACAACAATAAGCAACCCCTTGAGGAATAATTACCCCCTTAGCAACTCTGCTTCCCCGCACCCATGTCCCGTCCCCTGCAACCCCGTAGCCCCCCTAATTACATCACAGCTGAAATTGACATGGGAAGACAGTTGAATAGGAAGTCACTGCTGAATTGTTGAATTCACAAACTAATTGAAAACAATAGGTGCATTTGTAGTGTAAGCTGGAATGTCTTTCTGCAGAAGACAAGGAGCTGCGGGGATTTTCATCCATAACATGATGAAAAGTCCCTGCAAGTTTGACTTATGTTGACCTAGACCGTGACATTAAGCACTTCTCTGTCAACATCATACAGTACATACAAGGTTTAATGACACTAAACTGAGCAGCACACACATTTTCCATGACGTCATCTTTTTCCAGGAAAAAATACTCTGTGATAAAAAAAAGAAAATGATCTTTTTGTGCAGTAAATTTGTTACCTCTTCAGAATTGACCTATTATTAATACCGGTATTAGTGAAGTAAGACCCTGTGATTTCCAATAGCAAACACGTGGTCAATATTTAAATGTCACATTTTTCCATTTTCACTTTAAACATCACTTTCACTCTGCTTCTCATAGCCTGAGCATAAGAGAATAAAGAAAAGATTGTCACAACTCCTGATAGTCATCCTCGTTTCAGATTGGCACATACTGACCCAACTTGTAATGAGGCCATCATGACTAATAATAACGGCATAACGAACATCAAGAAAGCATCTTAAATCTATCAATCTCATAGACCTGCAGCTGCAATAAAAAAAAAAAAACAGACAGTAGCTTCGTAAAAACTTTCTTTATTTAATTTCTTTTAGTGAGGTTTTACCGGCATAACAACTGTTATGGAGCAATAAATCATCATCAGAATAAGCACCTTGACAGGATTGTTAACCAATACTTACAAAGGCTGCCAATGTGTCACAATAAAACCTAGTGTCAATAAAGAGTTGCATTCAAAAGCAACATTACAATGGCTTCTTTGTGATTGTAATTAGAAGATGTCAAATGATAAAGTTACATTTTCAATGACTGAGTAACCCTTCAATGGAATCTTCATCATGTATGTGTTCATTTTGCACAATAGAAACATTTTTTGTGCTTTTCACAAGATACAGTTTTACACTTTTCATACACTTTTGTATGTGACTGCACTGGTTTAAGCGCCGCCTTCAGTCTGTAAAAATAGAACTAAAACTGAAAAATAACATTTGATTATTTTCCATTTACTGTTCCAGCACTTGTTGATATTGTATCCAGAATAACATAGTATATGTCACAACTGCAATGTATGAGCAACAGTGTGAATAAACCGTGAATATCAAAAGCAGATGTATGTACAGGAAAATATTAATCCAGGTTCAATTTAGAAAAAGTCAAACAATGTGTAGATCCATTGTGGTAACTACGGTGAACGTGCATTCGTGGGGTGGACTTTCCTACCGAGCGCCTCTCCAGACGGGGTTGACTGATCTGTTCCATAATGTCTGAGCAGCAGAATACACTCTGCTGTCCCGCTGAGTTTATGTCACGGCTTCTCCAAGTCCAAGCTGCTGGCGCTGGATCCCGAGAGTGAGATTGTCAGTGATGGAGCTCAAGCTGTTCGCAGCCATGCCAGGAGCAAACATCTGCAGCAGGGGATGCTGGTCCACAGTCTAAACCAGGATTTAGTATGATCCTAGAAACATAATACAGAAACTAATTATTCACTGAGGCCAAAAAACACTTGAAGCTTGAACAGTGACACATTTCTCATACCCATACTAAAGAAAATTAGAGGTTTTATTCTTTTATGGCAACATTTTATTATAAATGTAACAAATAACTGTTCAGTGAAATTACTTGAAACAACTAGAGATTGATAAAACATTCAGAATTGATCAACACAAAGTTCTTCTTCACTGATGCCTTAAGCAGATTTGGCTGCTTTCGTCAACTTTCCACACAAAAAAGGGCTTGAGGATTCAAACTGGCATAAAGATGTTGCAGATGAACCAACCAGAGCCTCATCCACACAGCTGAAATTATCACATTATGAGTGGTGGCATGATCTAGGCCGAGTGTTTTGCTTCCAGCAGTGTGGATACGAATCACTGAGCCTTCTCACGGTGCAGCTGGAACTAGATACTTTTCAGTCTAATACCAGAATTAAAATGCCAAACCTAGTTTTGCTTCAGGCCCCAAAAGAAGTCCTGATTTGAAAGAAATGTCAGATTTCAATGATTAAAGAAATCAAAAAATATCACTTTAATTGAGAATATACGTGTGGGAACCGTTGAAGAAGAAGAGAAATATGTGTTATATCCAGAACAACAGTTACATGAATATGTTGTTGTCTTTTGAGGGCGGTGTACAACATCTGCTTTTTTTCTCAAAAACTTCAGAGCCCTCCGAGGTGAGGTAATGCAGGTAGGTGGCCTTTTGACAATCTGTGCTCTGCTTTACCTGTGCTTGTGCATACAAACTCTCACAAAATGACATAACGTCATCTGCCCCCACACAACATCCACTCAGCCAAAGTGGCGGGACCGGCCCGGCCTGTTCTTTGCCCGGGGAAGGAACAACGTGTCAGAGGATAAGAAGTCATCCATCAGTGTTTCTAATCTACTTTCTGCCTGTCTGCACCTCTGAGCTGGTTTACCTGCAAGATGTCACGTTTCACCAGCGTACAGGATGTAGCCTCATTCGCGTACTCTTTCTTCATCTTCACACCTCTCTCTCCTTCCCCTTGGCCTCACACATCATCATCTCGTCTCTAGCTTGCTTACTATTGATTTATTGTTAACACTCTATACCCTCATTTTTGGTTGTGTGCTTTTGCAGCTTCACCACTCAACAATCATCGTTTTACCTGATTTTCTCTATTGCTCCTTTTGCAATGTGTTCTGGTTTTTCCCTTCCCACGTTTCTCTCCTATGCCTCACCTTGGACCAGAGCCAGTAGAGCAGCATCAGCATACAGAACCAGGTCCCAACCTGCCTCTGAGTCTCAGCCTGTCCATGTACGCCTGTCTATGCCTCGGGCCTGCGACTCAGGCTGGCTCCTATCACACTCCCTCATCAGCACATCTACAGTACCTGTCTGCTGGCACCGTGCCATCCACACACACAGTTCCCTTCATTTACCTAGAGAACCTGGTAGAGGGAGAGAAGCAAAAGATAATGCAAGCCTAAATCTATGAAAAAAGACCACTCATGTTGGGGTCAAGCATGTTTGACCTCCATTGAGAACACCCACAGCTACCCTGAGAGGCGCACGTATACAGTACCACTCATTCAGCCTGCTGGCTGCCCCACACAAGCCCATCAACAGGTTTCTTTGAAGGCCACCGACTCTGTGGTGGTCCATCAAAGCATATCTTCATTCAGTTCCACTGAAAGGATCTGAGGCTCCTAAGAGACGCCGTGTTTGAAGTGATATCTCTGTGCCACTGCATTCTTTACTGTGCTGTCATGACTTCAGTTACACAGTTAAAAAAAAAGCAAGAACATGGGCATAAAGCCAGTGCCACCACCCTGACTGTGTCTCATATATATGTGAACTACTGCTACCTCTGTTTGATTAGTGGATGTACTATACTTGTTTATAGCAACTGTCAGTTCATAATACGGCTTCACTGTGTGTGATTATATATTCTACTGAATAAAGATCAAACAAACATCAACAAAAAACACAGAGTCATCTCTACCTGTTGAATCTCATGAGATCATGTTTCCATTACTCAGCCTCTTCTGGGTGCTCACCTGAGATCATCTGAAAAAGATAAAGGATGGGGGGAATAAAATGATTCAGAGAGGAGCTCATTCAAGAGTAAACATACAAGTCCACAAAAACTGAGGAATCAGATGTAACTTAGTCCAGCTCTGCCCAGACATATTTATTGTGCCAAATACAATTTTTTTTTCTAAAGTACAATGAGGGAGTAATCAGTTACTTCCTCTGTTTTCATAGGTTTATTGAGGTTTCAGTGCAGGGATTTCCAACCTTGGAGTCGCAAAATAAATTTGAAGAATCATGACATAATTAACAGGACAGGAAAATTTAGAAATTTTTTTTTTAGTTTTTTCTGATATTCTTCTAATTGGACTGGATCACTTTACCTCTCCATGCCTCTAAACATTCAAACAATCAAATAAAACAACTGAAAAATCACTCATGTGCAACCAGTGATGTGATATGATGATGCCACATGTACACAGTACTTCAGTTTATTGGGAGATAACTCAAGAAGGCTACTGGTACAGGACCAGCTGTTGGCATGTAGTAAAATTATACTGAGTACAATTAATGCACAAATACAAAACGTGACACAAATGTTTGTCATTCTACTATTAAAATGAAAGAAAAGGCTCAGGTTATCACTCAAGCAACTCTTAAACTCTTGGTCAACCAAATGTGGTAGTAAAATGACCATAGGACTCAATACCTTCTCCAGTATCTTTTAAGAACATTTAAAAAGCCAAACCAGGAGTAGCGACACAGATCACCCCCGCTCTGTTTTATGTAAATATAAGGTTTCAATTGAGCTCTGCAGTAGCTGGCAGTTCAGGAGAAGTGGGGCAGTCAAAGTGGGTTTTATATTGTACCATTTTAAATTACGTGATATGCTGGTTTTATTACATAAGGTTAACAGGTTCAGGTAGATATTGGATCAAGAAACTTCTCTTGATCACATGTTTCTTCACACAGGCGTGTTTACGACCAAAGTTGTGCTCTCTGGACCAATGAGAGCTCTGGTCCCTCTTCGTCCATTCCCAGGACAAAGGTGCACTCTGCTTCTGAGTTTCACCGTCCCAGACCTGTTACCTTGGCAACAAATGTACTGTTTCCGAGTGACACAAAGCCTAAACTTAAGAACCTCCTTTCAGGTTGAAGGCTCCAAGAGTTGAGGGGAAAACAGCAATAACAGGACGGCGGGGAGAGAAACTGAATACTGGCAAATTGCTTCCCAGAGTTTCTGGAGGACATGGTAAAATGATTCTTTCTTTCCTCTCCCTTCTAAAATACCTTTCCCTGGCACCAGGTACCATAGGTAGATGTCTGCTGGTCCCATTTCTTTTATATCCCTTCTTATATTTCAGATTTTTTCTAGCTATCATACTGAGTGAGTTATCATGTAGACCAGCAGGCTGGAGCAGCATGTGACCAGGCTAAACCCCCGAGATGAGGTAATTTTCAGAGGGTTGGTGAGCCAGGAGAAGGGCTGGTCAGGTCTTGATTAGCTTGGGGGTAGGGGCTCTCTCTAATATTGGTCACTTCTTTGTGTGGTGAGATTACTACCTTATGAAATAATGCCCCTGCTGACACGCATGATGGAATCAGAGCTTCCTGCCTGCTGCATCGCACTGCTTATAAGCTCTCCACATACTGGAGAGAAAACACACAACCAAACACAAACATTATAACCCTTTCCGACACGGCATGAACACTGGGAGATACTACACACAAATCGCAAGGTCCATGCATGCTTGTGTGTACAACATGCACACGGAAACACCAACAAACAGATAAATGGCTGCAAATGTCATCTCCTAGGGCCCCCTCTCTTCCACTTGTGTATGTGATGACCACAACTGATGACCCCCAGATGGAAAACAACCTGCATTTATTAATGAGGCCAGATGACACACAAACACACGCTCACTGGCTTTTACTGTGGTAGTCTCCTCCGGCCACTCTCCAATGAAAATCACATGATGGAACACATCCAGCAAAGAATCTCCACCCCGAAAATACATCAACAAACAATGTGAAAATACAGAGAGGATTCTGAGGCAAAGCTTTCAGGGGATTTGATCCGAGCAGTGCTCTAAAGAGGGCTGAGGCTATAGGATGATTTCAATTATTTGATATAATTTCTGATGGTCCATTAGTTCAAAATAAAGCTCTGATTATCAGGGATGTGTAAACAGAAAGTTGCAAAAAAAAAACTGCATCAGAGTCTAAAGCAGAGGAGTGTTTTTTTCCAGATGTGTAATCGACTGTTAATTAGCTGCATCTTACTTTCATTACATTTAATTTCTTTCACCTTTTCCCAAATAAATCTCGTCGGAAACCAAGAACAACTAAATAAATGCAGCATTCTGATTTGTTCAACCGCAGAGCAAACTTCAACACCTTACTATTTCTACTGTTTAGGAAACTGCATTAACAAATGCTCAAATTTCTGCAGTGCACTTTGTGAAAGCAAATATATACTCGTAGGGGTATACACACACGCCTGCAAGCACACATGCATGCATCCACCCACACACACCAGTTAGGGACACTGGCACAACCTTGCGCCAGTGGTCCTTTAAACCAGTCATGTGAAACAACCCACTCACTTTTGCAAATCAGATTACATCTCTGAGCTGAGGTGTGCAAGTACACACACACACACACACACACACACACACACACAAACTAATCAGATTTTGCCCCACAAACCTTCTCGTCTTTGTGAATGTGCACAAACTGCAAGTATCAGCCCGGAAATACTGGCTCAAAATGCACATACTCATTCAGAGGATGGAGTCAATGTACAGCTTGTATGGAAGGTAGACTAAAAACCGTGTAGCTAAGGCCACAGATTCCTTCAAATAAGAACAGAACAAAACAATTTCTTTGTCAAGGAAAACCATAGAGAGCTGGGATAAGCCTCCTTTCAACAGCGCTCGACTGCTGTTGGGAAGCTCTGCAGTGGAATGAGCACATGTGGAAACATGTTTATAGTGTGTTTGGCAGGAATGCAAATGATAGATGATTCGCAAATGATTCAAGTTCTATTCAGCTTACCAAGCACTGATGTTAAAGCAGGCAATTCACACTAGTTTTTTTCTGCTTAAATTATTGTCAAATTTTACTTTATATGTGCAGTGTATATTTATATATACACTGTATATATAGAAGAATCAGTTAAGAAAGAGGCAACATGAACATGCATATATTTTCATACCGTTTGCTTCTACAGTGCTGAGCACTTTTGACGTCTCTTCACATTTCAGTTTTAGTGATCAGATATGCAACTATCGAGTTTTTTGCTTAGAGACTTCCAATCTATATCACAATATAAAAGAAGCTGGTTTGCTAGCTGCTTCAGGACTGGTCGGCTTAATTAAACCCAGACAGTTGGAGGAAGTACAAGTCGCTGTCCCTACAGGATCTACATTAAGTCTCCACTCTGCTAATCAGAAAGCCCTTCAACTACATCAGCATGTCCCAACCGACAACCAAAACTCATTTGTAACTTTGCAACTTTTTAAGGAAACTAGAATTTCTTCTATATTGAGCCTGGAAAATCAATCCCTGCTGTTTTGATTTTCATAATAATAGACAAAATCCTAAATAGATCAGCTGTGTAGCTCATTGTCTGTGCTCCTTTTGCCCTTGGTGCAGTAGAGGTCAGAGGGTGGGAAATTGTGGGTGGCAGGAAGCTGAAACAGGACTGACTTTGTCAGTCAGTCCAACTCAAGTTGGTTGATTCTCTCTTCACAGTGACATCTGAGAAGACCAGCGATGGAGACCGGCAGCGAGAGGAATGGAGAAGCAGAGGGGCCGCGCCCTGGGTTTGATTGCACTGGATGCTCAGATAAGACGACAGGAAAGGGCAGATGGGACAGGGCAACAGGGGAAACTTGCTGGGGCTACTGTTACCTCAGGAAGATCTCACTCATCCCTCAGATCGCCTGCTACACCTGTGGAGGCCAGAATCTGATTCAATCACGCAGTGCCACCGGCCAGGAGTTGGGAATTGGTCACCAGATCCTCAGGAAACTGATACAGTAACTTTTAGAGCCACTGTGTACAAGTAAATATTGTACTGACCAGATGTGTATTATTCTTCTTTGTATGTCCATGTTTGTATGTTCCGTGTCTGATTTTGTGACAGTATAGCAATTGAATGCAACACTGGCACATGCAAGGTAAAATCCTGTTTCTATGTACAGCTGCAGTGCCATGTGACAACAGCAACAACAAGACAAGCAGGTTTCAAGTCTTTGCACGTTGATTTTAAACCTTACTAAAATGAGTGTAAACCAGTAGCATTTGCTGGTTATAGCGTTTAAAATATAAGGATTTGTAGTTTTAAATCATTGTGAAAGAAATATCAGGTTAGTCAGACAAAATGTGGGTTCTAGTAATATTTATGTTTTTCATTATGTTTGACATGCTAAATAAGCGATCAACCATAAAGAAATTAAAAAAATGAAAACTGTTAGCCTAGTAAGTAACTGGATATAGAAATGCTGTGATGTAACTTGAGAGACATATGGTCAGTCCTACAGCACACATTCCTAACAAAAACCCACAATGCACACGCACACACACACACACACACACACACACACACACACACACACACACACACACACACACACACACACACACACACACACACACACACACACACACACACACACACACACACACACACACACAGGTAAAATGAACCACAATGTAGTATCTTCATCTGGAGTGCATTTCCTGTCTTCTCGGTTGGCACATGTGGTATGGTTGCTGTTTGTTGCTCCCTCTTTGCACAGAAAGAACCATTTTACCACTAGAAACAAAACAGAACTTTAGGGACAAGGACCACAACAGTAGACTTCTGTTCTGGGTGTTGAAATTTAAAGCAAAGAGAAGCACTCCCCACATCTGGAAAAATCCTACGTGGTGTATTATGTTGGTTTAGGGTATCGATTTGACGAGTACAGTTCCCAGTTTGGCTCAACCCCTCACCAAGAGAGGTGCAATCAGCGGTATTATACACTGACATGAAAGTCACTTTTAAGAGAATAATTAAGTTACATCAAGCAGCTCTTTAATAAGACAACTTAGACAGCTCAAAAATGTGTCAAACAGAGTAAGAAGTAAGAAGACAGCTCTTCAGCAGCAACAGTGGTGATAAAACAAACAAAAATGTCACCAAATTATCTTCTATCACTTTTTTAAACCCATGGAGGTACAAACCAGAAGTGGTCACAGGAGCTGTGAAATGTTAGTTTTAGAATGAAAGTAAACAGCCTCTGCCATGGTGGCCCTGTACCCTACACAGAGTAAGCACATGTTTCCCATTGTGGTTAAAAGGGAAGGGGATTAAAGTGTAGTGCAGCCGGAGCCACAGCCATACACCCCATGGTGGGATCACAGTACTCTCAGGTCTTTCAGTTCTGCTGATGCAGCCCAGTTGAAAGTGGCTGGTGTGTAGGGAGAAGCTATGGCCAGATCTATCCGACGGACTAGTCAGGGTCCTTTAGAGCCCAAATATGAGGCCTTTCTTTGGGGCTGAGGAGGCAGGCATGTTACCATGTTGACAGAACTGCCCTGCTGAGGCTGGTAGACACACACAAACACAGGCTAGGTAAGGAATATGAAGAGGTGTTGAAACCGAGCAGATTTTTCTTTTCAGAGGCCCAATACTGTCCCTATGAAAAGAGATCCCCCTCAAAAGTCATATTATAAACAGAAACAAAAAAGAGATTTAGACTGAAAACAAAAGCAGAAAAATAATCTGGTTGATTGAGTTTGGCTGCCAAATGTGAGGTTTTCACCCCAGGGCCTCAGGGTCAAATGGGCCACATTTAGGTACCACAGGGGACAGTTAAAGCAGGAGACTGTGACTGTGCAGCCAATTAAAGGACACTTTAAAAAGGCCAATAGTGCAAGGGACATTGAGGAAGATATGCATAGTGGAGCATAACTGCACTTACCAAAAACCACCAATTAACCAACACCCCATGAAGCTCAGCTGTGACCGCTTCAGCTGGACAGCTTCCATCTGCAGTGAGCAAAAACACCTTCTGTGCAGGGTAACAAAAGATGTAGAGGGAGGGTCACACCCTGTTTGCTCTAAACCCTGACTGTTTTGAGACTTGCTTTGAGACTTGCTTTGAGACCTAAAAGCCAAAACATTAAATCTCAAGTTTTGACTTGATCAAGAAATGACTTCCCAGCATTGTAAAACTATCACTATGGGTTGGAAATAAAACTGTTCAAATGTTGCATCTTGACTTGCAAATTGCTTATTGTGAATTGCCCTGGATGTGACATACATGACTTGAAAGTTAAGTCAACTTTACCCCATATCATATTCTCATTCAGACAAGTTTCAGTCAAATATAAAAAAAAGTTCTTAACCTCTTGGCCTCAAAGGCCAAACACATAAAGATGGATAATTCGATGTCTATGTCATGGATCTGTCAGTCTTGCATTGGTGTATAGTCTTCCATGTTTGTGGGAGAAATTGGGGAACAGGGATTTTATGCAGGGCCTAAATTTGCAGGACTTTTTCACCCACAAAAACATTGTGGGAGAAAGATTCCGGCATGTAAATGTATGTGCGTGCGTTCTGAAACTTGAAACTGATTTTTGTAGTGTTAGGGATCAGCTCTTTAAAGGTCACAATGAACAAGTTAGGTCTGCTCAGTAAACCCTGTTCCCTCTCTGATCCAGGCAACTCTTGGCCAATAGTTTCACAACACACGTAACACGTAAGCACCATAAGCATGTAAGCATCTGACCACTTTCTCCTCCTTTATGACATCAGTAATTTCCGATTTCCAATAATACCAGGCTGACATTCAGCATCTTTTTATTAATTGGTTCCTATAGGGCTCTTTGTGTGTTTCCGCTTGAGAAAAATAAATGTCAAACACTTTCTGGAGCCCTGATTTGGTAGATCCGAACACGCCTTTAGCCACAAGTACGGCCACAGAGCAAGATGCCCTGGCATGGGATAAAATATCAGCCACAGTTACAGTTTTCCTATTGACACTGATCACAACTTTACATGGGATGGAGTAAGAGGCGATATCTGTCAAACTCCCTTGATTACAAACATCTTTCAGCGACACGTGAAATGGCACACACACTCCAACACACATTCATGCATCTATGCACAGGCCTAGAAGCACACCATTGCATGCATGTGTGTGTACATGTTGTCCATGCACAAAATGACAAGATGTGCAAAACTCCTCATGTAAATGCCAGTGACGGCAAGAGTGGAAAAAGGTGGGATGAGGAACACATCAAGGCTAATCCGGCCAGGGATTAGGAAACTGCAAATATCACCAATGATAAACAAATGACTAACATTCCCAGTCTGTGTGGTTACAAGCCCCAGGGCTCCAGCTAGAACCCAGCAGGGTCTGGAACCAATCCATGCTGTTCATCAGTGTGAGTAGAAGCGGCCACTTGTGAAACCTCCATGACAAACATTCGGTGGACAAACCCAGAATGGAGAACAGAGGAGTCCAACCAACCACTCCTCCCACTTTAATTTACAGCTCAGACCTCAGAGTCCCCAGATGGATTTTCAGACCAAAATGGCCATTTTGTTACCGCTACATTACTCACTATGACATTGCCTTCTTGTTAGCCATATTCTATGGGGTGACTATTTTGCCAGATACAATCTCCAGTGACTGACACATAGACAGCTACTCATAGCAACATTTCCAGTCAACACTGAGGCTAAGTTAGCCATCTTACAGTTAGCATAAATCAAGCAAGTTTGAGGACATTATGTTACAGATCACATGTTGGTTATGCAGATGGTTTAATAAGTGTCTCGTTTTAGGAAAATCCACCTCATTCTTTAAAAGTAAATGTTTACTCTGTGTAACTATTAAATATATCAGAAGCAATTATTTAGAACAGTAATCAAACCAGTGCTGAAACTATTCCTCCATTGATTACATCTCTTAGATATGAGCATTTTAAATCCAACACCTGTGGGTTGAGGACCTGTCAACAAACAAAGCAGTAATTTTGAAGCCTGTAAGAATAAGAAAAATTTTATTTCACAATTTTCGGAGAGACTGTAGATTAAACAATTAAGCGTAAAAAAAAAATGGACAGATGCATAATAAAATCAAAGTTGTATCCCTACATTTATCTGTTCGCTGCAAAATGTTTCAATTTGACAAAACTTGCTCATATTATCAACTTATGATACAAAGCAGGGAAACAGACCACCAACACCAAACTTTTTTATATCACTTGATTTCATTTGGCATGTGAGTGCCTGGACTCATGCTACAAAGTCCTTGTGTTCAAGGGAAAAAGGGGTAACCACGAGAAAGAAAGCAGAGCAGTACTGTTCAGCATTATTTCAATTATTGACAAAATTTGGATTGCTTGTGTAGGCGTCACTATGGAGATTATGGCAGAGGAATGGTGGAAAGATTATGTATGTATGAGTAATGGGCCATGAATCCCTTTAGATAGTAACAAGGTTGGTTAATTAGCAGTGTGTGATTAAACTGAGATCAAAGGTAAAGCAGTGAAAGTTGTAATTTGGTTGGTGCCGTTTTCTACTAGTAGGAAATAGTGCCCAAGAGGAGAAAGGGCTTCCATTGGAAATGCAAACACAGCACATTTCCCTCCCTCACTTCTACTAGCTCTTTTGTCTTAGGTGACATCAGATGAGATGATCCAGTATGTCTTGGGTGGAAGTTTTAAGGCTTAAATCACAGTGTGTATGTGTGTGTGTGTGTGTGTGTGTGTGTGTGTGTGTGTGTGTGTGTGTGTGTGTGTATGTGTGTGTGTGTGTGTGTGTGTGTGTGCTGAGAAGGTGAAGTATGTCTTCCCTTTGCTCTAATCCACCTATTTTGTTACGGTCCACTGGTCAGATTCAAGGTGGAAAAGTGCCGAGACCGCAACGTTTTGCCTTCTCAGTCAGTCTAGCCCACAAAGCTTTACCTGCTGAGTCCAGAGGTTCACCAAGCCTGAAGGACTCTGTTGCTTTAACCCTGTCCCCGAACATGTCCCTGGCCTACACAAAAGCCATCTGGGGTGCGGCTGAGAGCTTTAGCAACAAAATAACTCTTTCAATCTGCACTCTGCATGGTTCTGACTGCAGGGCGCTGAGGTCGCCAATACCAAGAATCTCACTGGACCTCCTCCCCCTTCTGCTCCACATGTCTAATCCTGGCCTACATGACTGACTCCAAGTGAAAGCCCCACACGCCAGAGGTGGGAGCCAAAAGCACTGTGGGGTTCAAAAAAGACCACCTGCTCATCAAACTAAATTGCACTCATGGAAGGCAATGGGGAACAGAGAGAATGAAAAGGAGGGGAGTACGAGAAAAAAAACAAGTATGAATAAAAAGAAAGACAAGTCACTGCTCTCCCTCTGTGATCTTGGTAGACAAAAGAACAAATTGCATTTCTGCGTCATGGCACCCGAGGGTCAAAATTGGCATACTGTCCCTCTCAGTAAGGTTTGTGTGCGAGCATGTTGATAACGGTTCCATCAGTTCCCACAAGAGAGCCAGAGAGGTGCACAGGCCTACCTTTCAGCCTTTCATCTTGGCTTCTTTTGTATTCTGCTACACTCTGTTGTCTCTCTCCTCTATTGGGTGGAATTGACTGTTATTATTCCAAACAGCATTATCTTTATTAATGCCACAGGTCTCAGGACTCTGCACTCCCTGGGAGTCGGGTCTGGACAGAGCTGCAACCAATCTCCCTAGATAAAAGCTCAGCGGAGAGCTGTATGCAAGCCAGACAGCTCGGGCAGGCCTTCATCCTCCCTCCTCATTCTCAGAAAGAGGTATAGGCCCTACAAAGACTAAGATGTAGCTTTAATCTTAGCACTTTCAGTTCGACAGAAACATTTTAACTGAGAGCAGCTCTCTAGGAGGCTATCAGAAGTCACTTCGGGTTGTTAGCCACCAGTCACAACAAACACATTGTATTATTAGTAACTACATTTCAATAATATCTGAAAATTGCAAAAAGGAAAAAATATCCATGATGAAAAAGTTTTGAAAACATGGATACTAAGGAAAAGGCTTTGGAGTCCCACACTGTTTAGGATATAAGTCATGAAACTATATATTCTGGTGCTACGGTTTATGAGTGTGCCCTCCATTCCTACTGTGGCTTATATCGTTGGTGGCTCGTATGTACTTTGAGCCGAGGCCGTTTCCAGAAGTCAGCCATGCATGACGAGTTATTTTAAAGGTGGTGTGGAGAGCTGACGTGTGGCCAGGCCAGGCCAGGGCAGCAGCTTGGGTCTCAGCTTTGTGCCTCAAACCCCTCGCTCCAGTGGTCACACAGCATCAGCTCCCGGCCCGAGCCCGGACACTGATTAATGGGACAGGGGGATTACTATCAAACCAGCCGTGAGGACCACCCAGATAGTGGCACAGGACGACAGCCGCACAAACACACACAGGCACACATGCACGCAAATTCAAATATACTTAGTCACACAAGCACTTACATGCATCTTTTTAAACCGATATCCCCAGAAATCCACATACTTAATTATATAGTGATTGAAACAAAAAAATTGACATTTAAGAGGTTAATTATTAAAACTTTCTGAAATTAAACAAGCTTAAAAAGCTGCACATGCCATTTGTAATAACTGTGTTAACCACTCAAGTGCAGTGGGAGGAATTAATTTGCTGAGGCTTCCTCATTACCACAAAGCAAGGCAGCCAATTCTGCTCATCAGAGTTCATATGTACTGTATCTACAGGATGTACATAGTTAGAAGTAATTCCTCTCAATCATGTCATACTGTTTTTTTTTCATATTCTCACTTCAGTTTGCATACTGCATTATTGAAGAGTGATGACTTGTGTCATTTTCAAACTCAACTCACCCAGGTCCAAAACAAGAACGTTCCATGTAGTTACATATGTGGAGTAGAAGGCGGGCTAAAACTCTGGCTTTCAGCAAAACTTTTGTAAATTCTCTGAAATTGCTGACATTCCACTTGATCATGATGTTTAATAATTCACTTTCCTCTTTTGCTCGATGCAGGTCTGGACTTTGTCATTTTCATTCCAAATGCATGTACCATACTTAATACTTTTCCACCAAGTCACATTTTCATCCAGCCTGTGCAAATACACTGAGCAAAAGAGGGAAAAAATACAAATATTTCTCACTTGCCAGGGCATGGCACAACTCAACCTCAAAGCACCAGTTGGATGAGCTGAACAATAAGAGTCAATGACAAATCGGACGTGGTGCATTCCTTGGGCAAACACTCACCTCATAAAGGGAGACGGGTAGGCAAACACTCACCTGCCCTAAGCTAATAACTTGTGTGGAGGCAAACACACAAATACACTCACACATGTACACACTTGAGCTTGTCGATATGTTGAGACAATGATGGGAATTAAACTGCTCAAAACTGTGTTAGTATAAAGATATGACTGATTTAATCTCAGAGAGCCGCAAGTAGCATTTTTCCTAACAAAATCACCATACCAGAGGAATGCAGGCGATGTGGTTCTCTTTGTGCTGTTATACTGTGCTGTATGAAGCATGGAAATTGACTGGTACAACTAATATGTAAATGTTAGGCCCGCTTTGTTTAGGGTTTATCTTAATCATTGTACTGCAAAAATAAACAAAAACTGAATTATTTTAACTAAGGCCATCCCAATGGCTGCAGGAGGAAGATTTAAGTGGCTTACACATAATGTAATGTATAATAAGTTACAAATTATAAACCACGTGTCTGTACGTAGCCTTTCTTAAAACATTTGCATTTGTGATTGTGTGTTTAAAATGTCTGCATGCTTGTGTGTCAGGAAATCATTGATGACTGGACTCATTTCCTTTTTTTCAAGATTTATTTTTAGCATTTTAGAGCTTTATTAGTGACAGGAAAGCTTAGACATGAAAGGGGTGAGAGAGGGGGAACGACACGCAGCAAAGGGCAGCAGGTCGAAACTTAACCTGCGGCCACTGCATTGAGGGCTGAGCTTCTGTATTTTGGCGCACGCTCTACCAGGTGAGCTACCCAGGCTACCTGGACTCACTTTCCTACCAAACAAACCACACACATTTTTCCCCTAAAGCTTTCTTTCCCAGTAAAGCAGGGCAAAGCTCCGGTGACAGCACCCCAGACTTCATTTCAGCAGACTTCACTCAGTGGGATACACCCTGAACACTTCCTGACCATGTGACTACCCCCAGCTGCCTTTTGATTGGACTTTTAGAGGATGAAGAGAAAAAGGGGGCGGTGGTGGCAACAGAGCTGGCTGGCAGCGGATACGAGAGAAAACAAATTCCTGCCCCATTGCCATGGAGATGAGTCAACAGCAGGTCGGGAGGGGGGGCAGAGAGTACTGTGGTTGAGGGGCACAGGCTGACCTGCTGTAGTTAACAGTTCATCCCCGTATCCGGCTCCCAAATGATTGGGCAAACACGGAGTGCAGCGGAGTCAAAAGGGCCCCAAGGGGCTGAGAGAGGGCCATCGCCCTGGGGTGACAAGCTGACAGGCACACACTGGTTGGTAGAGGGTGGACCAGCTGAATGGGGAGTAAAGGATAGGGGGCACCAATGGGAAGGGAGTGGGGGCTGATGGGATGTGGGAGAGAGGCTAAGTACATTGAGTACCACAGGCTACAGCACTGTCACAAAACAGTAGTGATGGCTGCGGCTTTAAAAAGCAGTGTAATTAAATAAATTTTGTTAAAAGGTCATTTTGAAGAGAACAACGTCTTAAGTAAACCACAACAAATATACCCAGTAAATTATGTCTAAATGCTTCATGTTAAGCTAAATAATTAACATTTGGCTGCCAGTTGTGCCAACAGTTAAAGTAGGAGTTGCGTCAGTTTTATAAACCTAAACCACAGTAACACTAAAAGTCTCTGCATACGTCCGCTCTGCTACAGTTAGGGAAAACGTTCAGCCCATCTGGGTGAGCCACAAGAGCTGCAAAGCAAAACAGTACTGGACAAAAAAGCATGTAGATAAGGATATAATGTCACCTTATGACAACTAAGCTTATATAGAAGAAGCTTATACAGCAGATATTTACAGGAGAGAAAACTGAAAACACTAAAACACCACAAGCACACTCAGTCTATTTTCGGTCTTTAGAAACAGATATACTCACCAGAAGATCCCTGGGAAGCAATTAAAGGTTGACATCTCCTTCCAAGAATTTGATTTCCTTCACTGTGAAGAAAAAAAATCAAAAGAAGACAAACGTCACTTCACACACCAACTACAGTGTAGTATTCCACTGGTATAGCTGTTTAACGCTGCACTCCCATGTGGTAAAGTTCATTTAGGTAGAACAGTGTCAGAGCATGTAATATGAGGTACGAATGGAAAATAGTTCAAAGCCTCAACCCACAGGACCAGGTTCCAAAACACTGACCACTTTACAATGGAGCAGAGCGCCGCTTGACAATAATGGGTCAGAGACTGAAATAACAGGGGTGCGACGGGTGGAACTTATCAATGTCACATCATACAGTTAAAAGATCTGCAAGGCTTCAATACTGTACATGACACATGATAGGCTGGACTTTATGTAGCGTACGTTTTTGTCTCAGTCAGCAGAAGCCATCATATGTAACTTTATGCAGTGTCACGGCTTGGTTTCCTCCCCAGAATGTCAAACCAAAACCCATCATCCAATTGGCCATCTTTGAAGAGTTGAAATGTCACCATTACAACACAACAGAGCTTTCAGTGGGCAGCGGTGTCAGGAGGGTGTGTTAGCAGAGAGAACGCTTTACTGGTTCTCCACTGCTACTCACGTCAGAGGAGTGTTTTCGTAAACACTGCTGAAGCATGTCCTTCCTTTAGTGGGAATTAGGATCCTCTCAATAATAATCCACCCAACAAATCTTATAAATGAAAAACAGGACTGCATCATTTACAGTGTGTCTGTTCAGTGAAAGAGAGGAGAGAAAGGAACAAAAACAAGGGGAAAAAAGTAAGATTATGATAAAAATAGCAGATGTTGAGAGTCATTTCTCGAAAGGTGTGTCATTCAGGGAGTTTGGGACGAACTTTTGGCCATGGCTGAGCTCTAAATTTAGCATATTTGCTAAAATAAAAAGTGAGTTCAGTCACTGGCACTGGAACTTTCTCCTCCCTGTTTATGACCTCAGTGGTGCAGCCGGCGTCACTCATGACGAAATACAAACCATATAAAACAACAAAAAAAGACCTCCTCAAATACTCAGAGTACATAAGGAAACAACCACAATTTAATGTTCCCTGTAAATGATCTTAATGTGGCAATCCAAGTCAAGATCAACAGAAAAATGTGGTTTTGCACATTCTAAGTTTAGAACAAAGTTTGTGCATGAATTACCTTTTACATAACCACTTTTAACAGAACACAGTCTCTAGTTTGATATTCAGAAATTGATAAGTTACGTAAGTTTCTATGGATGTACAGTTGGCTGTGTGTAGGGAAAAAGGATGTATGACACATGTAGAAAGCTACTGTGTTTGTTTATTGTATCCAACATGCTGGGGATGAGCCTGTGTGTGGCAGGCTGGGGAGGATGCCCCTGGGCCAGGCTGAGGAATAAGTGAAGCAGAAGTCCCATCTAAGCTCTAAAGCATGCGTGTATCAGGCCTGTAACTAAAACACAAGCATAAACACAGGCGATGTTAGGGATTACACCCTGCAATACCGCCGCAGGAAACCACAGACAGCACAGGTGTAAACATCGCCGCGGACACATTTTTCCTCATCTCCGTTCTGCCAGTGGAGGTCTGACTGACAGCTCATCATATAACCTTGTTGGCTGTGTGCAACTTGCATAAACATCTTTGGGGATCTGTGTGTAAGGTGTGTGCGTGCCATAGGTGAGACACACACAAAGAAGGATTAGAGTGACCTAATGTCATGTCGAAGAAGCCTTGCAGCACAATACCACACACACAATCTTTCAAAGATAGTAACATCTTTTGTTTAAGAAACATTTTTATTAATTCGATTTCATAGTATTTGTCTCACTTTACTTGAGAATGGAATCTGATATGCTATATCAATTATAAAACATATTTGCTATTTGCAAGAAATCAAAGAGCTGCACTAGGATGTTTTTTTTCTTTTAAACATTGTTTCCTAGAGAGTAAAAGGAATAAGTTTTAGTGGGAGCAGCAAGGATTAATGGGAGGAATGCACATTTCCTCAGTAAACAGCACCCTCTAGAGCAATACCCTACAGTACATTCAATGCTGCACCTCACTCTCATTGTTGCTGCCTGTCTCTTCATAACAGCAGGGAATTATGCTAATTTTACAGATTAATCAGTAACAACTTTTTTATGTAAAATGCCCCCAAAAAATCTCGTCAATTGTGAAAATGATACAATTAGATAGATTAGACTCACACGCTTATTTTTATTTTTTCTGTAAAAAATACCAAATAAGCGGGTTGTCTTGTTCTCCAGCTTATTTCTGAGCCACAAATGTACAATTACAGAGTTGAGGTGAAAGCACTCATTTTCCCAGTGTGAGTTGATAATGAGGCGGGCCGTTATTAAGATGTTTGCTTTAATCGTGTGCAGGGTTATTAGGGGCGGTTTACAGTACACAAGAGAGATTAACGTAGGCCACGCATGACGGAAAGAGCTGAGAAGGCCAACGATAAGCCAACTACCCACAACTGTGAAGCAGGCTGAGAAATATGAGCACAGAAGGACATGAAACTCAGCAAGACAAAACTCTCTCTCTCGCTCTCTCTCTCTCTCTCTCTCTGCCTCAAATCATGTTACACAACCACAAAGGAATGCCTCGTATATCTGAGACAGATTTAAAACAAGCGGAAAGGAAAAGAACAGTAAAGAGAGGTTTGCAGAGGGATCTATAGAAGCATTAGGTGTTGTTTGGTTGCTTTCTGTTTGTATAAAAAAGACAACAGGGTAGGGAGCTTGGCAGTACCGTAAAGGCACACTGCAATGACACACAAGTCCGGACACATACTCACCCAACTACTCCCCACGTGCTTACATAAACTAAATCAGCTCGAGACACACACTTGTGTGCACCAACCAGGGAGCACTACATGTTTCGTCTATATTTTTTCATGCCTTTAACAAAAATAGACAAAGTTTCAATTCATTTTTGTTGGAATTTAGGGAGTACTTGAAAATCCATCATTTTATGAGCTTTTTAAATTTTCCCACAGAATTTTTTTCCATGCATTTCACCCATACACATGAAGGTAGCACTCAATTAGGACGGCACACAGAGCCTGAAATGTGGTACTTAAACATGACATGCAGCAACCACCTACAATGTTTATGAGACCTGTCTTGCATTAAAAACCGAACTACTTCATGATATGTAGACAATGGAAAGTGATCTATTAAATAAAAATGAAGAGATTCAAATTTTTGGAATATATTTTAAAACGTATAAAAACTGAGGTCAAAACTAGCTGAATTGTGTTGGCAACATTGAGGTGGATCCACACTGTTCTGTTAATTATCCTCCAAAGCTTGGATTTGGTTCATGTCAACACAATGCATATTAGTTGCTTTATTTTATTCAGTTGCACAACTAATAAACCACAAAAACCTGTGATTGAAATGAACATTTCACACATCCTTTTGCCGAGCAATGTTTGACTGCATTAGTAAAAGGTGTGTGTGTGTGTGTGTGTCTATTTGTGTATCAAGTTAGCAGAATGTCAGAGTGGTGAAGTATTAGAGCAGTGTTTGCTCTCTTCCATGTACTCTTGGGGACCAGCCTGTTTGAGAGTTTGAACAGTGACGTGTGAAACCCGTAAAAACAGGACATAGTGCTGCTCTGTTTGCTTAAGAATACCCAAAGAATGGACTGCCATTAGAAAACAAATCCGTCAGCCTGCATTCCTCCTGTCCCTCAAACCCTACCTGTTAAACAAGATATCACACAGAGCGGAAAGGGGTAGTTACAAGAAGATCTACTTCTTGGTGAGATGACTTGCAATTTGTCCAAAAGTTGTCAGCTTTCTGACCTTCATATCTGACCCAAGGGAAGAGGCATGCATCTTCACTCAAGCTTCTGTGCGGGAAAGTCACCGGAGGAAACAATCATCTGAAAAATACAGAGAGAGTTGTGTGGAGCCGATAGTCTTAATTAGCTTTGTAGCAACTCATTTGGCAATTGCTTGAACCTAACGGACACTCATTAATGTCAAAAAGTTATGCACTTTCATAATGAGCTTGCAACATTGTAAATCACACCTTGACAGCATCGTTTGATAATTTGTCAGCAAAACAATATGACAGTTTGAAAACAGCGGTTAAGAAATAAATTCTACATTAGTCATTAGTTTAAGCAGAGTCAACACTCCCGACAAAATCAAACTTTCATGTGCCGCTATTGGTTAAAACCTGCATGTGAACTATATTTTGTTGCTTAAGAAGCTGACTGAATCCAGTCCGAACTAAATCAACAGGCCTGCAAACAAGTCAGGACCACCTGAAAAGCTCAAACTCCTTGCAATAATTAAAACTAAAATAATGAAACAATATAAACAGTACCTATTTTGAAAAATGTTTGTCACTTTCCAAAAGCAATGCACAATATTCACTAATTACAGCTTCTATAATACTGTATTTTTTTAGTGTTGTATAATTGTACAATTAACTTTTTTTGGACTGTTTATCAGATGAGATTGTCATTTTCCACTATGCACTGATATGTCAACACAAAATAGAGACAATAATCAGATTAGGGCAGTAACTAGCGTTTCTTCCCATTATGGATTTAAATACTGATTTTCTTCTTCTTTTGACTAATTGATAAATCATTTGGTCTATAAAACACAAGAAAACTGGGAAAATGTCACACTTTCCTAAAGTCCAATGTGACTTCTTCAAATGTTTTGTTTTAACAGGCCTGCAGTCCAAAACCCCCAACACTTTCTTGCAGCCTTCTGTCCAGCATCTGTTATATGAAACAATTTAATGATGTTTTCAGCAGAGATGCCCAACTTGCTCTTATGTAACATTTGATACAGCCCATGAAAACAAACTGATGGATCCAATGGTAAAGCTGGGCAAAGACACTGTGTGGAAATCCATCAACTGGAACATATGAAAAGGGAGAGAGGCACCACAAGATTCCACCCCCTCCCTGTCATCATCCTTGTATCAGAGGAGCCATTGGGAGAACTCGATGTGATTTGTATGTGTGTTTTTGAAGAGGGGTGCTCATAAACAGCCATGAAAGGGGCCCCTCCATTCAGCTCGCCAGCAAAGATGCGCTTCATTGGGTCGCTCTTTTGTTTTCCCCTGTTCACAAAACCTTAAGCACAGAAAAAAGGGGTTGCTTCTCTCGATGTGTGCAGGCACAAATGATGCCATTAGATTGGTGCCTGCTTTGGGGGAAAAAGGCTTCAGTAGCGCTTGAAGTGATTTAAAAGATGCAGGAGAGAGCGGCCTGCAAATCCTGTTTGGAAATAACACTGGAGGAGAATGGGGAGGCAAAATGCCAAGCTAGTGATTATTCTATAGTATGCAAAATTGCTCTCAACTCCATGAGTGCCGTGGATGTTAAAACAAAAGATGTGGAACATTCCTTTGTCACGTGATGAGGGTCAAAGTGTTGCGGTGGTGAGTGGGGTCAGGAAGTTCACCAAACTTCCCACGCTGCCTTACACCATAAGATCACGGTTGAAGCTTGAAACACTCTTTAATTTTGGCAAGGGAAATTTGGTTTCCAAAAGGTGCCACCGTCCATGTACCCACACAAGGATGAGCCATCAGGAAAGAAATACTACAAACTACAGACTTCCTCATCAAAATGTCAAGGCGAAAACACCAATTACATACCCTGGATAGAATAATGACTGAGAAAAACATTCTCACAAAAAAAGATGTAAAATTTCATAAAAATTGGGTCAGGTATGTTTAGTGATGTCACAGAGATACAATGACTAAACACTGGAGGTATGTCATTGACTGATACTGTAACTCTATAATGCAAAAAAGACAAAGCCTGTGCACCTTTCTACTTGAGCAGTTTAGAACTATTCCAGTCAAGCAAGCAGATGATAATGACACTGTGCCAGCCAACGGCATTGTGCAGGGCATGTCATCATAGTGCCTGGTCTTCAACAGCAACCTAATAGGCATGAGAACCTTGCAGTGTCAACAAAAGGGACAGTGCCAAACAAAACCACTTGTTGTAAGTGAGAGGGTTTAAACGGGCTAGGTCCGGTTCCACTCAGCACAGCCTCCAGTTGCATTATGTCTCCTTGACATCCCAGCTATCAAGAAGAACCTTTTTTGTTTGCGTTTTCTTTCGCAAATTAAGGCTCTAATTTTTGTGCAGCAGAACAAAAAATCTTAACTTTTATGTTAAAATTTGCAATTCACTCAATCACTCATCTGCGAATATTCACTCACATGTGATCTGAAAAAAACACAAGAGCTTGTGAAAAAAATCGGAACGTGTAAATTGAAATTTGCACTCGTAGAAATTCGCAGATCTGTATTCTGAATGTGAAGTCACAGAAAGAAAAAAAGAAAAATTACAAATGTGTTGATTGGTATTTACATGAACACAACGACAGCTGCAAAATGGTAAAGCATAATTTACTTGTATTCTTCTTTTTATTTATTCACTCAGGTTCATTTCCATCACAACCACAACTCAGTGATTACAACCTCTCAGACCTGTCACTGCAACTTCACATGTGCTCTCTCGCATCACGAAGTAGCGAATCTGCGTGCCTTGACTTTTGCAACACTTTTTGCAATACATTTGGTGCAAAAGTAATTTTTACCTGTGAACTTAGGCTGTGGAGCTCTGAGCCAATAGAATGTGGAGAGCAGGGTTTTGATCACTAGATGAGGGAAAACTCTGTCCGGCTTATTTATGCAGCTTTCAAGGTCTCTAGTCTTATAATCACTTGAGGATTTACCTGTGCAGGTTGTCCTCATTCCACAGGGTGGGAAAAAAAACATCATGTTCATTAACTTTTCTTAAAAAAGGCTTATTGTACCAATGCTTGGTAGTCTTATAGAAAAAAGTATCAAACTAGGGTGAAGGGTAAATTAAGTAAAAGTAAATAATTAAGTAAATTAGTTAAAATTGTCTAATTGGTAAAAACATAAAAATTATTATCTCTACACACCAGGTGAGCTAACAGTGAGTTGTTGAAAGAAATTCAGTTACTCAAACTCCCAACCGATGGGTTTTCCCCCCATTTGGCATATTTATCAGACGTCTGGTCTGCCAAACCATATCACCTTTGATTGCACACGACGGAGTAGTCAAACACACAAAATACCTCTCATATCAGTGCTCATTATTAACTTAGTTTGAGAACTTTGAGATAAAGTTTCTGCTGTAAACTACAGTCAACTGGCACATATGGAAAGTAACTTTACGTGGACACACTGTTTTCTTCAAATCTACAGTATCTGCTTTTCTCAAGGTTTGAGTTCCACTCAGGAAAGGATACAGAACGACCCAACTTTTCAATTCCACTACAAGTAACAAACAAATGCTGAACCCTGCAAGGAAGCTTCAACATTGAGCAGAAATGCTGTGAGGAGAAAACTGAACATGATACCACTACACAGTTGCTCCTTTACAGCATTATGTTTCCCCACGTATACTGGTATGTAAAAACAATAAAATGAAAAACAATTAACTACTTAAAATCCACATTTCTGAGAACAAAATTATATTTTGTTCTTCTGGAATGCAACCACACCTGACAGATAGCAGGAGTCAGGCTACATTTGCATTGCTATGTTTTGGTTTTTAAGCAGAATTAATGCTAAAAGCAACCTCCGTGCACACACAAGTGGTTTTAGCTCCAGTAGAAGAACTAATCATTGTGTAAACTAACACGCCCAAACTGCATATCTCATTAACATTCTCGTATCCTTGGCATTCGTATGCCGGGAACAACAGGAGACAGCATGTACACTCCGTTTTGGTCACAGTCTTGGTCTTGCCAAAGCTTTCCATTTGCGGCCTTTGAGACTGCAACACAACCCCGCAGGTTCCAAACCAAAACAGGGTCAGAAGTGTTTTCCAACTTCTCCAGTTTAGGGACTCTGAAACATGCGGTGTAAATTTGAGGTGTAAACATAGCAAAATATTTTTGTTTTTAAACCAAAATGTAGCAATGTAAATGTAGCCCAATCAAACCAAAATGTTCCTGGAAAAATGCCAGGACTCAATGAACTGTACACCAGATATGTTCTTTAAAATTAAAAACTAACACCTAAGTTTATTTTAATTTCAACATTACTTATTTTATACCAAGTAAGTCTTACTTCCTGGGTTTCAATTCAGGAACGCAGGTGACGGTAATGTTATGTAACACATTCTTTAAGAGGACACATTTACATGGAGTGTATTCAAATCATAACTGATGAATTCAGCCGTTATGTATTTTCATTGTCTTAAAGCGCCCATATTATGCTAATTTTTAGGTCCACAATTGTATTTTACGTTGTACCAGAATAGGTTTGCATGGTTTGATTAAAAAAAAAAAAACATTTTTGTTACACTGCACATTGTTACAGATCCTCTTTAACCCTGTGTGTTGAGCTCTCTATTTTGGCTACAGAGTGAGACATCGCATTTCTCTACTATCTTTGTTTGGAGTTGCAAATGCACAGTAGTTAGGTAAGGATCACATTACCTAGCTATTTGTTTTTCTAACTTTGGTCAGTACAAGGCAGGGTTAGCTGGGAGATTCTTTCTAAATTAGAGTGCACTTCCAACTTTGCGTGGACTACGTGCTGAACAGGGACATGTAAATTGTTCTTTTGTAGATTATGGAGAACTCGTGTGTTGAAGCAGTGTTTTACCATTGAGACCAAGTGGCTAACCGGAGACTGAAGGCAGAATATTCAGAAACCTGTATCTCACTCAAAACCGCATGGCAGATTTTTGTTCCACGTTTGTATGTGTGTGGAAGCACCAGAGACACAAAATAACAACCCAAATCCCAGAAAAGTTTTTTTTTTCCATAATAAGGGGAACTTTAGTGCTTCCATGAAGAAGCAGGATCTCACAAGTGTTAATATAATGGGGTAGAACCAAGAGTCTATGGCATCATGATGTCAGTGGAAGTCTTTACCAGGATGCTTGATATTGGTCCTGTGGGCTCCTGCTGATAAGATTGAGGAGCAGGTCAGTATGAGACACTCAGTGAACTGCTTGCTGGCTAACAATGCTGCTTCAGTCCCAGCTATCGGGCTATCTCACCACAGACCACATGTGGGCCAGCCGGACACAGGTAATCAGGGCTGTCAGAATGGGCCCGGCTCCTCTTGCTGAAACCCTACACTGCCATCTCCACCCTATAAAACTATTTCTACTGAACAAACAAGACAGAAACTGGTGCATAAACATATTTTGGGAGACTAATAAGAGCGAGTAGAATTTATTTCTTACAGTAGCTGGACGTTTTTTCAAGGACTCACTTGGTGCTTTGTGTCAAGCAAAAATTTCCCACTTCTCCTTTCTTAAATGAACTTCCTTGCACAATCATTGCCACAGACTCTCGGTCAAACCGGTTGGTGGCAAAATCGTTGTGAATTGTGATGCCCGTTGTCATGGATACACAGGTGTTGCTTACGAGCCAACACAGAAGAATCAGAAAGCCAAGGCCCTCACTAATCCTCCTTCATACCAAAGTGTGTCAATAATCAGGAATGCACTGTCTAAACTAAACCATTGTTCCTCTGCAGAAAGAAATCACAAATATAAGCACTGACACAGCCTCTAGGCACTGCTGTCTCTGGGACTGGAAAAGAAATGAACTGAAGAGAAACAGTCGGAGATGGAAGAGGGAAGCTTTGATAACTCTCCAGACAGCCTAATACTGCCTAAATCATAATGCTTTCTTCTACAGTGCATGGGGGGGGGGATCTATAGTGTTCTACTGTTGGGGATTGACTAAAGCTGAGTAGTAGCTTTTTTTTATACAGTAAGACAAAGTTAGAGCTCCTAAGAAGACTAGCTGCTGTCAACAGTTGGAAGGCTTTGAACTAGCACTAAGCCCTGAGACAGCAAGAAATATCCTCTTTACTTCTTTGAACTCAACCCCATTAGAGTTCAATTCAGAACATAAAATGTAAAAGATCTGACAGGTTTTTACATACCTCACAATAGCCTCTTATCTTTGTGGACAAAAAATACCAAACAGAACTATTGGTTTCCTACTGTTCATTGGCCATGGAGTAAATTTGTATTACTTTGCTCCGGAGCATGGTGTGTCTCATGTTGCCATGTTCAGAATGACTGGGTAAAACTAATGTGTCTCCTTTGTCATTACTCCTATGCCTCCTACTTTTGAGAGGTTAAAACGGTCTCTGACATGTTAAAGAGTCATCTTGACACGTAGCAGCACCAATTTCAACCGTCTTACACAAAACCACAGCTCATAATTTAAGATCAGACATGCAGACATGAGTAAATCTGAGTCCATCCTATGTAAGACAAGACAATAGCTTGCCTGTTGTCCCCCCAACCCGTGTGTGTTTGTGTGTGTGTGTGTGTGTGTGTGTGTGTATGTGTGTGTTTGTATTTTTAAATGTTGCGGTAGCACAAAGAGAGAAGCACAGAACCAGGCAAACGGATGCGGCTGGAGCGGTGAGACCATTGTGGGACACACTGAAAAGGTCCTCCTGAGAGCTTTATTGTGTGGGACGGCTCACCGCAGCAAGTTCTGTTTCCCTGAGATGCAAGGTCTCGCTGCAAGCCACAACAATGAGCATCTTTGTCAAGCAACACTATTACCTTTGCACATTACTGTAAATGCTAGGAGTGGGTAATGTGTTGAACATCCCATTTAATGAGCTCCAGGTATGTGCTAGTCACAAAACAAGAAACTAATTTAACTAATTTAAACATCCGCAAAGTTGAGTTCATGCGTCTTTGGTGTCTAAGAGCTGATCTGAAAACTGCTTCAACAGAAAGTCATTTTTGAAGTCTTACGCAAAATCTGATTAGTTATCTGAAATATTATTTCCTAAAACACCTTGGGATATGAAACAGAATTCTTTGGAGACTAATGTAAATGTAAAACTGTTTACTTAGGGTGCAATCAGATCAGAATCACACAGTTTTTCTTTGGCCCAAACCAAATGTTTACTTTGCAGCATTTTTTTTTGTCTGGGTTCACAATTACAAGTGGAGCTGGGCTTGAAACCAAATGTTATATGGATGCACAAGCTACTTATTTATTGGACAGAATTTTGGTAGACTTTCTTGTAGTTTAGAAACTTTAACTATGGACTTGCCTGGGTTCCTTGTGGTTTTCAAACCAAGATAAACAACAAAAAAGGTCTTCAACTTAATGTCTGTGGTTTGTTTCCTGCAGTGTATTTTAAGTATCAATATGTCTATCCACACCACAATGAAGACATAGGCGCACTTTGATGATGGAAACCTTTCTCATCTGCACAAACAAAACAAAGGTGTAAAAGCTCCAGATATTGATTGAATCCTCCATACTTGGTATAAATGCAGCCTAAAGAGCTAAAAACACGGATCCGCTTGTTAAGTCAACAGGTCAAAGGCAATCAGAAAGGCAGAGGCACTTGACCCGCTCTGCAAGAATACAGCTCAACCTGAACTTGACCCCTCAGTCACCTGATTTAAGAGCCTGCATTTTAGACAGAGCTGGTTGGTTAAGGATCCTCTGACCCCAGACTTGTAGAACTTGGCCCTCCTCACTTGGCAAGTGCTTACTAGTCCTGATGTCATGCGTCTAATTGCTCACGCTGCGTGGGATGCAAAGTCTGATATAAAGTACATTGTTGACTGTGTGCGCGGGCCTGTGTGCGCGGGCCTGTGTGTGTGTGTGTGTGTGTGTGTGTGTGTGTGTGTGTGTGTCATCAGGAGCCAAGCTAACCCTTGCCTGCAGCAACACACACACTTATGTCTTCACCCGCCACAACCTATCATTACCGCTGTCACGTAACCTCCGCAGCAGCAGGCCTCACAAGCCTCGACAACCATCGGCACACACACCTGGAGGGCCAAACACTTAGTTCCCAGCCTTGTGCTTCATGAACACAGCTTTTTAAAACACACACCCACACACAAACACACACACCTATTCATATCCTGCAGCCTCAGCCTATCTTGCCCCTCCCATTTGCTGTAAAGTATGTCTAACTTTTCTATCTGCCTTACCGCAAATGCTTTAGTGCTATTTAATGTAATTCCTTTGTTATCATTTTCCACCCCAGCTGAGTGAAACAGCACACAAACTGCAGAGCAAGGTTGGCAGCTGGTTCCAGGCTGCTCCTGTGACTAGACAAACAACAGGCCCCAGTATGTATTCAAGAGCAAACACAGTACGGAGAAATAGATTCTGAGAAGTTGAATCGTGCAATACAACAATATGGAAAAGTTAACTTTCTAATCCTGTTTTAGGATGAGCAGAGTATGATTCTATGAGCCTGCTATTTAACCACCATGTCTTCCCCCTTGTCCTCCTTCCCCCTTGCATGTTTCTTCATCTACAGTGTATGTTTGCTTGAGCAAAGGCAACTTGAGAGTACATGGTTGAAAGAACACCCAAGACCACTGAGTAAACATGTGGCTGACGTTGCACACCTGAGCCCAGTCCACCTGCCACACATGCTTGACCTTTAAAAAAGCTGTCTCTGTGACAAATCAGACAGAAGAAAAACTTTGGATGATCCCAGCCTGCCGGTTTAGGGCTCCTCAGTACAAACAGCAATTGAGTTAGAGTCAATTGAGGGAATAATAGGAGACCAATGGAACGTGCTATCCCAACAGAAGCCTTTGAAAATGACAAGAATCACTGTGGTGTTTGCCCTTCTTTTGTCATGTCACAAGGTTGTCTTGCCTTTGCTTGCTCTGCATCATGTTCTATTCAGAGAGGGCTTAGTGTGTAGCAGGTTACTCTGTTAGGTGTGTGAAACCTGAAACCCACAGGCTTTAGAGGAGAAACTTGTGCAAATGGAGAATCCTGAAAATCAGCATGTCACACCACAGGCTTCAAGTCCCACAAACTAAAAGCAGATTATCTAAAATACCAGAAAGACCTTGACCATAAAAGAGTTTTCTTAAAAATGAGTAATTGCTGTAATGACAGTAGTAGAGAAGAGAAGAAAAAATATAACCAACACCCTCTTCACTAGAAATTTAATTCTGCTTTTCTAATGGATCTGGCACGATCTCTCTCTCTCTCTCTCTCTTAAATGATAGGTCTTAAAAGGTAAACTTTACCAATTTTACACATCAAAGTCTGTTTAAAGGTATTTAGGAGTGCATATGTGGGCAAAAAAAGATGTATAATGCCTTTTGTGTCTTCATAGGGAGCTGCACATGAATTGCCTCCGGTGATGTCAATTGAGGCAATGTCAGTTAGGGTTGAAGACATTTGAAAATGAAAACTATCTGGAGGTGTGGACAGTCAATCATACTGGTCATTGAAGGATACATGTGCAATGTTAGGATTACTTCTTTGCGTCTCCTTTTTTTCTGTGCCTACAATTGGGTTTGCGTATGTTGCCTATGTGCATTCAAGTGCTGTGTGTTATGAATGACCTCATCAAACCCTTGAATATACAGCAGAGGGGCCTGGGAAACATCAGGTTTGAGCTTTGCCACCGAGCCCCGACGGTGTCTTCCCACTTCATTTACGTACAACAATATACAGGTCCACAGCCCACTCCCAACACACATCCACAAACCATTCACGGCATGCTAAACTAAGTCTCAGGATGTGTTTGCGCATGACTGTGTGCATGTGCATGTTTGTTTGTGAGCGGGCTGATGAAAGGGCAAGGTTCCTGAAAAACACGTCATCTTCATTCTGTGCGGTGAACATAGTGTTCAGAGTGTATAAGATTCAAATAGTGGGATGGCAAAATGGTTGTGTTGCTCAAAATCAGTTCTCTCAATCTTATATTCCCCCCCCCCCCTCACCGTTTTTTGTAACTGTTGAGCACAGCATTAGGGGTACACCGGTGTAAACGTCTTCATTTGTGTCTCTGCTGTTCAAGGCACAGTATGTGATTGCTGTGAGAAATATGCAGAGTTGTCTTCAGTGAGAGAACTTGGAGAAAGATCCAGCCTTAGGATGTGTGTGTGTGTGTGTGTGTGCGTGTGTGCGCGTGTGTGTGTGTGTGTGTGTGTGTGTGTTGCTTGGGCATGATCAAACAAAGCACATCCAGGTACAGTATGCCATCTGTACTTACCCCCAGCCCCCAAGAAATGTACTCTCCCCCACCCTCTTCATTTCAGTCTTTGCGGTAAATGGAGTGGAGTGTCAGAATGAAAGAGGCCTTGTCTAAGAGGCTAATCCTTGAGCGATTAGTCAACGCGTCTCGATTAAAAGCTGGCAATGCTGCCACGCCCCCATCCCTTAACTCCCCCAGTGGAAATGGCAGGCCACAGGTGTCCATACAATGTGTGTCATTAGAAAAAAATGGGTGGCGGGAGGTGGGTTGAGGGTGACTTTTACACTAAGGCAGAGGAGACAAACAGGTCAGGAGCAGGGCCTGAACAATCCTTTACAAAAGCCTGGATGCAGGTATGCCAAAACAGCAACAGGTTTTAGCTTCTTTCTTTTTTTTCTGTAATGCATGTACATTCTCTCCCATGCAGGGGTTAAATGAGCGGTTTCTTTCTTAAAAAAGTACAAACCAAGAAAAGTCAGTAAGAGACAGAAAGAAGAGGCACATATATTTTAACAGATTATCCCCTCATCAGTCAGTGTTTTCTGTAAACAGCCGTTTTGCAGTGAAAGGATTGAGAGCAGAGACAGGTATTTTACCAAATCAGCCTTATACACCCTGGCTTTCTAACAACATAAGAACTTCATTTTAGGGATATTCCCATGCCAGAAGATTCCATGACTAAAATATCCTGACTTTGATGACACTGTACACAATCGGATATACATTAACTTTATATCGAAATCCTCAGAGGGAGCTCCAGTGCACAAATTGTCACCAACTGACCTAGATACAGTGTGTGTGTTGACACGGGACTGACGCCAAGTTTATGAGGCGTTTTTATATTGTATCCCTTACGATACCAGTTAGTCAAGCAAGTCTGTATCACATAAGTGTGTATTAAGAGCGAGGAGATATATATTATAAAGAGGAGGCAAGAGCTAAAGACCCTTTTTTCAACATGAAAGAGAAATGTAGAGGCATCTTAAAAGCCTCTTTCATGAAAGAAACAACAATAAATTATAAAATCCCACCGGCTCAAAACTAGTCACCAATAATTATAAGTTTATGTATTTACTCTGTAACTACGTAACTATCAGTGGCCTAATTCCTCCATTGTCGTTGTGAGTTAAAGCCATTTTTCTTAATCTGCTCTTAGTTAACTTATGGCAGCTTGAGTATCAGGAAATGACCTTTGGCCCTGGGGACAGACTACTGTACTTCCCCAATCACATCCATCGTGTGCCTAACCTTGAATGAAAGCTCCAAGCGGGAGGGAGGGGTGTGTCTTTGGAGACCGGACACAGAGAGGAATCGCTTACCCCTTTCCCCAAGAGACACCAATGGAGTTATACAGAGGGGGGATTCAAAACACAATGACAGGAGGGAGGGGCTGAATGTTTCCTGAGATCACATGTTATTAAGAAGACCACAGCACTTGCCATCCAGCCAGCCAGGCCGGCTGTATACAGAGGTCCACAGGGTGAGAACACACATGGTTTGAGTTTGGCTCTGTGTAGGACCGGGAGGAAAGAAGGGGCCTGGTAAGAGGAACCCTCCAATTCTCACTTCCTGCTCCTGCTAGAAACGTGATCTGTGTGCCCATCGTCCCCATCAACACAGAGCACAGTGTTCACCTGATCGCCAAGGGGATGGCATGTTCATCCACAGGGCACCCCGTCACACCAAATCAGCCTGTCAACACCCTGAAACCTAGGGTTTCCCTAATGAGCTGCGAGCTGGGGGACAAAGACAGTCCCATTCAATCATGCTGTCAGTTCTCCTATGCCACAACAGCAGCTTCTGTGACATTTTATTTTACAGGAAGTATTTTTTTTTTCCAAAAAAAAAAGGGATTAATAAATAAATGACATCTGTCTTAGTTGAATACCTGTAGGCAGTTGGAGTATTACTTTGTCAGCAGCAACACCAGAAACAATCTGTTGAGTGCCATGAGTAGTGCACTGGTTTTCAACAACCTACAGTAGACAGATATTTACAGCTGATAATGAGAGACGAAAGAGACAATATACATGGGTGAAGCATGGAAAGACGCCATAATTATAGGCTTGTGCAACTGTCTTAATTACATTTACTACCTGAAAGCCATATCTATGTCACTTAAGGAAAGAACTCCAGCTGACCTCGCTGTCCCTCCTTAAAGGCATATGACTCACTCAACTCAGGATGCCACAGGTTACATTTGCTCAGGTAAACACACCTCATGTGTGCACCAATCACCTACAACTGAAGTAATAACTAAAAACATGATGTGTACGATGGCTTTTGGGCACTAACGAAAGTTGCGTTGGGCAAGGTGTGCGCTGTTGTGTGTCCATGTGTGCTGTGTGCGTTACCAAGGCCCTAGCTTCATTGTTTATGCTCTGCTGTGACTGGGTCAGCAGGGCTCTTGACTGAATTCTTGCCCCAGCATGCAGAAAGTTTTTACAGTGTTGTTGCAGGAGGAGGAATGATTACGTTATAAAAATACACCACACCATATGTCCTAGTGAGAGCCCAAACCACACGATGACATACAGTAGAATCCAACAGGCCTTTAACACTGCCTCTGCACCTCACAAGCTGACACAGCCTCACCGCGGCTTTGGAGCGATCTGCTCACCTGAAGTTATTTTCAGAAAAAGAACAGGATGGAGTAACTTCCAAGATAGCAAATGCTTATTCTGCAAATCCCAAGTTGATGGAAAAATGGGGCAGAAAGACATCACAAGGGAGAACGTGTGCTTTAGAAAGCTTTCGGTTAGCTTAACGTCTGGTTTTAAATCATCCTCTGTAGTGACCCCAGAGTTGGCAAGTTTAAAGTCCAAACAAACACATTAGCAGCGGATTTTAATGATGTCTACACTCCCTCCACTTCTCCTTCTGTTTTTTTGAAGATGCGCCAGTCAGTGAAATTAGCTGGTGTGGTGTGTTTGGTTAGGGTGAAAACATGCACCTTGGTCTTGATGACACTATTCAGCTACAGAGTGAGGCACTGTGAGAAAAGAGCCAGCAGAGAAGAGTAAATGCAAATGTGGCTTTGGCAGCAAAAGTCATCAGTATACACAAACACAGCAAAACCAACTTAAGAGATGGCTGCACAGCTTTTGCTCCTTCTGTGCAAATTGTCCCACACAAGGTCATCCTGGTTAGGAGCTAGTCAGTTACCTCGATCCGAACATAGTCTTCTTCTTCCCCTTCTCCCTTTCACTCTCTCTGTACTCTCCTTGTGTCTCACAACAAGACGGAGCATGCTCACTGTAAAGCTCTTGGGGGGTGAAAGGGATTGGGAGATTAAATTTATTTTGAATTCCTTCCCCT
>NC_048421.1:9888797-9893400 GCF_013103735.1 Etheostoma cragini | reverse complement strand
CCCCCACACACACACACACACCCTTCTCTCTTTTCCCAACAGCACAGCCCAGAGTCTGTTCCAAAGCACATCTTGTTTAGGTTTTGTACACAGAAAGCATTTCTTTCAACCCCAGCCGAATCTCTGACTTCACAGCAGAAATGGCCTGCCACTCATTCAAATTAAGGTGGATTCAGCATACCTGTATGGTTGAAAAAGTTTGTACTGTCTAAGAAAGCATTTCTCAGTTTGAGAAGGATAAGAAAAGATCCAACTGAAATCATCAAAAAGTCCTTCAAGCCACACAAGGATATATTCCTATCCTCTAAAACGATTCATTGAAGCATTTCATAAATTAGCGCCACTAGCGGTGACAGGAAATATAACCCACAGAAGCCTTTTCCGTCCTCAAATCTAAACCAGAGAACCTAACGGTTGCAGTTTTAAACACGTCATTCACATTATCATATGGTTGCAGCATGGTTATGTTCATGCACCAAAACTATTTAGTTGGGTCAAAATCAGATGTTACTTCACTTCCGATTATGCACATGATGTAGAACCTGACGTAGCTCTGTTTGTTCCGTTTAGTTACAAAAACAGACTGTTTACTTTTATTTTCAAATGGTACACAAACCCCAGTCTCCTGGATGAAAGTCCAAGTCCAAGAAAGTTTTTTGACCCATCCGCGACCACTTACCCACTTACCTCCTTACGCGGCCTCATACTTTTCACGTTACTTTCTGCCTCGTGCCTGTATAAATGATTACGGCCACTATAAATTTAAATATGAGTCTTAATAGCAGCTTGTAAAAGAACGTATGTGGCCGTGATTTGGGGAGGAACGTTTCAATATCATCCCTAGTTTTCACTTATAAATGTTAGATAAAACACACAGAACTAACTTCAGCCTTAAAATGGCTTTACAGGTCTCAGAAATGCATTTGAAATGTAATTCAAAATGCTATATAATTATTATTCTTGTTTGATTTCTTGACTTCAGAGCAAAGAACCTATTATATCTATCTAAAACGACATGTATACAGGTCTATTTATATCTTAAACTTAAAGGGCTGCGGAAAAAACTCAGTGCTCAGTTTAACTAGAAAACTAGTTAAACTAGTCTTGTGAAATGTGTTTTACTTAATGAGAAAAGTAGATGGCTAAAAGCTTTCGGACCATAATTCTATGGATCTCACAATTTTTTTGCTGCGTCATAAGCCAGGTCATTTGTGTCTAATCTTGGTAAGGAGATCAGAAACTATGTGTGTGTGTAAGATGCTGTGCCATGTTTTTTTCCATCCAAGACATAGGTCAATAATGCTACAGTTACAAAAGTGTCTGATTGTGACGCCCAGAATCCCTGATCCAAACCACTTGTGTAACAAAACCAGTTCTCGACTCAATTTTTTCAACGGCCTGTGTCAAACTTCTCAGAGGCGATACAGACTCTTTTTTGGTAAAGGAGTCCTACCAAAAGGCTCTACTTCCCTCTTTTCTTCGTTTGGAGGGCCAGTCACAACCCCCCTTTTACAGCATTTTCACACATTCAATGCATCCAAACTGGTCTCGTTTTCTATCAACTAAGCTTCCTAATTGACCGATCTATGCAGGGAGGGATTAGCTGATACGAGGGGGTAAAGAAAGAGAGGGAAACCAAAACAAAAAGATACAAAACGAGGAAGGAAGCGGTCAGTTGGGAGAGGGGGGGTTAATCTGTTCTGTGATTTGAAAAAAAAAATACATCTTCAGATATGTGGGGAGACGGAGGAAAGACTTTGTGAGGCATCCAACAAAAACGTGTACTATCAGGCACTTCGGAGGCACCCTCCCAAGGAGAGAACAGAGGAAGGCCCCTGCAGTGAGGATTCAGTATTTCCTCCCCCAGTAGCTACAGTTAAGACACTCTGAGGACCTAAAGATTTCCACAGGCATGGCTCCAATGTTCTCTCACTATGTTTTGGCCCATATCTCTCCTGCTGTCGGTTTCTTTATGTTACTTCACACAGCTGCCCAGGGCCCACTCGTGTACTAAATATTCTGTCGGCACGAAATGCTGCAATGTTCTAATATGTTCTTTCCATTGTTTGCCTAGTTGCCAGCATATTCTATGATTTTCAGTATAAACAAGGAGAGTTGGGTTGTAAAAAAAGGTTCTGTGCTGTGAGATCTCTGAACTCCTTAGGACAAAGCTGTAGAATGAGTATAAAAGAGACAGATATAGTCTATAACCTGTGAGAGCGCACACACACACACACACACACACACACACACACACACACAGAGTGCCAGCTGTGCCACTGACGTAGGTGGAGTCCGAGTATCAAACCAACACAGGACTTAAAAATGGTGCTAGATTCATAGGTGTGGTGCGTTGTGTTCTGTATCTAATTACATACTTTTTTGAGTGATAACATGTCAAGTGAAATGCATACAAGAGTTTTAGAACCATTGCTTTGACCTAGACATGGCAACTCACAAAGCCCTTCCTTTAAGTTCACCATATACAAATAGAAATAGAGGAGATATGCTTCCTCCTCAAGGGTGCAAAGGTAATGTCATTGCCAGAAAAGCAGACAGTAGAAGTCGTTTTTTTTGTTCTTCCCTCAATCTGCCTCTCATTTTCAGGCTTATCCCTTCATTCTGTCTAAGATCACTCTATTCTCCTGGTTCTCTCTTTCTCTTCCCCTTTCTCTGAAACGTGCACTTTAATCTTGTATTTGACAAACAAAGCTGCCATGAAGTGGTATGCCTTCTAACAATTCTTCATTAGGTTTAAACAAGTAGAAAAGGCCAACTCTGACTTCAGGGAAATTCCAGCTGTGGATGACAAGGGCTGTGGGGTAACGGGAGGGGTTTGTTGGGGGTGCGGGAGGATGAAAGTCAAGCTCCATCTCTTTTTGACAGATTGGTACAGACACAGAGAAACTCTACACGCTGTTTATGTGACCATGCTTTCCGTATGCACGTATAATATTAAAAACCACAAGTGTCGGGAGAGGAGTCAGAAGAAAGGGCTTTTTCCTTCCCTCAACAATACCTGAGCTGTTTGGGCTGATTTATGCAGCACAAAGGTCTCAGCGAGGGGAGAGAAACACACAATTTCATCTGTCACTCACTAACACTCTCTAATGCCACTGATGATCTGCAGAAACGCACCAAAGCTGTCATGTACACAGAAACACACACACACACACACACAGTTAAAGCATCTGTCAGTTGTCGCTACATGTTTCAATCTGACACCTGGCGATGAGCAAACAATTATAAAGCCATCAAGCAAGCAAATCCTGGTGCTGAACCACCATGATAAAAAGGCCATAAGTTGAAACTGGTGGCAGATGTGATATTGTAAACTAGAAGGACTGCATATCTTCTAAAAACACAAATGTATTACAATGTAAGATTATTAAAAACACGTATGCATTTTACTCTTTGACAGAGTAAATGTAACACAAATTAAATTGAGTCCTTTACATCCACAAAAAAATCTTAAAAACAGAAGAAAAATACTATTCTATTTGTTAGTAGTATTAAACGTCAAAATAGATATAACTGTTTCATCTGAGGAGTGTTCCCTCACATTTGCAAAGCATATGTCTTGATTTAAGCATACCAAGAAAATCTTTCCCACCAACAAGATGAGGGACATGAACACGCACACAGACACTTTCGTCGGTTTGTCGGTTCATAAAAACAGCAACGTGTTCAACATTAAAACTGTTTTGTTTTCTAATAACCACATAGTATTTCAATGATACAACACATAGGACATCAGATTGTACATCAAATAAAACACTGGATTCAGTCCAAGATGATTAGTGAAGAAAAGCAAAGACCACCCGTGTTTGCTCATATAAAAAAACTGTGGCTCTCATGTCCAATCACGTATCATAGATCAGACTGTTTACGAGACAACCTGTAAAGTCCAGAGGCAAAGGCTCAGCCACATGTTTTACTGCTCTGTTTGAATAATCAGGTATAAGTAAAACAAACAGCTACAGAAGGGATGTTTAGCAAGGAGCTCAGGATCCAACTTGGGGTAATAAGTGTTCATTAGTTTTAATAGCCTGGCTCCTGAACCAGATGAAATGAAGACCAGGAGACCACATCCAGCTAATGTAAATAAACCTAAAAGCTCCTCCACTGTCTGTTATGACAAATTTTCTTCTGACTTTCTTTACAGATAGCGTTAAATTAAAACAGAAACTGGAGGATAATGCCGTCCTTACCAAAAATGTACAGTTTGTATTCTGGAGCAATTATGAATGAAAAGATAATCGAGGATTTACAAAACTAATTAATGCAGATATAAAATTACAGCAACTCTAAAAAGCACACTTTGATCCATATCTTTTTTTTTCTTTTTTCTCTCGACTCGTTTTCAAATGCCATACTAACACTGCCAAGTGTTAAAACAAAACTGTGCGGTACACAAGTCAAGGGCTGTTTACTGCAAGCAAAAATCTATCTATCTATCTATATCTACATCTATCTATCCATCCAATGACCCAGTTAGGTTTTAAGCTTATGTTAGTCCATTAAGCACATGCTGGTGTTTGGTGGCACATCTTGATTCCACCTGAGTCCGGAGAGAGGCGGTGTGGCAGGCCCAGTGGTCCAG
>NC_048421.1:9818450-9888787 GCF_013103735.1 Etheostoma cragini | reverse complement strand
CCCCCCCCCCCCCAATTCAACATAGGCCTCAACATAAACATGGCTTGGGTCTGGTTGAAGAGTGGGAGACCCCGTTTATTTATGGACATGTCTGGGTCTGAGACACAATTATAGAAAGATAGATAGAGGAGGTGAGAGACAAAGGAAAAGGGCAGCAGGGTTGGGCGTTCAGACTTATGTGACTCATGTGGATGGCCTCCAGTATGGTCAGTTATCTGGCCCACCTTCACAGTAGTAGCTGAACATTAGTGTGTGTGAGTGTGTGCCAGGTAAATGTCCCTATGTCCACATACTTTTCCTTATCTACAGATTCAGTCCAATGTACAAACTATAAAGTCAAATATATTTTTAAACTGGAGGGGGAAAAGAAACAACTCTCTCATTTGAGGAACTAATTGTTCTTCCTGTGACGTCAAACGCGCCACAAACAAACCAATGAAGCCAGAGGTATTGGCTGCAGGGCGGTAAAAGTAGAGTAAGGGTGTGAGGCCGGGGAATTCAAAGAATTTTCCTGTGTGCTTACTGGTAAAAACCAAGCCCACTGTAGGTTTATGAAAGTATGGCTGAGCGAGGACCTTTTGATCTTTGCTGCACACTCCCCAACAATATCGGCTGAATCTAGATTTTTACAGCTTAATAGCCTGGCTACAGAAACCCAGACATCATAAGGTGATTTTATGGCTCTCAAACTGTAGTTCATTTATGACTGGGCCAAATGTCATTGCTTCACTGTGCAGCACATGGGCAGGTAGTTCTAAGGAAGAGGAGCAAGACAGTTACCGTGGGGCTTGACTGTTCGGGCACCCCAGGTAAAAATTTGTATTAATGTGCATAAAGAAGCCAAAAAATGATGAAAAAATATTCCAAAAGTTATCAAATGACAGATTAGACATTTGTATGTCACAAAAAGTTAGATTCTATTTCCATCATTTACACTTTCAAAATAACAGAAAACAAAAAAGTGTAATCTGCAAAAATATGGGCACCCTGCAGAGGTTATAGCATGGACAGCCCCCTTTGGAAATCTGAGACCTGACAGTTCTCAAGACCCGGTGATTTCCATCTTAAGGTTTTGAATGCCCAGACTAATCTGTCCTTGCCCCAGCAATCAGCATCGTGGTTTCTTCTAAGCGGTTGTCTAGAAAACTAAAACTGAAAATAGTTGATGCAAATGAGTTGCAAATGAACAAATAGACAAGCCTGATGCATTGTGGAAACAAGTTCTGTGGACCGATGAGGTTAAAGTAGAACCTTTCGGCCGTTACTTTGTGAGAAGAAGGGGCTCAGAATTTAATGAACTGAAACTCTGTCCAACTGTTAAGCATGGGGGTGGATCAATCATGCGTTGCGGTTGTATTGTAGCCACTGGCATAGGAAACATTTCACGAGTAGAAGGAAAAATTGATTAAATAAAATGTCAGCATATTTTGGACACACTGAATGCCATCTGTGAAAAAGCTGAAGTTAAAGAGAGGATGGTTTCTACAAATGGATAATAATCCTAAACACACTTCAAAATCCACTGTGTAATACATCAAGAACCGTAAACTGAAGGTTTCGCCATGGCCTTTTTCAATCTCCTGACCTCAACATAATTAAAAATGTATAGATAGACCTTAAAAGAGCAGTGCGTGACAGACAGCCCAGAAATCTCAAAGAACTGGAAGACTTTTGGAAGGAAGAAGGGGCAAAGATACCTCAAACAAGAATTGAAAGACTCTTGGCTGGCTATAAGAAGCGTTTACAAGCTGTGATACTTGCCAGAGGGGGCAGAACAAGGTATGAACTCTGCAGGTGCCCAAACCTTTTCAGACGCAAGTTTTTTGTTTGTCATTTTGAAAGTGTAAATGATGGAAATAAAATCTAAATTTTGGTGACATATTATACGAATGTCTAATCTGTAATTTAATGCCTTTTGGGAGATTTTTTTTTCTTGGCTTCTTTATGCACATTAATACAAATTTTTACCTGGGGTGCCCAAACTTTTGAGCCCCACTGTATGTCATTTTCAGAACCACTTTTGGATCCCTGACTGAGAGACTGTGGTCGGTGTGAGGAAGCCTTGATTAGTGGACCATTGGCACTGGCACACACATACGCACACAGTTTGCACTCAAAGACCGCAGCTGAAACTACACTACACTGCCTCATAAACTCATGTGTTGCCTTTCACAAAACAACCATCCAATATGAAAACATTTGAACCAACCCACATGGGAGCCTCTGCAAATCTGCAAGATGTTTGTTTGTGAGGAAGGACAAATCAGTGTGATTTATTGCTCAATTCTAACTCTTTCTGTGATGTTAAAGAAAGCATACTGTTATACAAAGTAAGATAAGGTACATATGCTAAAGGTGCTACAAAAGCTGCAATATCAAGGTCACTGTGACAGGCGTCTGAGTCACAGCAGCATCAATAGCATCAATACAACTATGCATAGGCAATAAAACTCAGCGTGCACGCAATCACGCATGCACACACACACACACACACACACACACACACACTAAGTATAAACATTACACAAGCACACCAAACATATGAGCAGCTTCAGCTAATTAGGAACACACTGCTTTTTAATGCCTGTTTATATCTGACTCTTAAATGAATGCTGCCCCTGGAGCTCCTTCCAAAACAGCTCAGTCGACCAGTAATTCAGAGGCAAGGGAAAAAGGTGATAGGGAAGGTGGGATCAAAAATACAGCAGGAACGGGTACTGGCAAATCATTTTGCCCCGCAGTTCCGAACAGTAAAGATTTCACCATAACAAGGAAAGAATTGTTAAACAAAGAATTCTTGATCAGAAAAGCAGTTTAGCCAATGGAGGATGTTTATATTATTTTAGGAAACCTGGTCATTAGAAGATTTAAAAATCTACACCAAGGACTTTTGAGTAAGCAAGACATTTGAGGCACAAAGATTATCAAAAGTTTTTTCTTTTTTTAAACTTCATGATTCAGCGAATGGGTGAATGCAAGCTAGGGAATAGAAACTTTAAAACCTTTCAATCAGTACCATGTGGGGCTTTATTGGTGTGCTGCTGCCATTCTTGCTGCCTTGGCGGGCATGAAGGACATTGAGACCCAGGGGGCAGAGGGACTGGCCATCGCTCGCTCACATCATTAAAGTCGATAAGCTGGCAGCTGGCAGGGGGGAAACCTGCCATCAGTAACCACCAGGTCCCTGACCACTTCACTCACATTTTCCAAAACCTTTTCTCAATCTGCTCTTCGCCTCTTTTCCCCAGTTCGACTGGACTCAGCCCCTTTAGAGTACAGGCCAGTTGGTCTGATGAGTGGCGCCTCACTTCTGGAAGAGGTGGAAAAGTCCGACCTCACCTGAGGGACCTTTGCCCTGTCCTCAAGGCCACCAGGCTCTCCATCAAGCCTCTGAGTAACAATAAACATGTGAGACCAGCTACTTTCACATACCTCCCTGCCTTTACAGGCCACACAGTCCACATAATGCACCATTAATGCAGTTTATCCAGATTTTTTGAAATGTCACAGTTGTAATTATATATGGAGGTGGATCACCCATTTTAATATGCACATATCCTTGGGACACAGGGTTTGGATTTAAAGTTTCAGCTTGTATGGACTTGGATTGTATGAATGAAGTGAGAAGGTGGCGTAAGCATATGTGTGTGAGAGAGTTTGTAAGACGTAGAGACAGATGTCTGAAAGAGGCTAGGTTGGCAACGTTTACAGTGGAGGAGTGCAGGCTTTGTAAACCAACGAAGGAACACACACAAACATACGTGCCCACCCCACACAAACTCCCCTCCTTACACCACACTGAAACCCAAGCTCACAACAGCCGCGCACCGCTGCTAATGTGCTCCTTGTGTGTGCACATGTTTCTATCTGTCTACTCCAGCAACGCTACAAGTTGAGCAGACTCCCTCTCTAAAGCTGTGCATGCCCCGGAGCATGTGCACCCCATTTAATCCGCTGCTGATCGAGAGCTGCAGCACCAACTGTGGGGTAGCAGCAAAAGTTAGACACATAGTTATTCATTTTCATTGCACTAGGATTTCCCCTGGTTTCTAAGTGAGGTATTGCCAATGTTACCCACTGAGGCCCAGTGTTAAAGGTGAGGTTACCCTTTAGGTGAAACAGTTTTGAGCAAAGAAAGGAGGAGGTGCTACATGCGTTAGGAAGGCCTGTAAAGAAGCTGTTGCCACTAACTACACCCCATTAACGTCAACCACAGGGAGAAACGACACAGAACCGTAAGAAATAGTTACAGAGAAAGGCTCACAACGTAATGCTTTATTGTACTAGTACAAAAATGTGGTTAATACAACAGCCAGCATATGCATTCTGAGGTTTTAAAATGTGAAAAAGGTCGCTAATGAACAAATGTTTTCCTTAAGCCTTGCTTTCCTGCAAAGTACAGAAAGCCAGAGTCCAGAGTTGATGATTAACTTGAACAGTAGATAGAGGGTTACCTGAGCCATCGACTAGACAGATAAACACTCAGACTTCCTCCTCTGTATATCTACCTTAGCTCCACCTCGCTCTACCCGCCCTGCAATGAATACACATGTTGTCTGCAATAAACAACCGCTTGGGAAAAAACATGAACCTCTTCCCTAAAGGCAGTGAGCTTCCACAGTACCTGCTTTGGGCACGTCTTGTCAGGTTCTCAGCTCGACTAGCCTGCGGCAGTTGTTATCAAAAGCTGCTGAAGGATTTAGATGATCGAATATTATGAAGAGATGAGTAATGTTAGAGAGCTTAGACGAGATGGAGAAGATAAGCAGCTGGGAGCAGTGTTGCAACCATTGACTTCTGTTGTGGGTTAGCAATTGATTGAAAAAGTGATTGACAGTCTGAAATTGAATGAGATTTGACGCAGATGCTAATCTCAACAAGCTCTCCACAAAGGCAAGCTTTCACTTTCACAGAGAATAAATACAAAAGAAAAGGAGATGAAAACCGCAGCAGAAGCAAATAGTGACCAATAGCTCTGATAAGCTCACAGTTTGGAATTTGATTTTGCTACAAAAGGAAGGTAGATAAGGCGAATCCGGAGGAACTGCACACAGCATATGAAATCTCACAAAGGTTATGCAGAAGGCTGTGTGTGTGCAAGCTTTTGTGTGTGCATGTTTTGTGTGTGTGTGCGTGCACAACTTCTTAGCACAAGTCTTCAAGGTGGCTAAAGTCCCCTTAGTAACAAACCCAAAGGGAGAAATCTGATTAGCTGTAGATTATAGACAAGTTCACATACACAGTGCAAGAGGCATGGCTGTGTGTGGGTGTAAAGTGCACACATACTGTACTGATGCCCTATACCTTAAGATGCCTTCATGCACACGTGCACACATGAAAGGCTTATGGATGCATTAAACTATTAATATCAAACACGTTGCAGGTGCACAACACACAGATAAACCAATCACATAAGATTCTAGCTTCTTCCCATGACACTCTTTCCTCATTACAAGTACCTGATTAACTACAAAAATCTGAAATCTGATTTGCTAAAAAGCAAATTCAGTTAACAATGTAGTGCACACAGAAACTGTGACATTCAATATTCAACAAGAAAATTCATTCAAAAGAGCTGAATCCAGAGCAGGTTAAATTAAAGTGTCATATTCCAACAGCAGATATGAGAAGTTGAATTTGCAGTGGTTTAGCTCAAGAAATTTTTGTTTTATGAGTTCAGTACATGAAACAATAAAACAAAAATGATGACTACTACTTAGGCCTGTTCACTATGTGCCCAACATATACCTGTAACAGTACTACAGTATGACACACATACAAGAAACCTGTGGGAACTAAACGGTGTGGCATTATACTCGCGCTATTACTGTCACCCAATCATAAGCTGCCCCACCTGTTCCTTAACCTGCATCATTTTTTCTTTCATTCGTTCTCTGTATTCTGTAATGTCGGAAGTTCACGGAGGAGTGAAGCCAACAAAGAGCTAAAGGACTTGCCAAGTTTCTGTATCATGATTCAAACAGCCAGACTGGTTTCTGATGGGTGTTTGCTGTTTTCACATTGTCATTCAGTTTTTTCTATTGTTTTTTACTGAACACTACCACTTACACACTACTACTTACACAACCATATATTTAGAATTCTATCCCCAAGCAATTATTGTAAAATCTCTTACTTTGAACAAGAAGTGCTGCCCAACAATTGACTCTGCTGGTTCAAAAGCATTTCAACTGGTAAGGCCAGAAAAATGTTAGGAGCCACAGATGTACAAAGTGGATAGTTGGCTTTATTGAAGTTCATTCAGGGTTTATAAGTGTCGGTACACACAGAGGCACACGGCCACTTTGATCTTCAAAGAGAGATGAGTTTGAATGAGGAGCAATAAGAAGATAATAATGCCAATCTACATCCATTACTCCATAGATCACAGGGTTACCCGACATTCAAAGTAGCTTTTACTTTTAAGAGGACAAACCATGTTCCATGTTACCACATTGCCATCTAGTGCTTAAACTTGGGACAAACCTTTAGTCCACTTTAAGCTATGTGCTTCAGAAACTATAGTCATGTGTTGTGTGTATTACATTATATCTGTAATTACTCAAATTTACTCATTAATTTAAAAATCTATAAAGTCTATAAAGTTGTCTGTGAAGCAGCTATTAGCAATGCAACCAATATTTTTCTTGTACTAGATTCTACAAATTTCTGTCACTTATGGATTTTAGACAGTAACAAGTTAAATAGGCAAATGCAAATTAAAGAATTTGTCAATATAATTACTGTGGATATCTAAGAAAATACAAGTAGAAAACTGCTCATTGTACTGTAGTGTAGAGAGGACATTGTCCACAAAGCCAATGCCTTATGCAGTAGCGACATCTTGTGGGTAATGTAGTCAACTGTAGTGCATTAATATTGTACACACCAAGAAAAGAATGAAGCTCTGTTAAATGCAGTCATGCAGAGAGCAGAAAAAAGGCAGATAAAGTCAGCGTAGTACATGGAAATGGTTTGAACTCAAGATACACACTACAGAGCTCTAACTTTGTGCCCACCGTAATTTGAAATAAAAAATGCATTAATTTCACGCCACTGATAATATTACTATAACACATTACTATGACATCCAAACTGTACAGTTACAATAAGTAAATACGTGAGAAAGAAAGTAAGTGATTAAGTAATAAAAGCAGTGAAGTCTTCCAATGGGTGTCCAGACCACGATCAAACTCTGACCTCTAGTGGTCTAGTAGTTTGAAGAAAGGGAAATACAAAAGGGATGAAATAATTTGGCTGTTGTTCTTCACATTTTGTTTGTGTGTGGAAAACGTCACTAAAGGTATTTTGAAAAGTTAACATAACGTTCTCATTAAACCATACTGAAGTCATCATAATCTGCACGAAAACTTGTAAATGTACAGGAAGGCCCTCAGAAGGCCACATCAGACTATTACTCATCACTAATAGAAGAAAATTAGAACAACCCAAGAGTTCCTTTCAGCACTGTAGCCAAGCTGATAGATCTCTATTGAGCCATCCATTCCAATAGCTCTGAGTAGTGACAACTTTATGAGCTTCTTTAATGATAAAAATCATAACAATTAGAGATAAAATTCATCACCTTTACACGCAGTAACACTAGAAAGAACAAGAAGACCTGACATATACTTAGACTGCTTCTATCCTGTAGACCTTCAACGTTTAATGTCTCTTCAGCTAAGCCATCTACTTGTCTCTTAGACCCCATTCCAACAATGCTACTTAAAGAAGCGTTACCTGTGGTTAACACTCCATTACTAGATATGATCAATATGTCTCTATTAACAGGTTATGTACCACAGTCATTTAAAGTAGCTGGGAGAAAACCTCTCCTGAAAAAAAACCACCCTCGGTCCTGGAACATTTAATTGGCATTAAAGGAATCACACTAAGTTGGTTTAAGTCATATTTATCCGATCAATCTCAATTTCTTAATGTTAGTGATAAATCCTCCAAGTACACTAAAGTTACCTAGTGCTTGGACCCAATTTATGCTTCCTATAGGCAATATTATTAGGAAACACTCAATTAACTTTCATTGTTATGCGGATGAAACCCAATAATATCTTTTAATAAAGCCAGACAAAACCAGACAGTCAGCTAAAAAAAACATGCATAAATGATATAAAATCATGGTTGACCTACGATTTTTTGATGTTAAACTCAGACAAAACTGAAGCTATTGTGCTTGGCCCTAAACCCCTCTAAACTTCATTATCTATATTATATCCCGATATAGCTACTCCGGATGGTACTGCCCTGGCCTCTAGCACGAGTGACAGAAATCTAGGAGTTATTTTTGATCAGGATATATCCTTTAACGCCCATCTAAAACCAACCTCAACTACAGCCCTTTTTCATCTTCGTAACATTGCCAAAATTAGGAACATCCCGTCTCAAAACGATGCTGAACAACTAGTCCATGCATTTGTTACTTCTTTTTATTTTATTTTTTTAAGCTTGTAGGAATGCATTTAAAATGAATCTAGTTGCTGGTAAACATTACTTGGTTTCCTTAATTTGTCTATGCTGCTTCTTACTGAGTCCTAGGCTATTTATAATATTTTCTTTTCTCATTATTATTTATATATATATTTATATACATACTATGGGCTGTCTCATAAAGAGGTGTGTACATGTTGAAACATTTACGATATATATAAAGCATTCCTAGTTAATATGTTGAGCCTGCAATCTTTTTGGTAGTTTTTGTTTTATTAATTTTAGGCTATGCCTTGGTTTGACCAGTTTGTGTGTTCTTGTGTGGTGGTATCCATGTGTATGTGTTTGTGTCTGTGTGTGTGTAAATGTTTGTAAAGACTTGTGCGATATGCTCTCCCCTCCCCTTCACCCTTTTTTCCCCAACCCTATTTACTGTATTCATTTATGAAGTATCAGTATAGGTAAAGGTTTATTCGTTATTCATTTGAATATTAGGAGTTTGACACATAAAATTGACTTGCTAAGAGCCTGGCTTTCTCACAATAAGCCTAGCATTATCACACTCTCTGAAACATGGCTGAATAGCAATATATTGGATGAAGATGTTAAACTTGATGGTTATACTTTACTTTGTATAAAATAGACAGGGGTACTCGTGGTGGGGGAGTAGCCACCTATTTTTCTTCTCATTTAGCTTCTGAACTCATTATGCCAAAGGAGAGAGCTGTACATTTTGAATGCTTATTTGTTAATATTGTTTTTCATGAAAACAAGCAGATAACCATAGGTGACATCTATAGACCTCCAAATTCCCCTGTTGAATCGACAAATTGTATTCTTGCTACTATTAATTCCTTACACTATGCAATGAGTTGATACTACTGGGTGATTTCAATTGCAATTGGCTTGATCATTCATCTTTTCATGAGAAAAACTTATTTAATGGTCTTAACATTACCCAACTAATTACTGTTCCGACTAGGGTGATTAATAAGTCCAAACCTCTTCTGGACTGGATCTTGGTTACCCACCCAAATAGAATCTCTCAGTCTGGTGTATTACCTGATTGTTTTAGTGATCACTCAATTGTCTTTTGTGTTTGGAAAATAAGACTACCCCATCTGCTACCCACTAAATTAAGAAATGCCTGCACAACCAAAACAAGGAATACATAATCAAATTACTATAAGAATTCTTTATTAGATGAGATCAAAAACCCTAAGCAATTCTAAAACAACTCTTTTATTAACAAAACCAATAAAAGTATTCCATACTAAACTTAAAATAAACAACAACATTGTCACTGACGCTATTTTAATGACCAATGCCCTCAATCAACATTTTTCCTCTCTGTTGTTCTCAATCACCTGAGCTCTCCTATTCTAGCATAACAAATACTGTGAACAATAGCTCATTCTAATTTTCAACAAAGAATCCCTCTGATGTTCAACAGGCAATCTCAGAAATAAAATCTAATGGTGCTGGTCCTGATGTTCTGACCATTAAGTTTTATCAAACTTTCTTCTCATATCCTAGCATTACCACTATGTGACTTATTTAATTTATCACTTTCCACTTGCGTAATTCCATTTAAGTGGAAATTGAGCGAAAGTAACACAACTACACAAATGTGTTGACTCACTTGATGTTAACAATTATAGGCCAATCTCCATAATCAGTAATGTAGCAAAGGTTTTTAGGCAACTGTCTAAATATATTAAGGACTTCTCCATCTTGACTACAAATCAATCTGGATTTAGAACCAATCACTCTAGAACAACAGCCCTTACTATATTTACCAATAATATATTTCTGCACAAGATAACAACAGGTCTATGATGCAATTTTTATTGACTTCACTAAGTCAATGGACATATTCAACCATTATATTCTTCTTGATAAACTTCATGCTATTGGTCTTTCCAAATCTGCTGTTCTCTGGTTTAATGCTGATCTTCATAACAGACGTCAAAGTGTGTGTCTCTTTGCTGCTCTCTCACAGTCTATTGAAATGGGTGTCCCTCAGGGTTCTGCACTCCATAAGCAAAATAACTCTTTCGAGGTTAGATTTCTAGATAGTAAACCTCTAGAGAATGTTGAAGAGTTTAAATATCTGGGCCTTTGGCCAGACTCCCAACTTACTTTCAGACGTCTTATTAATTCTATTTTGAAAAAAATGAACTGCAGCTTAAAATGTTATATTGCCCAATTAATTGTTTTACAAAATTATTACTCAATTATTATTGCCTGTAGTTGATTATGCGGATGTTGTTTATCAGAACACAGCCAAAACCACTCTTAAACCTCTGAATGTGATTTATAATAGTTTCTGCAGATTTGTTCTGAGCTGTGCATTTAGAACGCATTATTGTCATATGTATCAGTCATTGAATCTTCTTTCACTAAATGCTCAACGTCAGTTTCACTGGTTGCAGTTTGTTCAGAAAAGCCTTTTTCAAACTATCCATCTTATCTGAAACACTTGATTCTATATCGATGCTCTTATAGATTAAGAGACATTCACCATCTTTTCTTCTCCATACCACATACATTTAAATAAATTGGGAAGAGAGCCTTTAAATTTAAATCCCCTTCCAATTGGAATGGTTAACCTTGGTCTTGTAGAGGTATCTCCTCTTTTTCACCAGTCTCTTCATAATTATTTGCATACAAGCTGCAACTGTTTTCCTCATACTTAATACGTTTAAGTAATACTGATTTTAATTTATTTACTATTATTTTGTCAACTGTCTATATTATAAACACTAACTGTATGTCTAATATTTATTTGTTAATGTACTGTATTTTCTTGACTTTAAGGACCCCCTCGAAACTTATTCCAATTAAACAATTTCAAGACAAGCCTCTCTGCATTGGCTTCCTGTAAAATCCAGGATGGAATTGAAAATCTTTCTCCTGACCTACAAAGCTCTTAATGGTCAAGCAGCATCTTATCTTGAAGAGCTCTTAGTGCCTTATTGTCCCACTAGAGCACTGCACTCCCAGAATTCAGAGTTAATTGTGGTTCCAAGAGTCTCTAAAAGTAGAATGGGAGCCGGAGCCTTCAGCTACCCGACTCCTCTACTGTGGAATCAGCTTCTGCTCTGGGTTTGGGATGCAGACACCGTCACCACATTTAAGAGTTAACTTAAAACCCTCCTCTTAGATAAAGCTTATAGTTAAGGAGTGATGAGTCGTAGCGTCCGCCTAACCCCACCCAACTGCTTCTTGTCATAGTCATCAAATTAATTTACCACATAATCAATGATATAATAAAACTAGAGAGAGGCAGGGCAGTACAGCCGGATCCAGCAGGGGAGAGTTCCAGCCTCACCAAGCTCCTCTCTTTACCATGTCTCTCTTACTTATGCTGTAATAGTTGCCAGGGGACTTCCTTTGACACATTGAGTTCCTCTCTCCTTTATCTTTCCATTTGTGTACATCCATGTCCCAGAAATGCCTGTTACTAACATAGCTCTGGGAAGTCATTCCCCGGAGTCCTTATGTTCTTTTTCCCCAGCATGTTTCTTTAGATCAGGGAGGCTCCCAAATCATGGTTGTAGCTGTAATTATTTATTTATTAACTACAGTACAAGCTATTATTAAATGCCAATGCAAAACAGTATTGTCATTTTTAGTCGTTTTTTTTTTTGTTATAATTTCTTTGTGTTGTTGTAATTTTTCTACTTGGAGCACTTTGGGCTGTATTTTTGTGTTTAAGGTGCTATATTAGCACCTTAAACACGGCTGTTGCTCAGTGGTAGAGCGGTTGCCTGCCAATTGGAAAGTTGGTGGTTCGATCCCCGCCCCTGCAGTCATTGTCGAAGTGTCCTTGGGCAAGACACTGAACCCCGAGTTGCCCCCGGTGCTGCGCATCGGAGTGTGAAAGTGTGTGCATGTTTATCTGATGAGCAGGTGGCACCTTGTACGGCAGCCCTGGCGGTGTGAATGTGTGTGAATGGTGAATGTTTCCTGTAGATGTAAAAGCGCTTTGAGCAGTCGTTAAGACTGGAAAAGCGCTATATAAATACAGCACATTTACATTTTACATTTATATTCTGTTACTGCGTACATTGTCCACATGGGTGCAGCAGAGTCTAACAAAATGCACTAAGGCAAATTCAACCAGTCTGCACTACAACATAGCTACTGTACATAGCTACATAGCTATCAATAAAAGATTTTACAGACACAAAGTATTAATCCTCAAAGTCAATTTTCAGCTCATCAGCTCATCATAAACTCTAAATCCTCTCAAAGGTGACACAAATACCTTCCACCGAGGAGCATGAATGTCCCTTTTCCAGAGCCTGTTGAACGAGTGATGCCCTGTGATGACAGCCTGAGGTCTGGACAGGCTCCAGTCGTTTCAGCTGTCATTAGAGCACTTTGGCTCTGCATGCTTATCAGTGCCTCTGGTCAGAGACACCGACAGCCACTTCCACAGCATGTCTGTCAGAAGCTCAGGACTCACTGTGGTAGCTTGGCCACATAGCATACAGGCCGACTGGGAGAGCCTTAAACACAGGAGCATCGGCCTTGCTGTCACCCAGTCTACATCTTTAATGTGACATGATCATTTGTGTGCACCTTCTAAATGTCAGGACACTTAATCCAACATAATTTCACTGTTCAAACAAAGCATTAAAAACAGACACACACTAAACGTTGTCAGCCAGCATCACATGGATCTCCCACACAAGCACAGGATTTAACACAAGCATACACACTTGTCTGAGGAGCCTGGTGGTCTGCTGTGTCTCGGAGAGGTCACACAGGAAATTTCACGCTCCTCTTCACACTGAAAATGTCTCCTTTATCCTCCCCCACTATGAACGAAAGAAAAGGGAGGAGTGAAAGACTGGATCGAATGAAAAAGGACCCAAGTCCTGAATGAGGGTGGCTTACTTGTGTAGGTGTAACTTGTTAAAACCAGTGGTGTTGCCGTGGCGACCCACACCCAGCAAAGTAAAGGCACGAATATGGTCACGGGTTCATTGGAATGGAACATTTGTGAAAAAGGAACACAAATGGCGGACTTTTCCCTCCAAAATGAGAGGACGGATAGAGAACAAGTGAGGTCAGTTTGAGAGAAAACAGGACAAGGAATGTCTGGTATTTAATGCATCACTAAACCAAGATCATTTTTGATTTGTTTTGCGTGCAAGGTGGGTTAAGAAAACACCTGAAGGTCCACCACCGTACAGCTGGACGCTTCATAGGGACACACATACAAAAAACATACAATGGGGAAGAATTCCAATAATTTAAACAAATTGTGGATGTGAAGTCAACCCTGTGCTTTATTCTACAGTGCAAAACCTCACACTGGCATAATTGCCTGCAGTGCAAAAGAGTTTCAGCCTGTTCTAAACATCTCTCATTTACTACTTTTCTGCAGATGCATAGTGTCATTGTAGGTAGGTGGGTGGGGCATGCAGCCTTCCTGTGGCTGCGTGGAGTTTGAATGGAGTGCTGTCTGTCTGCGTCAGGGCCGACAGAGATGCCCCTGTGCTGCACTGTGTGTCTTTGCTGTTTGCTCTATGCATGTTGATGGGCATGTTGGGGGAAAGAACCTGTTCTCCACCCATCTTCCTTTCAGCTTTCTGTGCTCTCCATAACTCCAATGCTCTCTTTCTTCTATATCCATGCAGAGTGCTGGCTTAGTGTGGCTGTGCTTACACAGGATGTCAAGGACAGAAGGGATAGCAGCATTTAAATAATCGAAAAGTCAAAGGAAGTGTGCCAGATGTTATCCCCCAGTAGAGAATGGTGGGCCATATGGCAGAGAGTTAAGTTAAAAGGTCTAAACACCAGGTGCAGAGGGAGGTTTATCAAAGAGGACAAGCAAAGAGACAAACAAGTGGCGCACCCAAAGGCATCATTTTGAAGAATCCCTGACTCGTGTTCACCACTTCCTCTAAAGAACCCTGTCACCCTCTCACTCAAGCACACACTGTCGGTCTCTCTCAGCCTCCCACTTCCTGATATCTCCCAAAGCAGGATAACAACCTCCTTCAAACGCACACATACATGCCACCCTTTGGGCATGCTGTGGTTTCCCTGTAGGAAACCAGCAATCTGTTGGCATTACCCACCAGCATTAACTCCTCCTCTCTCCTCCGTTCTATTTCTTCCCATGTTTATACAAAACGATTCTATCTCCCATGAACATCATTAGAAATAGAAAACAATTGTTGGAATAGGCCAGTAGGAAGAAAGCACCACACAGACTGTGGCAACAGGTCAGAGGAAAACAGAAAAGAGCTAATTAGTCTGAAGGGGTGGTCTGGTGTCATAGTATCACAGCCATGTGATGTACACTACTTGTCTATAGCTTTGTGTAGCACAATAGACATGCAACTACATCGTGTTTTACTAAAGGCACTTGTGCTATGATGGGAGTGGGAGACACCTCTGTTGAACCTTTTTAAAGAACAAGGTCATAAAGTGTGTCTCCTCAAAGCTAGCATTCACAACACAAAAGTTCATCCATAAAATGTCAAATTCTGAGGAGGTGGACTGGCTACTCACAAGCTCACTAGCTTTTGTGTCAGATAACTTTTTAATTTTCCCACTTTTTTTTCTAAAAACATGTTCCTGGACAATATGTCAAAATTCCCAAATGGAGGGAAAGCGCGGGGGAAAAAAACAAACTTTACACTGTTCCCAGTTTTTCAAAAGCTCACACACAAACACACACACACACACCTCAAAACAAAGGTGCCATTTTACTCAGGAAGGGTCAGCAGTTCTCTCCATCAGACATGGGCTTGTTCTTGGTCAGAGGCTGCTGCCCAATCTCAGGCCACCCTCCCTTGGCTCCATCAGCCCCTTGTTGGCCCCCACCACCCCGGAGACAAGCTCCCCATTGTTCCGCCACTACTAATAAATGACTGTTCAGACAAACTTTAGAGACCATTCTAAACACACACACACACACACACACACACACACACACACACACACACACACACAAAACTGATTGTAAATGGTGTGCTGTATGAAAGGATACACACCATCTCTTTTACTGCCTGATATTTTTCATGGTGATCATTAAAGGTTAACTGACACTAATGATTGAAGGATATTTTCCTGAAATTTGAGCCTTGTGCGCCGCAGACCTGGTGAGGTAATGCTAAGAACATAGTTTACTTTAAAAACAGGTTGTAAGTAATGCATAATAAATATTTCTATTGCTTTCCATTTCCCTTGAGCAGTCGTTAATGGTCATGACATCGAGACACAGTTCACCAGGAGGTCACACTGCTCAGTCGGTGTTGTCACCTGTGTGTAATGACACTTACAAATGCACACACACACAAAAACACACACCAGATACTGAGCTCGATCAAGGCCAAGGATCCGAGGTGAGCCATGAGTTTGGACATGATAAATCACCAGTCAACTTAAGCTCATAAACACACCATTAACACACTCAACCACAGCAACCAGATCTGTTTACCTTAACCACTGTGCTGCAGACTATTGCTCTCTGGCAGGTCGGTATTAGCATGCCTGGGGGCCTGATGCACATGTCCATCAATGGGGCCGGCCAGCTCCAGCGCTGTCTCAATGCTTTATCAGGTCCTTTTCCAGCACTTTGGGCTTGCTTTTATACATACTAGGTATTTAACTTCAAGGAGCAGACATGTGTTAACTGATTCCTCCATCTTTATTTTAAGGTAATGGAAAATTGTGCTAATCATCTAACAATGTGCGGATAAACTGCTGAACTGAAGCTGTGAATAACTCTGATATTAGGTCATTGTGTTTTAGTCTAAGTATAAAACTGATGGCTAACAGCTGAATTTGAACTTAAAGAATTGCAAGTGATGAGGAAGTTCCTCGGAAATGTTGAGTGAAGTAAATACAGGGTTGTTAAGTGACTCTGACCCTGGTGTGTATATGGCTCTCTACTGCGGTTCACCACAAGCATATCATATGACAGCTCAGCCAGCACACTCAGCCCTGTGAGAAAGCAAATTCCTGCTTTGCTATTCTCAGCTATGGACCAAGACATAAACAGAAGTATCGCCAAAGAAAGTACATCTATTGAAATATTCTGGCTGCTTTGATGTCTAACAGTCTAAGAGAGAGAAGCGGGTCTATGAGAGTGGGCGTGCAGGGGTATATCTATGTTTGTACAGTGCTAATACAGCACAGGGGTGATGTTGGCGGTGGGCAGGACAGATGCTGGGCAAGGAGGTCACGTCAACAGACATGCTCCGCTGTTCAAACCACAAAAGGACGAGGAGGAAGAAGAGGCAGAGGTTGTGAGGAGTAAAAAACGTCCCAATGTTTAGTCAAGGCCTGCTCACTGACACAAAGTCTGCCTTTGTCTGCCTCCCAGGGTGCCAGATAAAGGAATTCTTGTGCGTCGGGGGCTCTGACCGAGTTTATTTGACACTTCAGCTCCTTTTGTGAAGCAAGTGTCCCACCGTCAATGCTGGCCATGAGAGTCACTTGGCATTAGACAGAGGGTCCCTCTTCAGTGGAGAAAGGGGGTCTTGTTTAGAGAAGATTTTTAATGGAGGGGGTGTGTGGGGGTTGCTGAGTTGGAGGGGAGGGGTGCTCGGCCTGTGCACTGCGCTGTATACAGACATATAGTGGGGCTCTGTCCCCTGCCCCAACAATAGATGGAATTCTTCATTGCTAAGAAAGTGAGCGGTATTAAGGAGTGAGAGCTGAAGAGTGAAGAAAGAGGAAGGTGGATGCTTCATCAGATAACTTGCATGAACACACATCTACTACAAATGCAATGCTATTATGTCACTGTATGCTCATTAAAGATGGAAATGGCAACAAGCAGAACAGGTACAATCACTTCTCTCATATGATCCTGACTGATATATGGTTCACCATTGAGTATGATTACATGCACCTGCAGGTTCTACTCAGATGAACCATCTACACATCATCCAAATATGTCTGTGTATTAACCATAGACATGCCATGTGTCAAGTATAGCAGCCGCTTGCACTACTGGCAGCCACTTCACATGGCATGCTGTCAGTGTGGGCAAAGCTCTGGAGACATATTTACTCTCACCTGAATAGAGTCACTGTGGGAGTGGTGGGTGGACTGCACTTGCTTTCTATGGTCCCTGTATCTAAACTGTTCATTTACTTTGCTGTGCCTGGTCTTTCACAACTTATGACAGGTCAGTTGGCTCTTTGAATGGTCAGTGGTCACCTGGAACTGCAGGTGTACAGTATGATGACTTCCGGATGAGGTCAGGTTATAAACGGTGTCAATTTGAAATGGGGGGGATTCAAGTAGTACATCTGAAATACAACTAAATCAATTCGAGTCAGTTTTGAGGCTTAGAGATGCGCGCGTAATGAACATGGAGAATAGCGGAGAAGTGTTCTCACACTGAACAGGTGGACCTAAATATGTGGAGTAGTTCAGGGATTGGACAAGCTTTTTCATATCAAACGTCCGCCTCCACAGACATAGATTATACCCTAATTTGCTCGGAGTTGTCCTAAAGAATCCGAGGTGAGAGGAGTTGGATTGTTAATTGTAATTTAGTAGTGAATATGTAGGCCAAATGGGTGTGTAGAAAGATAACGACAAAACCTTTGGTCAAAACAGCCATTGTTGTTACGCGTTTTTGTTTCGTTTGTGAAATAATACCGAGTGACATTAAGTTATTCCTAATTGATATCCCCTTTGGAACACCCTAGAAAGCACTGACTATGCGGCACGTTTTTACAACTCAAAAAGAAGAAATGACAACAGAAATTGAGTCACCTCATGCCATTTCACTGACAGAAAGGTAGAACTCATAAGTAATACTTATTTCTCACATACCTGCAGAGGAGATACGTTCTGTCATTATCCAAACTGCTGGACATCTGCTGAGCATCGTTTTTAAATTATATTCCAGGATATTCCTTTCCCTGTGCCAAAATCCACCGCGAACATATATCGATTTCCAAAATGTATCATGGTATTGGCCAACTATGGCACTAGTCCCACGCGTATAGTATCCCAAGAGACTCGTCTGTCCGATAAAACTGCTCGTCCAGCAGAAGGACTTTGGCAGCAAGAGAAATGGACACCACTCATCCCGTGTAAAAGATAGTATTTCCTCATATCCTCCAGAACTATACACAGCTGGAGTGTTGAATCCATCAGCTGTTGCCATCATAAAGTTTTACCAATAATAATAATAATAACTCCTCCACGTGTGTCAGAAGTGCAATGACAGAAAATAATCCTCTTTATGTGTCCAAAGAATCCTGGCGTAAAACGATAACAGCTTCTGTAAATCACGCAGATCGATCAGTGTGATTATTTCCAATAATTAATAGAAAAAGCTGACTCCTCTTTGTGGTCCAGTGAAGTGATGATCTCTGCTGGAACTCCAACAAGCGTCTTTGTAGCTGATACGATGCGCTCCCGTGAAGAGCTTGAGTCGCACTGAGCCATAGTTGGAGCAGAGAAGCGCAGCACATGCTGCCCTCAGCCTACGTAACCACGCAAGGCATGATGGTACGTGGAGTTAATTGTTGTCGTTGCTAAATATTTGAGAATAGGAGCATGAAACCATAGTAAAACCATTGAAAATAACAATATAGAAAATAATAACACTGAACATTATATGGAAAAACATTATAACTTAACATTCAGTGGCAGTAATGTATAATTAAAAGTACTGACTGATTTTTGCTTGCATTGGAGATTGAAACATGTTTGCCTCTTCTACTGGCATTAGCCTATCAATCTTCTTAGTTTTGATCAAGATTTAAATTATTATTAGTAGTTGTATTAGTATTATTACATATAACAGCCAAGTAAGTTATGTCACAAATAGGCTGTTACATTTTGGTTGCAATCACTCATCAGCTGTCAGTTTGATCGCAGTTTTGCGTGTGAGCCCTGTGTGAGCACTGTGAGTGAGTAATAATGATCTTCTGTAGCTGTGCAGAGATACAGGGATGTCGGTACCTTGAATCACCTTCCCATGAATGAATCTCTTGTCTTTCTTACCTCACTTTCATGTCTTAACCACCTCCAGGCTTGCTTGTATTTCTGGGATCATAGCTACCCTTAAACGTGAAAACAAGGACTGGATTCCTGGGAACGGAGTACTGCCTTCAAAGACTTAGAACAGAACTTTCAGTATAATTTATCTATAAGAAAGTCAATATAAATACTCATTAATTGACATAAGGGCAAAAAAAACACAATTTGATGTGTGCCGTAATTTCTGGATTTGTCATGACTGTAAAGAGAGAATTTGACTTCCCTGTAAATAAATTAGCTTGAGCAAAGAATATGATTATGATTTTAAATTTCACTTTGATAAAACCATTGTGAACTTGCTGTATATGACTTTGGGAATCATGGCATTCACTTTGATATAGTATGACTGCAAGTGATCAAAATAGGATATACAACTTTGACAAATGATCCTCATTTGGGAAATCTGTCATATTTCCCCCCAGAAAACGTACAACAAACTACATTTCATTATCCTATAATTAAAGAACAAATAGAGTGAAAGTGGCTTTACCCTCACCACTGATACTTATCTCCAATCACAAGACACAGTGTGCAACACACACTAAGCAGGTGAAGCTCCACTCCACCTTTTGCTTTGCTCCCCATTTGGCCTTGCTCCAATACAAACCTTGAGTACCTGAATTGCACGCGATTCAGTCAATTGCTGGTACTTGATGGCTTTCTTGTGTGCCGGGGTTGAAAAGTTTCTGGAGGTTTGCGCACACAGCATTGCGTGACTAGAGCTGGGGATGGAAACACAAAGACATTGTTTTCAATGATCAAACCCCCTTTATAGTAACTCAACGGCATTCCTGTCTCACATTCCTAAGCCACCGCTGCTGTGTGAAGGTCTTTTTTTTCCTTTTGAGAAAAAAGAAAGAAAGGTTACACATTTTTATCTGGTTCACCGTGTTGACCTCACTTCTTGCACAAAAGCCACACTGCACCCTTAGCTTATTAATCATTAATCAAGGCTAAATTAAAGTATTAGTAGATGCAATTATCTAGGAAAGGTAATTAAAAAGTAATGATCTCTTATCTAACACAATGTGATACATGTAACAACAATAAAGTTGGCAGTTCCTCCTGCTTTCCTGCTATGCAATCACTATGCCTCACAACCAAATGAAATTAAACTGCATTATTTATCAATGTGTGTACCTGCATAATGCATGTGTGTCTGCAGGCCTGTATGTACATGTGCTTGTGTATTCACTCTCTTCCACGTCTCTACTCACGCCAGTGTGTGTTCGCAGGTATGTGCTAATGTGCACACAAATGTTTTCCAGATTGGTGTGACAAGGATAATCATATCCAGAGAGCAAAAAAACAATTTTGAATGCTGCTCACACAGATGGAAGGAACAGGAGGAATGCATCAGCGATTCAGGGGAAACCAGGCTGACTGGGTAAAGAGAAGATTTAGAATTTTTTTGCAGAATTAACTGTTTTCTTATTGGCGTACACATCGAGATGCACAACTCTAACGTGTGTGATGCAGGGATATAAAATGCATATGTGAAAATTGACTCAATCCAAAAAGCCCATTCAAGCGGCACAGCAATCACCTGGTGGTGGTGAAACAAATCTAATATTTACTGGAAGCAATGCCCTCTATGACTTGTGCTTTCAACATACAATACATAGAGAGGACAATGGAGTCACTCATATCTCCAGTGTGTGCTCTGAGAGTGATTAAGACTAGAGGACATTTATTACTGGCCCGGCACAGACAGAGAGGGGCTTCAGAGCAGAGCTCTTGTGTTCAACTGTTTGGATGTCCTATCCCCCTGTATCTCTTTGACTACCTCCAACACAAGGCTCTATTCAACCAGACTGGGAACAAATGTTTCCTTATGTAGCTTTAAGTCCCCAAGCTCCAACAACAGGATAGAGAGCAAGAGTCTGTGAGACCGAAAGACAGAGAAGGTTACAATAATACAGGCCGACCCATCACTATTTAACTACTCAGGCCATGTTATAGTTTGATGTGAGCTGTGTTAGGTGGCAGGAGGAGTGCTGGAAACCAAGGGATGGATGAGATATGACAAGTATTTCCCAATAACAGCATGCCCTTTCACTGGCAAGGACCCTACAACAGACTCACTAGCCTGCCACTGTTGGTTTCCCCTCCTTATTTTCCCACTCTCCCACTTTTCATGGGTACTATTATTTCTACATCCGCCATGGAATTACTTTGGTAAATATCAGACAGGAAACCTGAGGTTGGATTCCATGTTGGCAGCTCATGTAATTCCATGTTTGGCCAATATGTTGACTTCCTTCAGATTTTTTACCTCTGTGTGGGACCGGGCAAAGTGAAGCAAAACAGCGGTCACAGCCATGCTTCACAGTGATGTGGGTGAAGATTACGCATGTAAAAAAATTGCTAAAAAAATGGCTTGTGCCTGCTCGACATAATGTGGCGTGCACCTCTTTTCTCTAAAACCACCCAGGATAAAGAGCTAATCCTCTTGTGCTATGAGACTGATATGGTTGGAATAATTCCAGCACCTCAGGGAGTCAGATCTGTGGATGGAGGCTCTTTCAAAAGGAAACCATGTAAACAATGACACCCCTCTCCCCACGACCTACTATGTTATTCTTAAAATTCAATTGTGATGTAAAGATTTTGGTAAATAAATCAAATTGCATTAAGCTGTCAAACTGTAATGGGAGTTCTAATGTTTAATCAAACATGTTTTCCCACTTAAGGAAAAATTAAATGAACTTTTGGCCTGGATTGGCTGTGTGCAGTGACACTGACATGTGCATGACTCATTCCTCCTTCTTTACTAACACACTCTCTTACACTGGGCAAAGAGGGAATTTCTTTGGACAAACACACCCTTCCTGGAGCCTTACCATAGTTTGAATATGAGACTTTTTCAACCCACAGGTGCCTCCATTTATTGGGTTTCTGTGTCAAAGAGCACACATTGTTAACATCAAATGTAAATAACAGCCTATCAACAGAATATACCTTAATTGTATGTGGGAAAATATAAGTGAGATACATGTGTTTTAAGGGTTATAAATCTTGGCTTTGTAACCAAAAAGGCACATATTAAGGTGGTTTTACGGTTCAAATTTGAATTAGGAAATGGTGAATGTCGTAGGTGTAAAATAAGGGTAGCAAAGTAAATAAATAGTATCTGCCCTCAGCATGTTGGTATATGCTAGCTTTAGTCTGTAGATGCTTTTCTAGGGTGTGTGTGCGTGTGTGATTTCAGTGGCAAGCTGTGTAGGCAGCTGGGAGTGTGGCAGGGCTATGCGTGACTAGGAGAAATACACCTGTCTCTGTGCTCAGGTACGGAGGGGGAGCCGGCACGCAGGGGCCTGCCAGCCGAACAATGCTCCCTATTGTACCTGCGCTCTGACTGCAGACGCTCACAGGAGGAAGCCCTGAGCTATGTGTGTATCTCTCTCTCTCCCTGCTCACACCACATACAGAGTCAAATTATTTATAGTACACATTGTGCCGACTGCAGGCGCCCCAGACTAAACCCCCAAAACTCTGCTTTTTACACGCAAACTGCCAATCAGAGCTGTGACTTACATATTTGACTTCCAATCAGGGAATGCAGACACAGTACTGGCAACAGGACAACGGTTGTGTGTGGTTAAATGCACGTAAGTGTCTTGAAACATTTTGAATTCCATTATTTTATTGCAACCTCAATGCAACCTGTGATATTTCCACATTAAATGGATGTTAAAACAAATCCCAAAAAGAACAAATAGTCTTATCATGATGAATAATATTACTCTACAGCTATATACACACAGAGATAACCAAGAGTTTTTTTTTTTTTCCTGTAAAGGTCAATAATAACAGAGAGCTTTCAATATAAACCCATGTTGTAACTCTTGTTAAGTAATCTATTATCAGTCTTAGACCAGCCCAGGTTTTTCCAGACTTTTCTTTCTCAGTACAGATAAGGCAACGATGAGATGGAGAGCCAAGATACTGTAGATGTAGAGACAGCAGGAGACAGACAGACAGAGAACTCAAAAGAAAGAAAGTGAGGGGCAGCCTGTCTGTAAATCACTGTGTCCCTCTCTGTGCTTCCCACAACAAAGGCTGTCTCTCATTTTGTCTTGATTTGTTGGCCAATTATGATGTAAAATGAACAGCGCAACTGCAGAGAGGGTTGGAGATGAGAGGGAATGCTGAACATCTGCTTCCAGAAGTTTTGGTTGTGGGTTGAGCTTTACACAAGTACCCCCTTCTGACAAACAGAAACTCCAGCTGTTCTACAGATGGGGTTGGTTACTTGGGCCTGTTTGGTGTACGATGTGTGGCCACAAAAGAGTCCGAGCCTCTTTGATCCAATTATATGGAAGTCACGAAAGCTTTCTAAACCTCTTTAATGGGGTTTCACATGGATAGCTGCAGTGTGAGTGCCAAAGTTTAGTGTGTGAGAGAGAGAGAGAGAGAGAGAGAGAGAGAGAGAGAGAGAGAGAGAGAGAGAGAGAGAAAGAGAGAGCAAGAGCAAGAGCAAGTGTGTGTGTGTGTGTGCGTGCGTGCGTGCGTGCGTGCGTGTGTGACACCAGTGGTATCATACGTGAATAAGTGTCTGTGTGTGCTGACTAACACAATACAGTCTTCATAAAAGGTAGTATTGTTAAGTTGCGTGCGAAGCTCATGCTTAAGGCTTTGGGTCCCCGCCCACCCCTGTAAACCACGGCCTTTTTTTCCCTTCTACACCTTCCTCTTTCTTTTTGTTACAGGTAAACATAGATGTCCGCACGCAATCCCCAGAGAGTCTCCTCCCCTTGTTCTCTCCTTGGCTCCCTGGCTTCCACTCAGCGTTACTCACACTCACCACACACACCTCTCCCTCTCAAGCATATACACACACACACACACACACACACACACAGACACGCAGACACGCTAACCTTCCCTCACCATTTTTATGACATTCCTCTTCTCACTGACTCAGCACCTGTTTCCTTTAGAGGTTCCTACGTTGTTCTCTGTTACTGACTGACAGATTTCAGACTTTTTGACTGACTGGAAACACTTTCCTACCCCCTTCCACACTGTGCTTTTTCCTGTCTTTGTGAACTTAAAAACACTGAGTTTGTGTTGCACCTATAGTTTGTCCAGCAAAAGCCTGGATCTCTGTGTAATTGTGAAAATAAATGACATTATTTTGTCATAAAATCTGCGAAACCAAGGCGACCAAAACCTCAACCCTACCAGGACCAAAATAATGTGATTTAAACCGGACCTCTGGCATCACTGACCCCAGAACTGACCTGTCAGTATCAGAGCTCCTGAAGAACTGAAAGGATTGACAGGTTTACAGGTAGAACATGGTATATTTATACATAAAAATTTTTTATTTGTTATGTTAGGTCATATATTTTATTTCCTCTGCCTAGGCTTGCTCTAATCATCCATAATGATGGAGAAAATGGAGGCTTTATAAAACATTATTGATACAGTCAATCTGTTCACAACATACATAGAGCCGGACATTTCTAAGATTTTTAATGGTGCCTTAGGAGATTGTGCTCCTCTAAGGGTGCCGAAAGGAAAAGAAAGAAATTTTAGTAAATAAAGCGGATGCATCTCTTCAAGATGCAAATGGGTATAATCTCTCAGTAACGCTCCATAAACGTTAACATTGTAGTTAATGTTTGTTCTTGCTAACCCAAGAATTCCAACTTAAAGTCCACTTCACACTTTTTCCTAAGCTTTTGATTACATCTAACATCCTCATCTGTTCCAAGAAACCTTAAAAAAACAGGTTGCACAATCTTTGTATAAGTATGAATGCTAATTTATGGCCACAGGGATATTTTTGCTTTATTTATCTTTTTCATTGATTCATATCATACAACAATAAGAGCATGCTTTAAATCACTTCTGATACCTTCAGATGCGGGTGCTGTTTCTACATGGTTTTGGTTAGTGCTTCCACAAAGACAATATGTGTGAATAACAGTCAACATATTTTTTGGTGCGTGTGAATGATAGCGATCTAACAGATGTTGAAAACTGAGGAAAGGTAATAAAACAAGCCCAAATCTGGTCTGAGAACTGCAGCTCTGTTACCAATGCCAATCTTAGTCACGCACATCCCTCAAGCTGCACTCCGGCACTAACTGTGAGACTGAGCGAAGGTCTGACTGGTTCTGACACATCTGGGCGATCATCATGTCCAAGCAGAGAAAAACATAACCCTCTCCGCCAATGTTACCAGCAGCACATATGACTTCAATCAGCCTCTAATGAATGTATGGGCAGGGAAGAACTTTTGAACTTGTTAGCAATAGTGCGCACGCACACACACACGCGCAGACACACGCACACACAAACACACACACACACACACACACAAATGTCTGCACAACTACGCACATGCTGCCTATTGACAAACCCGTAGATGATGGTTAAGTTAGTGCAAGGGGATTTCAGACAATAACATAGTGTGTTGTATATAATTCATTAAGATTTATTCACATATAAGCATAGATTTAGAAAATTAGCTGAGTCCTTCCTGTTCTCTTTTTTGAAAAAGTCAGACTGTCAGAGAGAGAAAAGTCCCATGCAGGCATAAAAGTAATTATTTCAATCCCTATATTGTTGTGTCCCCTATGATAATCGTGGCCGATGTTCTCTTTCATCGGGGGCTTTTAGCTCTCTCCAACCAGCCCAATTAGCAGCCCTGCTGAGGTGCAGTGTATTATGCAAATACAAACAGTTACTGTACCAGCATGGTCAGCCCCCATGGGTAAGGCTATTTTAAATGAATATTAGATTTGTTGTGCCTACAACAAGTTACCTATTGTTGCGCTTTCCTTCTGCTGCTCCGGAAAAGCCATTCAAACAAGATAATCTGTCTGCGTCTCGTCATTGCAGCACACTGTTTCCACCGAGCACGGATGAAGCGCTGAGACAAAGGGGCTGTTTGATTGGGAATATGAAGCAATTGGTGTGGGAGTATACAGGGATACTTCTTACAGCCTCAACTGTTTGTCATTGGACCCCTTGATGCAGGCACAAACACTCTGATCCAAATACAGATACTTTGTTTAACCCATTTTTTATACTATATAATTTTATAATTCAATTTTACCATATTTTTGTAAGTTTTCAACTCAATCTTACTGTGTCTTGTCTGTGTCTATCGTTTTGTGCAGTTAATCTCTGTCGCTCTGCTCTCATTGGGAACAATTGCTTTTGTCCATTTGAAGCCAATGGATGTCCTGGATGTAAAGTGTGACAGTTGGGTCAAGGCTGTGAAAGATCTGTATTGCCCTTCCTCACAGCCTAAGGTGTGCTTGGACACAAACCAACAACGTGGCAACATAACGATCAAATACAGCCTCTCATTAAATTTGAACCACGTGGCTGCTAAAGCAACCACTGTTCACTCCAGATATTTCAGAATGTATGCATAAAATACAGTAATGCAGATAATACTTTTTGGAAGTTGGAAGCTTGACTCAATGTCACATCATGTTGGGTAATGTCTTGTTGCTTTACCATAGAGCCATGCAAATAACCATACCTTATGTGTTATTTGTAAAATGTTTACATGTTTGTTTTTTTAAAGTTGACATTGCAGGTTTGCTCTAATACAATTTCAACACTTTAACTGTAAAGTGTTATCAGCACAAAAATGCCATCCAATCACGCAGGCAGAGACAGACAAGTTTGGGATGTGTTGTAGTAGCCTAGCGTGTGTGTTGTAGTACACAGCGCGTGTGTCACTTTCTCTCTGCCAGTCATGCCAGGCAGCTGTTTGTAAACAGTACAACCAACACCACAGCCAGTTAATGACAGGGTTGAGCTGATATACAATGGTGGCTTGCTGGCACACTCTAGCAGAGAAAAGAACAGCACTAACAAAGCAGCTTTGAAATGAATACAAGAGATTCATCAGCAGTAAAAGCATAAAAATGATAGCTGCCTTTTTGATGATGAATGTATTTCATATATTTGCATATTGGTGACAGATCGTGGACCTACACCCGTGCCACGCAGTTCTTCCGAGAGGTCAGAACACTGCCAGGGGAGAAGCTTAATATTGATTTACTTTACTTTACAAAACATTGTTTAAGGCATTCAATACCATTGGTTATTTAGCCTCTTCTATATGTAATGCTTATTAAATATGTTTATAGTAGTTGTCATGAGATAATCATGAGTTATCATGATTATGATGAGACACAGCGTGCAACACAGCAGCCATTATTTAGCCTCACCTCTGAGCTGATTTACCACTATCACCAATACGGAAGCTGTTTTACACATCCACCTGGCCGACGTGTTGGTATTTGGTTTGAAGTTTGTTTGTATGCAAGACATTTCTTACCGTCATTCATCACTTCTTTTATGCCTCAAATGCTATTGGCAGTTATTACTGCACGGCTGTGTGACATCTTAATGCAGGATGCCATCTCTGTCTTTCTGCTATGAAGGAACGCACACAACACATACACCAACCACTTCAAGTTAACAATAAAGACATTCTCCAACTGACAAATCCATTATAATTAGCCTTAACTCTGACAATTTCAGCCATTTTTGCCCTTTTAGCTCCCTGGCAACAGAAACAGGTCACACTTCACAAAATGTTGTTTGAACCAGGGAACAGTTTAAAAGAAATGATTAGGAGTCTGTGTTTAATATGTGAATGCCATGACATGGAGGCTCAACGTACGAAGTCACTTTAGCCTCCCTTTGATGTGTGAGAATGGTATGCTGAGGTCCAACTTCACTGACACCGACTCACTCAACTAGGAGCTAGCGTGACAGCCGAGGCAGGTTAATGTGTTTCCCCCTCCAGACAAACACAATGAAATATGACTGACTGACTTGTTGCCTTAAGGCTAAGGACATGAAGCGGGGAGAAAAGAGGGGTTTTTATTAGCGAGTTCTTTGCCCAAAAAAGTTGTAATTGCATGGGGCTTATCTCTTCTTCGTATTAAGAAGTCAGAGCAATTACTGGGATATACCACACTTACTGTATGCCCATCAATGCACACATTAGGAAGGGAACATTACAATCCTATTTGAATCCACAAGTGAATCTAAATCCACCCTGCCCTTATGCAAATGGAGTGAGCTTTGTTTAAAATACCTGCAAGCGTCTTGACATTTATGTCACCATTTACTCTTAATGCTGAGTATCCAGCTCCTCAACGGACACAATGAAAGTTTTTACAAATACAGAACATCCAGATTTCAGCTGAGGGGCACAAGTAATGCTATAGATAATTGATGATTGATTGTAAAAACAATAACAGAACAGTGTATGACATGTCTGACTTATAAAACAAACAGCAGTTGTCTAAATCAACACTAACACTGACGTGGATCTGTGTACACACACAGCTCTAAACCGTTCACTTTAAAGTCTCTCAGATGGCTGTCAAAGCTATGGAAAGTAACACACCTTAAGAGAAGTGTTGCCTCAAGCCCACAGCAGTGCCAAAGGTGTTGCCCTTTCAGCCAGTATTTTATCTATGAATTATTTAAGATACATGTACAGATTAAACACATCTGTAAGCCTTAAAAGTGACACTGCAATATGACCATCATCTGCAATACAACCACAGCATGTTACTGTGCACCTGTATAGCAAAGGAGTTGAGCAAAACTATATCCATAAAGAGCGGAAACTTCTCAGAACCATATCAGCTTTATAATCACTTTGTTTACTTAGTCAGAGGTGTATACCGTGCATAGTTGTTGTGGTTGGATCACTGAGTAGGTGGGGAACTCTTGAGGAAAGCATGGTGGTCCGGATAGACTGATGTAAAGGGGCTATAAAGGATCTGCGGGCAAAAGGGAAGTGGGAAAGTTAAGTAGTATGTGGTGGTGGTTTGTAGAGGTGAGATGAGGTGTTCTAAATGGGCCAGATTTTTGTGTGTTTTGGAGTGGTTGATGGGGGCTGAATAGGACACTTGTTGCTAAAAGGATATTTTGAAATCACTGCTGGTGGCCTTTCTTTTTTGTCAAGCAGATGACAGTATCGCTTCTCACAGGAAAGAAAACATCAGGGGGACTCAGTTTAGAAAAAGGCGTGTGATAAGATATCAAAGAAAGGTTCCTAAAGACAACATACTCATAATGGAGCACACAAAAAAGGCGTTGCTACACAGCTGAATATCCACTCTCTTTCTCATCTCTTTCCATTGACTGACATTTATTGCACCAACAATAGACTGTTAACCTCCCAGTAGCTCTTTATGATGGCAAAGGATATGCTTTTTTATTAGGGGCAACTGTTGAAATGACTACCCATTCTTCTACCAATGAGTGTTTTCTGCCTGCAACACAAAGTCCAGAGTCTGCTGCCAACACACTGAGGATGACAAGGAGAATTGGTTCACCTACTGAACACCAGTCAGAGTTGATTGCTGGGATAGCACGACAGTCAGGTGAAACTGATTTTTCTGGGTCAAAGGGTCCACTGACAAATCCAGTATAACAAGTAAGCACATTGATCTTGAATATAAATGTGGACAAACATTTCAAATATATAACATAACTAAATAAACTTTTTTATAAACGGCATAAAAAAATAAAAAAGGTCTCCAGCAACTGCTTAAACATTATTGTGGAACGTTATGTCCTGGGAAAGAATTTGATGTATTTTTGCTGTAGGTGTTCCTTCTTGTAAACAGTAGTATTATGCCACATACATAGGTGTGTATGGTTTGATAATATCACCCTCAAATGTCAACAGCGGTTGACTGACTCACATACTTGTAGTAACTATAATCACTTTTTTCCCACCCAGAAGCTGCTGCAGGTGCTGTTAAGGCTTCAGGTACTCATGAGTGAAATGGAACAAGACACTGATTGTTTCTTATTGTATCAGTAGGCTAAAATACAGAGCCCAAAATATTAATTTTAGAGAATTCAAAAAAGGAAATCCACGCACCAAAATCACCTTGAGTTTATGCTGCATGCATCCAAACATTACCTAGTGTGGGAGTGATTTTAACAGGAAAGACAGAGTCAATGTGAGAAAGGGAAACAAGGGATTCCACACGTGCCAACCTGCATGCCTGCGTGTAAATCTAAATGTATGGATAGTGGCTGAGGTGTGATCCGTGAAGCTGCATCCAGAGTCATTCAATTGTTGTGTGGAGCAACACTGCCCCAAGGGCTGCTCCACACGTTAGCTATGTGGTGCTCTGGAAACAAGAAAAGCAACTCTGTTTTTGGATGGCTGTCTTGGCTTTTAATGAGCGCTTGCTGGCACGCAGTCAAGATCCTGCCCCTAGAGAGGGAAGATTAATGACAGCTAGTCACGGAAAGGCTTTACAACAGCACAGAGCAAAAGAGAGGGATAGAGTGGGAGAAGGAGAGCGGGGAGGGAGGGGAGAAAACAAAGGTGAGGAGCTGCTGTGTTGAAGTGGAAGTAGGTGTGAGTAAAAGGTGTGTGACAGTGTTGGTGTCATCCAAAAGGGCCCAAACAGATGATTAAACAGATTAATTTAATCCTCATAAACATTTATAATAGTTGTAAAAAGAGTGAATACAATGACTGGATACATTCTGCCTTCAATTGCATCACACTTATCCAGATAATGTCCACATAATAGCTTTGACAGCCACTTAACTCACAAAAACTCACCCTTCTCCTCCACCTGTGATTGTGCTTTTTATGCTCAACACCTCTGCCAAATCCTGGGGAGGGTGAGCGATGGCTAATTACACAGGTTTTGTAACGGTCTAGACATTACACCAATCCCCTGTCTTGCGATGGCACCTAAACTGACAGTTCTGTAAATCCTCATCTAGCACATTGTTTTCCCACACCAAGTGTGATATACACTACCAAGGGCGGCAATTTCTTAGAATGTCAAACTTGGTTTTAAATATGATCATTTTCAAGCTTTGCAAGTGTTTTATCATGTGGAGCAATGTTTCTTCAGCGGGAAAATAAGCAGGGAGAATTCAAGCAAAGAGAAAAAAGAAAAGCTTGAGCAAGATTTGCTCCTACAGGTAAGTAACCTGGACCGCAGATAGCATACAATGACTGAGCCAAGAGTTAAGGAGAGTGCGGTGCCACATGGGCTGACCTCTCTCCCTGTCTCCCAGGCCAAACCCCAAACCAAAGTCCCTGGCTCTAGGGCAGACCTACAGGTCATGGTGAACTCACTCTCCTCATCTCCTTTTTCATTCTCTGACCACACAACTGATGACCTCACTCGTTTTGGAGTCTCTAACTATATTCAGCCTTTGTATCACAGACGAAAAATGATCCTGTGCAAAGTTTTCCTGATGGGAGCAAAGATTGCTCAAACTGAAGAAGAGGATGAAAGCATGTGTGTCTGCTTTTTGAAGCCGTTTACTTCATTCTGGATTCCTACATCATAATGCATGTTCCATTTCACATAGTGTCAGGCATTTCTGACCACAAGAATGAAAGGAAAGTTATTCTTTTAAACGATTTTCTTCAGGAGAATATCCCTATGAGCAGAGAAAATTACTTCACAAGACAAGGTGTTGAAGTATCTAACTAAGGGCTGCATTCAGCTCACACTGTCTGGGAATAACATTCATATACGGACAATTCTGCAGCACACAATTTTGATTGATGGACTGCTGTTTTGAGGTGGCGGTAAAGGTGGTGGACTTAACAGCAATCGTTGTTGGCTTACTTAAATATTTAAGATATATTTAAGTAAGCAGATATAATATTTATATATCATGAAACAGACCTTTTTCCAACTTTAATAGCAAGTGTCACCTAATCTTAAGTGAAACTGTTGATTTAACGGTCTTAAGGAGGATGGATCCAGAGGGAGTTGGACAAAGTCTGTAAAATTGCCTCATTTGAGGCAGTGCTAGTTGGGGCTGAAGACTACAAGTTTGAAGATGAAAAACTGTTGCGTTATAAAGAAGTGAGATATCAGATACTTTAATTTAATATGCTGAAATTGTTAGCAAACAGAAGCTTATTTACACATTCAGCTGATACAGAGCAATTCATGAATTCATATTGATAAATAATTCATGTGGCATCACGTTTCTGGCCACCAGATGAATGTATGTCCGATATTTAGTCTCTTTGAGCTCGTTTTTTGGTGCCCACCAACACCAACAGTGATGTAGGTTCATCACTACCTTTCACATCATCACATTGTTTTCACATAGCCATATGATACAGTATTTAAAAAGTATTAATTATAGCCGCTTATACCAGAATACTATATACTATAACTATACTGTAGGACTTGGAGAAATTATATAAAATATAACTGCGGCCTGTTTAAATCATTTGTCACTATGCAACATGAGGTGAACATTGTTGGCCCAATGTTTGGTGAGAGGGTTACCGACTTTGCAATATGTCAAAACACTTTACAGAAAGAATTTAATCTATTACTGCCATCACCACATTATAAGTGTGGTTAATAAAACTGAAAAAGAAATGTCTATGATACATCACTCATTGAATATCTTCAGTGTTTTCATTGGTGCACCTGGAGGAAATTAATTTAGCTAAGAAAACAGTAAAATCCAATGGTACCGTTCAGCATAGTTTTATCTGGCAGACTATACAATACATACTCTCCACAGCTGTAATATATCCACAATAACAATTTATAATTCACAGTGTGCATGTCTACAAAGATTTTTCCAGTCAGGTGAAAACGTACTTAAAACTTCTTTCCACCCTTTGAACCAAAGACATTCTTCCTATACCCTTTCCATGGAACGATACCTATACACCTGCCCCCTATTCTGCTTACCTGACTAAGGAAGAGATCAGAGTGGGCGGCAGGGAGAGAGGGAAGAATGAGGGGGTGCTATTGTTGGCACACCCCTGCAGTTCTGTAGGCGGGGGAATGTGTAGAGGTGGAGAAGGGGATTACAGAGAATAAATATTATTTTACAGAGCAGCTTTTAATCATTGAACAGCATATGTAAAGCTGTAAAGATTTAATGAGATCATTTGGGGGGAAATGCTGCTTTTTTCAGCTGTAACAGGAAAAGACTAAAGTTACTAGTAATGGAGAGAAGCTAAGTAGTATTAACATGAACTTACTTCGTAAAAATAGCTTGGTGGAGGGAAATTAAAAGGGCAACACGTTACTGAGGAAATTACTTTGACTATTTTCCGGAAAGACACTGAGTGGAGATGTCTTGAATCCTGTTGATTCTGGCATCAATGAGCCACACCATACTTTCTGACCAACTGAACAAAAGAAGCATGGTTCTGGGAAATCTTTGGCTAAGTTATTTGTAGAGGTAAATCTGTACTGGGACTTTTGACACAAACATTGGGACACAAGCTCATTTCATTATTAAGTCATGTAATGAAGGTTATTTTTGGAGACTAGTGTGTATGACTTAACACCACATCACTGATGTGTGAAGACCTTTGTGAGACTAGAGCCAAATGGTCAGCTTTTCTTAGCGAAAGACAAATTGCAGTCACATTTATAGAAGGAAAATAGTACTGTACTTGATGATTGAACTGATCAGTGTCATTACAACCATTTGATTGTGTTTGACATCAGTGACAGTAGCTGTCACAGTAACTGTGCCCCACTACATCCCCGTGTCTTCCTATGAAATTAGCCATATTTTAGACTGAGGTGGGCAGTGAACCCTGTTGATTTTGGTGCTAATGGGGTCCCATAGAGTCCCAAAGCAAGGGAGAGAGGCGATAGTTGGTCCTGGGTTGCAGGGCACAGAGAGAGTAGTGTCTAGGGGAGAGAGGAACTCTGATAGACGGGCACAAAGGGACCATTGGTTTGGCCTGAGACGCAGCGGGAATTCAGTTGGAGTTCCGTGGGAAGAGTTGCGCTCAATGAGACATATCTCTCTCCCTCTCTCTCCCTCTTCTAAATGAGTTTTTTGACAGAAGAGATGGAAACACCAAACCCTCACAAACAGCCCTAAATGATTTAGTGCAGGCGTTATTTCAATCTAATATCAGATACGAACCATTACAATGCTGCCAGTGGGGGATTAAAACTAATCAAATACAAGGTAATGAACACATAATTTGAAACAAAAATGAACTGTACTACTGGAAAACAGCACTTTGTAATGGCATGTTTTTCATTATTTGTACTGTTGGCACAAAAAAAGGATAAAGCCTCCGGGGAAGTAATGAGACTTGTGTTATTGATCCTCCATCAATACCTGGAAAAGTGTCCAAAACTACTACAGAAATCCCATTGTTCTTCATCATCAAATGCTGACCCTTCATGATCAAGCTCTATTGGAAAACTCTGCACTTCTGTTATACACAGTACCGAAATACACATATGCACACACTTTGGGATGTCCCGAGCAGATGCAGAGAGGTGGAGGGCAATGGACACCGGACAAAAAAAAAAGTTAGGAAAATCAACTTAAAATTGATCATTAAGGCATTTTTTGAGTCTGTTTCTCTCAACCCAAAAAATTTGACTAATGGTGACCCCTAGCTACCAAGTCACTTTTCTATTCCTGATCCCTACCAAAAAGTTATTTACCACTACCAAAAGTTAAAGACTGGCCTCTTGCTCCCTGCAGCCTTTTTGACCCGCTCCACTGTTCTAATAGCCCCATAACCTTAAACACTTGCCCTGCCTCCTGCCCCCTGCCCCCTGCAGTTCCCCCTACCCTCCCTTGCCCTCCCTGGCACCTTTGCCCCACGGCCCGGCCTCATTCATCTAGCCACCCCTCTCCGGCCAGGGGAGCTGAAGGCCCTCTTTGTATGCACTCCCTGGGAGATATTAACCCACCCTCCACGATCCCACCAAACAAAGGAAGCACTTACTAACCGCTAAAGCCTTAACAAACAGCGCCTTTCAAATGAACCCTGCTCCATGCGGTGCAGAGGGAGGGGAGCGCCTAGGAGAAAAAAGCCAAAAACATTTGCTTGTTTTCGCAGATTACAGAAAACCTTTTGGAGCTGTACTCAAATCTTGACGAGGTGACTCGCTACATCGCTAAGTTCCTTCTCAGACTCTGGTGGCTGCCACTGAAATGAAAAAGGAAGAAAAAGTCCATATGCACAAATATAAACACTCACACATAGTACAGGTATTGGTTTTTATTAAGAGGACATCCTCTTGACACCATATTTCTAATCTTAATTATACACTTAACTATAAGAGTCTTACCCGTACCATAACCTCGGCCATTACTTTGTTTGTTTGTTTGGGTGCTCTGTATCACAGAAGCTATTTTTCACTGTCTAATCAGGAATGCCCTGTGAAAATACAAATTTCTATTATTAATAACAACTCAGGACTAAAAAACATGATGACAAGGGGTAGGTGGTTTGGGTGTCCTGTTACAGTGCTGGTAATTTTGGGACATCATTGATGCAACATATTGCCATTATGCAGTCCTGCTAAATTACGTAACACATAGTTTTTAAGATTATTGATGTCTCATTATGATTATTTTGTAGTTCTTATTGTATAATTATACTAATTTAAACATTTGTAATATCTGTTCATACATGTTCTGTGCCCATAGCAAGAATGGGTCTACACCTACAACTACTTAATTCTGCATTCTGTATTGTATGATGGCACTAATAAATCCTTGAATCCTTGAGAATAATGTTAAAAAAGTCATTGACTATTGACAAGCTTCTGTTGACTTGCAGTGTATATTGTCATTACAACCAACCCTCAGATAATAACATTAACACCTTAGGATGACATGACACGCTGTATTCCATTACAGGTTAAGAGATACAATACTAAGCAGCCTTCCTTCTATTAAAAACAGCTGGTTGTGACCACTTTTGTTGGTTTTGTTGATCAGGACCTATCAAGATAGTAAAAACAAACAGCCATGTCTAACACAAACAGACAGATGCACAAAAATCTACACACACCAGACTCTCATGAGCTAGTTTATGGGCAAGTGTGTAATGTGGTTGAGGTTTGCAGCACAAGCCAAAATCACCAAAGCTGCCTCCCAGGTCTGAAATAAAACTGCCAATGACCTTTTATCCAGTAAAAATGTGCACTTAATATGATAGAGGAAATTACTTTAAGAGTTTGCCCTCAAACGTTTTGGAGAGTGGATTGCTCTCCAGTTCAGTGCAAGAGAGAGAAAAGGAGAGAAGAAGAGAAACAGAGGGAAGGAGATGGAGAGATTGAGTCCAGATACAGTGCAACTATTAAGATCAGTTTAGGAGTTGTGAAAGAGTGATGACACTGAACACCTGTGAGGAACAAAGACAATTGCCCCATTATTATAAATGACGTATTTGGCCAGCACATGGTTGAATGATCAGGTTAACAACCTCTGATCCTGGTAAATGTACTGCCAGTCTACGCAAACTGAATTGTAAACATACAGCATAACCATATTGTGTAATTAGGGGAGGAGAAATTAGAACAATATGCAATATGTGGAATAAAAAAGAAGAATTGTTTAAAGTTCATGTTTAACTAAAATGTAGCAACTGTATCAAAAGTTAAATAGGACACAAAGGACAGGCAATTGCAGTAAAGAGCATTACAGCCATTGTTCTTGTGAGGTGAGCATATTTTAAACGGCTCAATATGACCTTTATTGGACGACATTACACTAGGTCGTGTTGGGGTGTTGGTTTGCACGTCTTGCCTTATGGACTTAGTGCGTGACATCATTTCGTGAGGGACAAAGACTGTACGTTTGTAGCCACATGTGTGCTTTTAAAGGGCAGCGTTTGACTTTTTTTCTGAATGTTTAATAATAATGTATACTTTATTAATCCCGCAAGGGGAAATTACAATTTACACTCAGTTTCTATTACACACAAAGGCCTGAATTACACACACACATGCTCCGTACCTATACATGCACTTAATGGAGAGATGTCAGAGTTAGTGTGAGTGAGTGTTTGGAGCATTAGTCATATTTGGTAGAGCGCAAAGGTAAAGTTTCATCTTAACATTGGCACCTCTCTGTTTTATAGTGAGTCATGCGTGCAAAGCAGTTGAGGGGGCTTGTGGGTAGGCTGCCATCAAAAGTTTGTAGGTGTGCCATCACCTTTACAGCTGTCAGGTACAGTATATGTCTGCAGGCCACTGACTTCTGTCTTAAGGCAACCCTCTGGCTAGCCAAATACAATATTAGCAAACAAAAGGATGAATAAAAAGGTTACTGGCATGCTGTAAGTGATCCAAAACATACACATCTGTTTGACATGCTAATAGAAAAGATTCATTGTAAGTACAAGAGCAGATAATGTAGGCAACTTATTGTTCCTTGTAACATACAGTATTGTTCATTGTGAAGGATCTATTCCGTCTTTTCTCACGTGGAAAATGTGTCTCTTTTTGAACTGGACTTAAATGGAAAATTTGATTTTCTCTCACAAAAGTCAGATGAACTTTGGCTTTTTATAATTCATGGAAACAACCCACTGTCTTAACTCATCAGACAGGAATACAGTATATTGCGTAAATGGGCACCTTCCCACTGTCTGATCCAAAATTCCTCTATCATCCAAATACATGTGGTACAAGCACCTCGTTCACAGGACAACATAAGACCCAGAAGGAGCGGGCCGGCTAAGGTCCAAGTCACAGGAATCGTCTTCCCACATCTGAGCTTTCTGCCAATGAATGAGGCTTTGTCTGCAGAGGAATGAGATCCATATCTCCCATTTGGCATCACTCATGTCGTCACTAATCAGAAGCAGATGAGCAGACAAGTTGCGCTCTGCGCTGACAGTGTGTGTTTGTGTGTGTGTGTGTGTGTGTGTGTGTATATGTGTGTGACTGAATAAATGTGTGCAAGAATAAATGTATGCATGTTTGTGTGAAGCTTAGATGGGTTTTACTGCTGAGCTATGGAACATGACTGGGGTTAAAAAAACAAGGTTTACGTCGAAATCACAACAAGCTGATTTAAATCATGCATTCTGGTCTGCATCTGATTTTATGACCACTGTCAGCAAATGATTCACAAATTCAGGCTTAAGTTATTTCTGCAAGTCTTCAGTATTTCTTTTGAGAATGACAACGATTTTTAAAGTTTTAAAATGTATCCAAGTACAGTTTGTGTGAATTGTGAATTAGTGAGCGAGTCTGAATAAAAAGTAAGGAGCAGTAAGTGTACATTATGTATCTCACAAGGGATGTTCTCTGGAGTCATCCAGTACAAATAGCTCAAGCTGAGCTGCAGCACTGAAGAGATCCAGCCATGTGCCACCCATAGGCCAGATTGGGAACAACCATTTTCTCATCGAACAAGAATGGAAATGCATATGCATGTATCAGCCGGGTGGTGTACTGTATAAACAATATAGTGTAACACGTGTACATTTTATCTCTTGATATATTGTTATTACAAGCAACACCTACAAAGTAAGTAGTTCTATTGAATAAAAAAAAAAAAAACGAGCACATCAGGAAATATAATAAAATTGAAGACATCTCTTGAAGAGGTAATTCAAGAGAAATAGGTTTATAAACTACAATTACATAAAACAAACAGATACCGCTTGTATAATCTCAAAACACAAGGGGTTTATATTCCTGCCTAATAGTCAAATAATCCAACAGAAGTGCAATAAAATAAGTCCAAAGAAAAAATCTCTTAATAGGTCTAGTGGAATACATTTACGAAAATGCACATTAGAGTGGCTGCAACACACACTGACCAGCCAGCTCCAGTATTAAGTAAAAATCAGCTACAGCACAGTGCGCAATTAGCTTGCGAAAATGAACTGTGATGCTCAAGGGCAATTCATTAGGGCAGATGCGTTGAGACACATGGTTTGAACAAAGGCAGTCTAGTTAAAGAACAGTGCATCTGTCACACATACTTAGCATGAGAAGAGTGACAGCTAAGCAGACTCAAAAACATTCATCATTCAAGGTGCATTTTTCGGTTAAGGTCCCACAAACTAGTTATGGTTTGAGTGACTGTCACTGTCTGTCATAGGCAAGGTAATGGACATATGGCCAACCTCAAGCTCCGATGTTGAAACTAGATGGTTATCTACCAATGGAGCTTTTTGAAAGCAACTTTGTGATGTTTCTCAAACCATGCCGTTCCCAAACTTCTCATGGCCACATTCATTCTGTACAAAGGATCTCTGTTTGCTCTGGCCTCTCTCAGTATCCCTTTGTGAACTTAGTCGGCAAGTCCTCTGCACTGGAATGCCTGTTCTCAGGGTTAGGAGGTAAAATGCTCACAGTGGGACACACAAACACATACACATTCACTTTCCCACATATTTTTCAAAGCCACACAAATTTGGACACAACCAAAAGCGCAACATCGGGTCACTGTGCATCCAAAAATTAATAGTATGTCTCCTCTAATTGAGATGTAGCCCTCGTTGACATTCCGGTTAACCCCGACTCATGATGTTTAATGAATATGCAAGTCTCATGGATCAGAATGGAAGAACATTCACTCACATTAAAGTGAGAGATGGAGACAAACAGAGTTTGAGAAGGGAGGGAATATCTCAGAGAATGACAGGAGATGGAGAAGGAGAGAGAGGAGGCAGAAAGAGTGAGAGCTTGGGAGCTTCAGACGACCTCTTCACCAGTAGAGACTGTATGAGGGGGATGAATGTAGCCCTTTGTGCAGGGCAGACTGTGGGCTCCAACGTGTGTGTGTGTGTGTGTGTGTGTGTGTGTGTGTGTGTGTGTGTGTGTATATGTGTGTATGTGTGTGTGTGAAAAAGAAAGAGAGCTACGCGGCCCAGGCTCAGGGCCTACAGATGTCTGGATCTGCGCCGCTCACCCCCGGCCTCCACAGGCAGCAAGCAGCTGTTGTCAGAGAGAGACAGGCTGCCTCGGAGAGACTGGGAGGGGGCCAATGGGCAGAAAACAAGAAAGAGCCTCTTTCACAGCCTGGTATGTCCTTCTGGATCCCCACACAATGTATCCTTTGAGGACCCAGAAGAATAACATTTAGATTTAAAGTTTTCTCATCCTGGGAAGTTTGGGTCAGCTCACTCAGTCCTCCTGCTCTCTAAACTGATGAAGGGTTGATGCTGAGGTTAGGGTTGGGGCTTAGGGAAGACTATTACTTGAGTTAGGACCAGAGCTGTGGCTGTAATTTTCAGTCCAGGAGCTCTGACAGATCAAGTGAGCACCCAGAAAACTTCAAGCACCCCTTGACTAAATGTAAAATATGTTGTCAAAGTCAAGAATTGTGACGATTTCCATCTCACCGGCCATGCCAAATCCTCTCAAATACAACACCAAAGTCTTAACCTTGTGGTGACTCAACTGACCAACAGATGACAGTCTAGACTGTTTATCACTAACTGTAACCCAGACAATCACAGTCAAGTGTCGATCAGCCAGTATTCACCAAGAGTTCCACACACTCTAAACTCCCAGCAGGTGTTTATGAAATGTGCTCCCAGCACCTGCAGAGTGGAGGGAACTGAGCCACTCTGTGTTTCCACGGCTCCGAAGCTAAAAAGGGCACAAGGCATTACTTGTTGTACTACATAATGTGCCTAGGCAGTTTTGGAGTCAGGAGATGTTTCCACAAAAAATTAAGGAAGTAATATGCCAAGGGTATCCAGGGAGGAAAGGGTTTCTCTGTGGTTTCTGTGAACAAGCTTTGTCAGCTGGAAGGGAAAGGAAGGAAGGAAGGAACTTCTCTTTTTTCAGCTTAACAAGCCAGCTCTGTCATATTTCTGTACTTTAAAGTACACACATTTGAGTCACCCATCCTCGCCAAGGAATGTTACACCTGTGACAAAAAAAAGGGAAACATTGTAACACACAATGAAAGACAATATATTATTCATAACATTATGTATATATATTCCAGCAGTAGCTCTCCAGATGAATGAGTTTTATTACTCAAATTTGATGAATATAGATAGGATATTAATAATATAAAAATATAAAGTAAGATTTTTACTCTTAATTCTCATTTGGAACGGTTCGAAGTCTATAATACATCTTGTGATTGTTTTAATGCCAATAATCCTAAACACCCAGAATCACAGTATTCAATTATTAATCAAAAGCCAGAATCAGAGTTTGAATCCTTCTGACCTCCAGTGTGACACACTCCAACCACTCAAGTTGAGAACAGATTTTAAGAGGGAAAACGGAACCAACTAAAGGAGGTAATAGCTTATCATCGTGCTCTAAAGCAATATTATTAAGTATTGCAGTCAGACTACATAGAATTACACACTCAGAGAGGTCATGTTGAGAAGCAAATAGCCATCATACAGAAAAGCAGGACTGCTCTGTCTTTAAGGTAATCTGTGGGAAGAAAAGCCCATTCCCTGGTCTCTCTCTTAAGACAGCTGATGAATATTTTTTGTTTAGCCTTTGTGGCAAATGTGGGATAAAACTTGGCTGACGTGGTGTAATAGGGAAGGGCAGGGTGGCAAAACAGATCATACAGAAAGGGATACTCTGCCAAGACAATCACAGGGGAGAGTCGGGAGGTTGCAAGCTGCCTGCCATATATGCCCAGACTTGACCAAAACATCGGCATGCTGAGGCAGGAGTTAAACCCCACGGATTAAGTTAAATCCACTGATTAGATATAGCTGTAAAGGTTGACAAAGGTGATTAAGACTAAAGACAGAATTCCCAAAAAGTGGGATATAAATAGTAAGCTCAAATTTTTCCGCAGATAAAAATCATTACAAACACTATATTCTATTAAGGATACATAACCATATAACCCCTAGCAACCATTCCACAATCCCATCTTGCATGTGGATAGCAGGGTATCACAAATTCCATAGTTCATTCATTTTTCTATGAGTGGACCTGCTTTAGAGAAGATGTGGACCTTCATAAAAGACTATTTGCAGGATGTGTTTGAATAACACTCAATTAAGCCTATTAGCTGAGTCATTGTCTGGTCAAATTTCAGGGGATTAGACAGAGGTCGAAGAAGAGTTCATATCGTTATTCAAGTTTGTTTAAAGTAGCGGTGTTAGCAATACAATTAAGTATAGAAAATACAAGTAGTCATAAGTATTGCTTCTTTCATAGTTCTGCATAAATGTTTAGTGCCTGAGCTACTCTTAGGTGGAGCCAGTTATATCTACTTTATATTTTGTTGGGTAGCTCGATCTAACAATGCTGTCAGATACAATTAGAAAATGGAGGAAAATGTATGATATCTTCCTCTAAAATGTAGATTATTTCAAAATAGAGATATACTCAAGTAAAGAACTGGGACCTGAAACCACTTCAGTAAATGTACCTATAAAGTTGTTATTTTCCACCTGTGGAATTATATAGAGGTGATCATCAACAATTACCATCATTGGAATTATCTAACAAATCAAGCTTCATGGTTTCAGATACTGTTCGACTCGGTCCCGACACACATCCCTCATATCTGCCTGCACAAAATTAAACATCCAACCCATCAAACAAAGATAGCACGGTAACCATGGTATCATAGTTGACTGTGTATATATGACTCAACAAACATGAGAATTAAATAACAGTTGTGCACAACCAGTTTTATACCAACAATGAATGATGCTGCATTCAGAAAGAGAAAAATATAAAGCAAGAATTATTTAAGCAGCATGGAATTAGAATAGTTTATTCATACTTTTTTGGAATTGTTGATTTTTTTTTTTTTTTACTTTGAGCTTTTGTCCATTCCCAAATTCTAAAGTATGTATCTTTTATTCATTTTTGAAGTATGCTATTGATGTATATTGTGTTGGGCCCATAACCTTGGGGCCCTGAGGGGTCAATACCCTTATTTTGTCAACTCTACATAAACTGTGATTCATAGCTTGCATACATTCCAATCCAAGACAAATTATAAGTTTTTAATTGAACACGTGTTTAAGAACATGTACCCATACTATCTTACTGTATATCACTGACAATACATTGAGTAGTGGAAAGTGAAAAGAAGACGAACACAAGTGAGGGAAGAGAACAAGAGACTGGAAAAATGTTTGAGAGAGACAACAGGAGAGAGTGAAATATAGGAAACTAGACTTGCTCAACCGCAAATAGGCTCTTTCACTGAAAGAATGTATAAACATACAGTTGAGTTTCTTGGGAAGTCTGGTTATCCAATGAATGGATTGTTTGTCAGCCACTGAAACATAGTGGGGAGCAACGCACAAAGCTATTACAGAGACAGTAAATCCCAGAGCTTATTGTAAAAGAGAAAAGAGCAACTGAATACTGCAAAACAGTGTATCAGTGTAACTGCCCCCTTTAGGCTTATGTAATACAACTTCTGACAACCAAAGTGGTCATAATGCTAATGAATGTTTCATGTAAAGTATCTCTTTTAATGAAACATAAGGGAGAGAAATTACAAGAAGAAAGAAGGTAGAAGAGTGAAGAATCTGGCTGCAGAAAGTGAGAGGAAGCTCTGTGTCACCTCCTATTTCCCTAACCCACTGACCAGGGCTGGCAGCAGGGCCCAGCAGGATGTCCATCTCAGACCAACCTAAGTTTCAACTGAGAGTTGTTGTAATTGTCTGTCCTCCCCTTACATGAGGGGGCAGAAAAATAGAACAATGTTAATAATATAATGCAGTCCAATACAGTTACTACCCATGACCTCAATGCTAACATGATTTAATTACCACCTCCATGACAGTGTGAAAAAAAGAACATTACAGGGATCGTAAAAGTATTTAAGCATCATTGTAAAAAAGAGAGTGAAAGTGTGTGTGTGTGTGTGTGTGTGTGCTTGTGTGTGTGTGTGTCCAATGTTCCCATTAGGACCCAAATGAAGATGGAATGAGGAATCCCAGTCAAGAGGAGGTAAAGGAAGGGAGGGAGAGAAGAGGAGAGAATGGAAAGGACCCCTATGGGCTTACCAAACAGCCTAGGAATGTGGTGGTAAAAATGAGTTTGGCTATCTGGCACAGGATGGCCCGTGTGACTGGGTTTAGATGATGGCCGTGACAAAGACTCCTTTCTTACTGACTTTAATAACTACAATACGCTGCCGAGCCACACACAAGCAACCACTTGTTATTGAAAATACGGAAACACACCGACATGCCAATATACCCATGCACACACATAAGGAATGCACCATTTGTGTTCGATAAAAATACCCTTTTAGCGTTTCTAAATTTATGTGGAAAGCAGACAATAATTTTAGGAAACAATCTACATAAAACTGAAAAAAGTCATCACAGCTTAAAACTGTAACCTATTGATGATTTTTTTCATAGAAAAATTAGACTGTGTGCGCCACCCCCACACACACACACACACACACACACACACACACACACTTCCCCCTCAACACTTTTCTACCAGGGTCATGGTAAATAAGAAGCAAGTTCTTTTCTTTTGGATGGACAGAGATCTGAGACCTAGAGGCAGACATAATGAATCATTGATGGACATCAGTGTGTCAAGGTCAAATACTCATCCATGTTTTTGTACCAATTCTATATTGTACACAAAATTCCCCTCACCACCAACAGTACCACACCCACCCCACCCTACTATCGCATATCCCCCACACTGTCCCGCCACTCCACATCTGGACAGAGGCTCAGTTGCATTCCACAGGGCCCCATGCCTCTCAATCACTTCAAATGTTATTCAATGTTTTGCCATAAAATATTTAAAACTGAGCAACTGGCTACCTAATGCAAACGGCACAGACCTGCTATAAGGAAGGGGCTGAAACAGTCAGGTTATACTTGACCATACCTGCTCCCTAATGTATCCCATCTGGACTGGAAATAAAGTAATCCTATACGCACTTCATAAAGTTCCTACCTGATCTGTTAAAGCTGATTCTAGTGGAACAGCTGTGGGAGCCGTAAGGCTTTAGGAAGTTTAAAGTTTCTTATTTGAAAAATATGACTATGCAGTGATCTTGAAAGCAGTGCTCTGTTCAGAGGAGCTCTCAGATCTGAACATGTTGAAACTCCATGACAACGTTGTTCTACTGGCAGTTTGTGAATACTCACGAAAGCAATAGTCATTGAGTCTTCATAGGTTTTTCCCAGGAAAACACTGCAACTTAAAAAATTTAAAAGAGCAAGAATATAAGATGAAACTGTAAAGGTGTTTGCCTCAGACAAAAGAAGTTTCAAACAATATGATTTTGTTGTTGAAAAGTTTAAGAGACTTACTTGTTAGTGGTAAGAAGTGTATTCCTGTGGACAAAAGTTAAAACTCAGGCCTTTATATTAAAATGTAGTACACATATGAAGTAAAACTTTTATAATTGATTCTTTAGTGGCTTTTCGGTATAAATGTGCCTAAGAATGTTACTATGGCATCATTCTCTCTGGACATTTTTTCTTCCGTTGCCCATTCCAAACAGTAAGATGACATGCTCATGGATTTTTGCCAGAATTGTTCCTTTGCCGGTGATGACCCATTTCCCATGTACTTCTGATCAGTTTCCTACCAGTTCAGGTGTACTCTTAACAATAGCCTATCTTGTCCAAACTGTCACCCTTTACATTCCTAACCCCGTGTAATCCCAACTCCACTACATCATAGTGTTACCACAGGTGACGAATATCTCCAGCAGATACAGTGGGCTCTTTGTTTCCCATGTTTGGTTTTCCTTTTTAAAAACACAGGATAGCCAAGAACGCACACAGGCGTTGGTACACTTCATGGGCTCGGATTAATTAGGAATTTGAGTCAAAGACAGGTGTACAGCTTCAAGACCGATACCTAGCACCTGTTTAGTCAAAATATCTCACCTAAATCCAGTTTGTGTGCAAGTGAATTCTAGTATTATAAAACCCATAATCCATACACCAAAGGCAAAGATATATGGCTATATCACATTTTACAGGGCATGTTTTCTGCAGGTTATTGTGACTTTATTGAGTGCAGAGGCAGCTAATCCAGGGAAAGTGTTGTAAATTACTCCAGTAAAAGAATGCTTTGTTCAGTTTATAAGAGACAACACATCTTGAGCAAATACACTGTGGCCCTCTGAGGCTTAACAACCAAGATGTGCATGAGTCATAGTCTTACTGATAAGAGACACGTGCAACATGGAGTTTTATATCCTGTGTATACAACCAAGGTTTGACCAGTAGGTGGCATCACCACACAGCAGAGAGGGGCTTACACCTGTTTAAACAATCACACAGTGAGAGAAGGATTTTTCAAATGATTGGTCATTTAGAAAAGATGCGGTTAAATAAAAAAAATTCCATGTTCGATGCATACAGTAATAGCTGAACGTTTTTGATCTTGGAATTACAATTACATTACTGGGAATACATTAAGACTTGACCATCTTTATTTGTCGTATGGAGCAGGAATCAACTAAATCAGGGCCATACTGTACATTACCGGTAATTCATATCATTGTGCAAGGTTATTATGTCCACCATGAGATATTTCAGCTGCCAGATAAGAGAGCAAATATCCCTATCACTGTGGCCTATTACTGTGTTTGCACTAAATCTTTCATTTGTCCATGCCTCTTCCATCATACAACTTCCATCTTGGTGCTCTGATGATTTCTTCAGCTCTGTGTCATCAGAGTCACTGTGCCAATGTACTTGGATAATCACCTACTGACTGTGTAAGACCACTGCCAGCATTCTGCTTCATTCATGAGTAATTAAAGCTTCTAGAATTGTTCTCATTACACAGCCTTGGTTACCCTAAACAACACAGTAACTGTTTATGAGGAACAACACTGCTTATATCTGTAGCTAGGAGAGGAATCCAAAAAAAGACATTACATTTGGACATTACTATTACATTTCTGAAGCAGATCTCAACACGGTGTACATTCAGCACTGACTATAGTGCCCTCTGCTGTAATCTTATATTAAAAATTCATTTATTGCTACAACAGTGCACACTTGTTTTCACTTTTGTCACTTTTACTCTCACTATTGTACTGTACATGTATACCAATTTCACATTAATCAGAATTGATACATACATTAATTTATATTAAATATCTCAAGAAAAGCCTTCAATGTCCATTTCACAGCCATGGTCAGTTATTCATTCCCTCAGAACCCTACCTCACCCTGTTCTGCACTGACACCCCACCACTGCACTGACTGGTAAAAACTGCACCACCAACATCATCACCACCGCCATAAGGGGCCATCTGTGCTTTTCTGCCAACAAATCACCAAACTGTCTCACTGCACTTTGTCCAGTCCTTGCTCAGAGACAGAATGTGACTTCAGAAAAAAGTAGGCCTGCACGATTCGCAGAATTATTAAATCGCGATTTATTGTTTTGCTCAGAATTGATATTACGATTCTCTGCCACGATCTTTTGACCATGACAAAAGAAAACAATTGGCACTACCAAACATAGATTTTTTTTGGCACCTATAGCACATTGCGCATCACCACAAGCCTGTAAACACAGATGCTTCAATGAAGAGAAGGGAGAGCATTGCAGCGCTTTGGAGCGCTTTCACACCTATTTTATACAGTCTATGTTTAAAACTCACAGAAGAAAGTAGTAGCGTTTGATAAAATGAAAATCTAAGCTAAACTTTTTTTAAATCTAAATTATTTAAAAATTAAATCTTGAAATGGTAATTTGAGATCACAATAATAATAACACTAATAATAACGATTAATCGTACAGGCCTAGAAAAATGTGGAAAGGGTGCCTAAATCATTTAACCTAAAATCTGCTTTTGGTTGCACGAGAAGCGCTTTAGACTGAGATCCCCTGCAGGCTGCAGACTGAGGTAGATGTGTGAGAGATCATCCTACGTTGATAGGGCTTCACCAGATCACATGCATCCATCTAGCCTTGCCAAAACATCCCACTCTCCATGGATGCAGTAAAGAAAGAAGGGAACCAGTTTGTTTGATAATCTCATAAATCTTTCGGGACTGTGAGCACCATGCCCCTAGATTGAACAAATCTCTTAGATGGATCTATTCGGCTCTTAGAGGTGCTAGAAGAAAAAATACCACTACTGAAATAAACTGAAAAGTGTTACTTGTAGATCCTTTCATTCCTGAAATCAATATTGCCATATCTAGAGATGACAAGGGGTTATTTCTCTGCTTAGCATGAGTTACTACAGCTCATAGAGGCAATATCTCAGGAAAAAAAATGTCATAACCATATATTTGCTGGTTTACCGTCGGACAACATTTGAGCACTGGGTTGTAGATGGTAGAGTAAATGCAGATGGCAGCATTCTTGATGGAAGTGTTGTTGTGTGGGCGCTAATCACACATCTTTGCATGTGCGGTCAAACCACATTAGACATCACCAAAAACGCACTCCCCAACACAAATGTGAAATCTCTGAAAGAGAGAAATGATGAGCACCTCTTAGATATAAGGAAGGCTGCAGGGAGTTCTTGTCTGTCTGATGGGTTCTGAATGACCCACGAAACTCAGCAAATTGTGACATTTACAAGATTACCTTTCACATCTGCAATCTATGTGAGAGAAAGCTGTTTGTTAAGCAACAGTCTTCATGCTCATTTACGATCCACGCTGAATTTAATAGGAAACTATTTCAGAAGGAGCACATTTCAACAAGCTGTTATTGATGCAGGCTTGTGCCATTACAGCCTTTGCGGTCCTCTAAGGACTGATCAAAATAACTACCCTGGCTGCATGCAACCTCCATCTGCCTTCCCCCTTCCAATGCTAAATCCTTACAACTTATTTGTTTCATTGATTTTAACAATAAAGCCTGGAACCGAGTGAGCTATGCTGAAGTTCTAGCGATCAATTCTTTCAAATTCCTTCACAGTTCTCTGTTCATTCTGCAATATTCAGTTTTCAGTCCTTCAATCACAGGCTTCAATGGAAGACTAGAGTGTGTTCACCCCCCCCCCGACTCCACACGTCCACCTCAACAGTTAACTCCCAAAGTCATGGTAAAAGAGAAGCAAGTCCCTTTCCCTAGACAGACTTCTAAAACCTAGAGGCAGACATGATAAATCACCGATAAATAATGTGTGTGTGTGTGGACTGTGCTGTATTCTGTATGTCAAATATTTATCCATGTTTTTTGATGTACACATATAACTATTCTGAGGTAGAGAGTCTCTTCTGGCCACGGGGGATGTTCCTACATAGAGTTGGCATTTGTGTTTGTGTACGTCATGAGTGTGATAGCCTCTAGCTGTCCAGGGTGTAACCAGCCTCTCAACCAACGCATGCTGGAATAGATTTCAGTTCTTTGTACAAACATTTTGGGTTCTTATATACCCTCAATACTTTTGTGATCCATTGGTCTTTCCTATAGAGCCATCCTCAGGTCAAACGGTGTTTCTTTCAGACTAAATACCTGCTCAGCTATACTTTGTCTTCAGTGCTAATTTACAGATGTTAATTTGCAGCATGCTAATACGCTAAACTAAGATTGTGAAGATGGTAAAGATAAACATCCGCAAGTTACTGCACTTGTCTGTGAGCATTCAGGGTTTCCCGCAGAAAATTAGTTACTCAAGGTGGTAGGGTGGGGTTTGCTGTCTGACCGTGGGGTAGCTTTCCTGCACGTCTGCGTGTGTCGGTGCTCCACTCTCTGTCATTATGCAGAGTTACAGCTGATATCGCAATATACATTTGAATTTTTTGGCTATTTTTTTTTTTAACAATGTAGTCAAGGCGCCAGGCAAGTCTTGCTTAGAAAGCCATCTTAACTGCAAAGTACTGAAGGGAATACTGGCATTTGTATCATTCTGATGTTAGCATTTAGCTAAAACCACTGTAGTGCCCCAGTACAGCCTTACGGAACAAACATGGCTATAGAATCTTGGTCTTGTTATCATCCTCAGGAAGAATAAAGAGCAACAGGTCAGACCTGTGGTATTCACCAGAGGCTAATAAGCTGTGTTCGCTTTAATGACCTGCCTTTATATGGCCTCACTTCTGGCCTGGCATTTGAGTTTATAGTCAGATAGGTAATTACAAAGCTGTCATATACCAACAGACACACCACACACAGTCATAAGAATAGATGGTAGTCACAGTCTTTCCTTTTGTCTATTATAAAGGAATACTCACAATGTATTAAGAAACATCTATATGAGCATACAGGGTGAGTCCCACAGGAATATGTCTGAAGGGCATTCATTGGCTTCAATAATAGCTGAGTGACACACGGTAAAACTAAATGTGATAATTATGATTCCCAAAACAATGTTTATACAATGGGTTCTTTCCTTCTGTTCTTTGTCTTTATTACGCTCAAAGCCCCTGCCATAATGAACATGTTGCCCAGGACACTCTTTTTAATGCTTTTAACAGCTTGAAATCAACAACAGCATATTTATATTAGAGAAAATGCTTAATGAAATTGGCATGGTGTTATTTCAGTTAGCTTAATAGCTGGTTTGATTTGCATTGAGAGATGAACTCTTGGAAAGTTCCCCATGCCTATCTCTATGTATGGTGAAGGTATGTGATGATATGTGCCTGTGTTAATTCCAAAGGCCAAGGGAACTTTATCAGGATGCATAGTAACCTGGATCCATGAAATAACTGGCCTTTAATAATACAAATCTGCCTGCCTATATGGGAATTTAACATAGGGGTGTGTATATATGGCCCCTGTATCTTAAAAGTAAGAACATTTAGTCATTTGCAATACATTACTCATTCAAAAAAAAAATTGACCTAAAAAGCTTGAATTATTTTTAATTAAGGCATTAAGATCAATTTCCAAAAGTTGTTTTTTTATTCCTCTTTTTAAAATCAACTTCAGCATGGGTGTGTAAACTTATGCGAGCCACTGTACATCAAAGGAAACAATCTGAGCTCCACTTCATCTCATCCATCTCCAGCCTACATACTTCATCAGCAAGTAATTATCAGGAAAGGTGGCAAACAAACATTACACCATGAGAAAGGGAGGATATCATTGGCTGGGTACTATGGAAATCTATTGGCCAAATGAAGATCTATCTAAAATTCTGCATTATGCAACGGAACATCCTTGTTCAACTTTGACCTGTTTGCAAGGATTTACAATCCATAACTAGAGAGCAGAAAATAAATTCATAGGAAATAGAGGTTTACAAAATATTGTCTGCTAGTTATGTATTTACTAGCAGTACACATTGATACAACAAGAGAAAATTCTGATCAACCAAACATTGTGAACCTGCCTCTGAGCAGGACGAAGTAAGAGGAGCTGCTATGACTCTAATGATGACAAACAGGAGAAGTCAGTCAGGATGTACCTTGGCATTTACCTGCTCATACCACAAAACAACCTAGAAGGTCTTTTCTAAAAGGCAATTTCATCTGCAATATGCAGCGAAAAAAGTTCCAAATTTAGTAAATTAAAGAAACACAACATTTGTCACATTCGAAGCAGTGCCTCGAGTAGCACTTTTTGCATCGTGGCTGTCAAATATGATGAATTCATCAGGTTGATTTGATTTGCCTCCCCTATTCCTTTAGCTGCTGTTTGCCAATACAGTGTCACCTCTCTGCTGATCATTTTGACTCTACTCCAGGCAATACAACTCAACAAAGATGTATTAAGGTTGTGGAAGTGTTTGTCTGTTCGGATGCTCTTCTCCTGGTTGTAATAATCTCACATTGGAGCCTGCCATCCGCCTGCAGACCATTTAACAACAGGCTGGTTGGATGAAAAGAATTAAAGAAAATAAAGGGAACAAAACAGCAGCCTGAACCTACATTTGCTCTTGACTGATTTTCTATTTGTATATTAAAAGGTTGCGAAAACTATGGTTTAGTGTCACATCATAATTTCTTCTGACATGTGACGGTAGGACTAGGCGATAAAACGATCTTTAAATAGGGTCGCGAAAAAATTCAGGTGAATAATGATGAGGAGCTTTGGACATATTTACCCGATAACTCAACCGTGAGAGTTCGCCATGTCGGCTTCGATGATTGACACACCCACTTCCTATAGTGAGCGTTTCTCTGTTGTTAGTGTTGTGAAAGTGTGTTCCCCCCATGTGTGTCACGTTCCATCTTTTAGAAGTCTCTGCTAAAACATGGCTAGCAGTCACCGCAACAGCCCGCTAGCCATGAGCCCGTGCTGTGCAGCTGACTGGAGCCCCAGCTGAATGCAGCCTTCCAGAGTTTCAGCTGACCGGCCTCCCAGAGCCTTTGCACAAGGCCGGCGCCCCATTGACGCCTGTTCCCAGTGGTAAGTTGTCACCCCAGCTGACTCCTGTTCTTTGTCCTTCCTAACCCTCACCCTTCCAGGGTTGACTTTTGTTTGTCCTTCCTCTGAACCCCCACTGTCGTCCCTAGGCTGATAGCTACCATCTGGTAGCTACCGTCTGGTAGCTATCCCATGACGGGGGGGGGGTCAGTCACGTTTTATGTTTTCTATTTCCTGTCTTGTTTTCCCTTGTGTTGTCTTGTTTTACTTCCTTATGTAGATTTTCCCGCCTGTGTGATTACCTGTCCCCGCCCTACTGTGTTGCACCTGTGTCTCATTGTCTCCAATGTCATGTGTATTTAAGTTCAGTCTTACCCTTACCCCAGTGCGGGATTGTCTGTTCCAGTGTGTCAGTTACATTGTATTCCTTGTGTTCCTGGGTTTTCTGTTTCCTGTCTCCTTTTGACCATTGCCTGTATTGCCTTTCCTTCTGCCTGACATTTGGATACTTTTACCTGTGAATTGCACATTGACCTTTTTCTGTTTTCCTGATATCATTTGATACCATTTATCAAAATGATATTTTGATAGAATATGATAGAAGAAAAAAATGAAAATGGATCTTTTTTTTTTAATGTGAACCATTCTTTGTTGAACTTTAAGGCTTTACAAACACCAAAGCAAGTAAGCGCTGTGACTACTCTTCGGAAGCGATTTTGGAGAGGGAAATTAGGTAGAAATACGCCGGTTGACTAGCATGACACCATTGTATTCATGTAATACTATCAATCCAGGCTAACGTGGATGACAATGACTGCATGTTGCTTCTTCTAAATTTCAGGTTGTGGTCAACTAGAGGAGCCAGCTGGTGTGTGTCCAAGAACAATTAAATCAGAGTAAATAACGTTAGATCAGACACAGGCTTCTGTAGTAGTGTTACGTTTCCAGTGCCGCGGCTCCGAACCGTAACGTTAGTTGGGAGGGACTGACCCCTTGTTTCTTTAGGCTAACTATGTTAGCTTTAGCCTGACTGGTAGCAGCTTTCTGCGGAGGAAAATGGCCGAGAGATGTTGTGATTATGTTGCATTAACGTCACTGTGTCCACGTTCGGACACTTATTGGCTAAACTTTTATCAAAAATATCTGTTAAAATACAAATATAAATGATCTATTTATATTTTAAATTAATTTAATGGTATAAAACTGTTGTGTGAAATCTTACCTTTCTAACGGTATATATTTTTAAGTCTTTACTTTAGCTTTTACTTTACAAGAGCCGGCCTAAAGTACGCTATCGGCGGTATATCAGGGTTAAAGGGGAAGGGTTGGGTCTGGGTTGCACGCGCACATCGCAATGTTGATGCTAAAACACAATATCGTTCAGCCCTAGTGATAAATTTCGATATTGATCAAAATAGGAAAATATGTTGTGATAAAATGTTTGTTTTAAAAACAAGACTCACATTACCAGTCTATACAGCAATGCTTTCCACTCTGTGAGACTGCACCAATGCACAGTAGTGCTTTGAGCTAAAGACAAAAATCAGGCTAAACATTCCCAGTGCTAACGAAATATACCCTGGTAAAATGGTTAATTGTTAGCTGAATGTATTTATATAGCACTTTTCAATTATGCCTCTCATTTACTGTACAAATTCTCACACACCAGTGGCAGCAAGCTACCATGCTTGACGCCGGCCTGACCAATGGGAGGAATTTGGTATTCAGTTTCTTGCTAAAGGACACTTGACATCGTAGACAGGCGGAGCTGGGGATCAAACCCTGCAATTAATGTACATCAGGGGATCAACAACATTCATTGTAAGAGGGACATGCACATCTGTGGAAATCCATCCAATGGTGGTAGAGCATTAGCATCACAATTAATCCTCTGTAGATCATAATCATAATGTCTGTCAAAAATGTAATGGTGATCATCCAGTAAATTCTTGTAAATGCAACATATATACTAAATGTACTAGCAATGTTTTAAGATAAAACAATAGGTCAAGAGATGTCAAGAAGAAATGAGATAAGACTGTACACCATACATTACCACTGACAGCCAGACAAGTATTCATGCGGAACCCACTTCTGGCAAATGTTTTTTTCCATTTCCATCAAGTATTTCTGTATTTCTGCTTGGAAATCAGAATTGTATGACTGCTTAGGGCTCGGTAAAAAACAAACTTAATTACCCAAACACTGATAGGGGAGGCCTGATGGGAAAGTAAGGCATGTGTGTGAAGATGGTGTCCAACAGAGCAAAACATCCATAAAGCAAAACCCGGTCATTAATATAGCTGCTCCCAAGGTGGCAGTCAGTTAAAGCAGAAAGCAAGTCTGTGCTAAAAAATGAGTCATTGTTTACAATAACAAAAAGTCAGCCAGTGTATAACAGAAATTAGAGATAAGCTAGAGCAAGCAGACAGAACACCGATAATCACAAAACATCTTTTGATTGTTCCCTTTGTTGTTTTCTTTTGAAAAAGAAAAAAAACATGTACACAGCCTTATTAATGAACATGGAGACGCAGCACACTGAAATACTGCTGTTATTCTATTATTTGTAGTGCAGACCATCTACATTCATTTAATTGGAAATTGACTTACTCACACACATTCAGCAATACATTCACAGATGTGATTAAAAAACAGTTTGGGTGGATTTTCCGAGTTGTTGATGTGAAGACAGGGGCATTGGACTGGGGGGGAAGATGGGACTGAGTACCCAGGGCCCTCATGTGAGGATGTCCAAAAAATATATGCTAGAATAAATAGCTGTGTATGCGTGGAGGGGCCCATAGAAAACGCCTTTCTAGAGGGCCCACTACACCCCCCCCTTAAGTGTCTCTACTCTTACACTTACACACTGACTACACTTACACACACACTGACTGCATTGCTTCATGCAATACAGTGGCAGCTTGTGTAGCCCTGTTGCTCTATGACTGATGGGCAACAGAGTACAGTCAGCATGCATACCCCAAGAGGCAGCTGGCTTGACAAGGAGAGAGGGAGGTGAGAAGTTTCTGTCGTTCACCAACTGGCCTGATTTCCTTGTATGAGAATCCAAGTAAGATTGAGTTCCTGAATGTCATGAATGACATGGAGTAACCATGGTGATGACCCAGCAATGTCAAGTCCCCAAGAGACTGTTGAAATCTCTTCAACAGTCTCCTGGGGACTTGGCCCACATTGGATCACTACCAAGATGTGCAGTTCCACTGTGTGAAGGCTATTAGTAAGAGTTGTGGAACACAATGGGGTATCCTGGTGGCTCAGTTAGTTACAACACAAACTCTAATAGCCAATTTCAATTATGTTTTTCACAACATTGTCTGAACTCTGTTTTTTGCAGTCTCTCTTACACTTTACAACAAAGCCACCCAAGAAAAATAACTATTATAATGCAATCTCAGTGTCGAATAGTGTGTCAGAATTTGTGTCCCTTGACCTTGCGTGCAAACAGAACCTCTTTGATTATGAAGCTGACATGACTCTAAGTGTGACTCACTCTTTGAAAATATTGATTTTTCTCTGCTTTCTGATGGGATGGCTCCCTTGCTGTCAAGCTGTCTTTCAGTCAGTGTGACTGCTGAGAAATGCTTTGTGAGAATTGGTGGCTGAGGATTAATTGGCCACAAAGGTAGACTGACAGATGGGTCACTGGGACTGGTTATGGAAATTAGATGGGGTTGCACCACAAGTAACTATGAGTGAGGTAGATCATTTGCATGGTGCCGTTCAAATAATATATCAATCTGCCTGATTGCAAAGCTGATATCACATATTACCAAGAAATTGCAGACCAATATTAATCCTCCCTCTGACTTACATGCATGCGGTCGTTAATCTTTCATTTAGCTGATTCAAAACAAAACTGAGGTGCATGCACTGTGCGATATTTGTCTTTATGGGACAAATGGTATTAGGATTGACTAATTTTGCTAACTGTTAAAATGGATTTGGGAGAATCGAATGTGAAAAATGCATTCAGACAAGCGAGATAGAGTAGTTTTACTAAAGAGGAGATGTCCCCAGCTATGAATTAGCAGTAAGTGTCAGCTTATAATCATTAACACTATGCGTTAAATCAAGAGGGCAAAAGGTGCCACATCTAGTTATTAGAGGAAACTGACATTTAAAACAGAGCATTGCCATGCAAGTGTTATTTCAAAATAACCAAATAATATTGTTTTCTTGATATCATATTTGGCTTGAATTGTGATGCAAATGTCTCACCAGGTTCTGGCTTTTAATTCAATTCAATTTCAATTCAATTTTATTTATAGTATCAATTCATAAGAGTTATCTTGAGACACTTTACACATAGAGTAGGTCTAGACCACACTCCAGAATTTACAAGGACCCAACAGTTCTAGTAGTACCCTCCAGAGCAAGCAACAGTGTGACAGTGTCGAGGAAAAACTTCCTTTTAGGCAGAAACCTCGGACAGACCCAGGCTCTTGGTAGGCGGTGTCTGACGGGCCGGTTGGGGTTTAGAATGTGTAATGTCACACCTAATGTGCAAATAAGATCTGAGACCCATTAACACTAATTTCTTGATAACCAGGTGGTTGGTCTATGAGCTTATATATGTTGTCACAACAAATCCATTCAATCCCTGATTGAAATCCCACATCTCTAAGTTGTCATTCCAAATGTGAAAGAGAGTAATGTAAGAAAGTAGTGTTCTATGACTGAAGGCTTGAGTGTCACTTCAACTGTGACTGCCTATCAACTCCCAGCAATATACTCATTTGACACCTAGAAGACCGTTTGTAATCAATGTGATCTCAAGCTGATTATTCCTATTAGTAGGCAGCAAACATTGGGTTGGGTACGGAAGAGTTCATATCGTCTGTTTTTCTCATAGTGGTTATTATCGCAAGCTGTTTACTGTGTCAGACTAGGACTCATCCTGCCACCAGCAGCAAATAGGCTGAGCTGAGAAAGTACATCATGCACATGCTATTAACACAAGAGTGTTCATGTATCTACAGTGGTAAACCTCTATGTTGTAATTGGTGCAATTGTAGGAAAATTAAATAATGGGTGCATTAATTGACACATCATGATCCAGTAAGAACACTTAGAACCTCATGAAACGAAACAATTGATTTAATAAAATAGTCATGCTTGCTAATATCTTGCTAATAATTATATTTAACAGTGGTTGTGATGGTGGTTAGAGACAGTCTGTAAATCAGTGGCTTCATAACAGTGTTTTGGGTTGCAGTTGCTAACCAATTAGTGTATTCATTAGAGCTACATCCTTGGACATGAGTGCATCTTTGCGTGAGACTAGGTAGTCATGATTCTGTGGATATAGTTTGAACTGAATACCTGCAATGAGTGAACAATCTGCCTGTTTATAATCTGCCTATAACCACATCCATATTATTATTTCAGACAAAAGCAAGATAAAGAAATGTATTTTAATACAAATTTCAAACTTAAAAACATAGAGCAAGTAATTTGAAAGTAAGAATACAAGTACTCATACTGCACCTGACACAATATCTTTGCTATACTGCTGACACACATTTTATCAATCTTAAAAAAAAAGAAAAAAAAAGTAACAATCCCCAAAAATAAAATAGTACAATGCTATCATGTCCATGTTTAGAATCCTGTATCTTCCGAAGCTTGCAAATCAAAGCCCAGTTATCCTATGGGCCACGAACATGATTGTGTATTTCTGAGATCAGCTGCTCATACAACGATTGTAGGGGAAACAGCTGAGTGGTGGATAAAATAAAAGGCCTTCTCATTTAAGCCTTCTATCTACTCTCATAATGAGAGAAGGAAACTGTGGCCATTTCTCTTGCGAACAAAGCCCTGTCTTTGTAGATCAATCTTTGCTATTCAGCATTCGTGTTAAGACAGAGGGTGACTGCTGGTCAGGTTGGGGCAATATCCTTTCCTTATGTTTTGTGATCTTTGATGTGTGATAACATATCAGGTTTTTGTGCTTTCAAGTGCTCTGGTGTTGCTGTAGAAGGGCCAAACACAGATGGCAATCACTGAAGCCTGAAGCCAACAGGAGGGCAACCAGAGACAACGTGTTTCTGCAGATATCCACAATTCACCAAAGATAAATCACCGATGTAGGACGTTAATGTAGGATGCTACTTGCTACATATTATTAATAGTAATATAAGTTTAGACTGCATGGTACAGCTGTCTGTAACAAACTAGAATCCTAAGAAAGAAAAATAGGAAGAGGAATTTAGAACTTCTAGGAGAAGGTATGATTAAATACATTCCAGTATTTACTGGGTTATTATGTAAAACTGAAACTAAAAAGGATGTGTAAAGAGTTTAATGCATTTAAATAGAAAAACAGAGAAAAGCTTTGATCTTGCTCGTAGAATCACATAAAAGGGTCAGGGGTTAAGACAGGCACTAACAGCCAGCATGAATCACATACCTATTAAGAAGCATTGCTTTTATAAATCAGGGCAATGTGAAAGTATTGTTGCTCATCTCCCAAAGCTGCATAAACTGAAAGCACCACAAAACCATCAAGAGAACCAAAGAAACTATGTTGGCTGTCCCCAACTTATTAGACTGACATATTGTACAGCACCATTTTCTCTCAAAGCTATTTGTGCTTAAGATACACACACACGCACGCACGCACGCACGCATGCATGCCATGGGGTAACAGGCACAATGCTAACATTTCTGCCAACTGTATTGGGATGTAATGAGCCATAAAACAGTAGAAATGATCCAAACAAAAAGTAAAAGAAAAGAAAACAAGGTGATCCTAGGGATGATGAATTAAAAAATCTCTGAGAATGTCCCCTTCCACTTTTATTATTTGCCACAATAAGAAATTATCTGGTCACTGCCATCAAGAGTTACCATTTAGTTTGTGGAATACCTTCTGAGACACAAAGTACAGATTTGGTTTTATGAGCCTTTGTCGTCATCAACAACCCAAAAAAATACCACTGTTCTCTCTTCATCAGATTTATCAGTTCTGTACACAGCTGCTAAAATACAAATCCCAGAGATTTGAGTCTTTTTTTACACAGTTGTAGGCTTTGTGATGGCTGCCGTCACTCATCTCCATATCACAGCTTTATGTGTCTCATTGAAATAAGATTCCCCCCTCTGCTCAGTGGTTTCAGAGCTGCAACCATTCATTTATCATTATATGTGCCGCGTTACTTTACTGAAAGTCAGGGTGCTTGCAAGGATGGGTTGGGATGTGCGTGAGTAGGCATGGTACACTAAGTCCTACATGACTCCTGACACCAGCTGTGATTAGCAATGTCACAGCACAGTAGTTATCTGCACTGATGTCTTGTCTTCAATGAGGGTTAAACATTCCATTTTTTTAATCCCAGTAATATGTTTCACATGAACCCTCAATAAATTGGATATTTGTATTATATTTGCATAGGGACTGATTGAAGAAGCAGTGGACAGCTGTGATTTTTCAAAATAATCAAATGCAAACTGAAAAGATGTACATGACATTAGGATTGTTGGGACTTGGATAGCAATTCCCCATCTATTCTAGAATCTAAAAACAATCCACTAAAGCTGTTCTTTAGGGGGGTTTCCAGGATGGATGCAATCCATCCACAATTACAGTGGAGCAATTGTGCAGTACAAAAGATTAAATGCAGAGGATGGAGATGACACAGGTCTATATTCAAGTGACCCAGACTGTATTTCGGATGAAATGCAGGACATTATCAAGCTTGTATCGTGGCCTGTTTGGATTTTATTGGCATATTAAGATAATAGTTTCTAACCTTGATTACAGTCTGAAAGCAAACTATTCCAAATATTATTTTTTAAATTTATAATTTGGTTTATTTGACATTTAAAAACATAATATTCTACATGAATTACATCAAATATATATTAAATGAAAATGTGGAGGATAGACGCATTAATGTTAAATGTATAATTTATTTACATTGTGGTCTTTGACAATACATGAGCATTGCATGGTCTGTTTTTATGGCACAGTGCTTTAAACAGAATAACAAAGAGCATTGAGCCAAATATCAACATGTGTAAATGGACACTCCTGACCAACACTAATGGACACTTTTTACTCTGGAGACACAAAAGGTATTCTGCACCTCGGCAGACATAATAAATGTTACGTGACTCTGTATGTTATTTTCTTTTCTTAAGGGACCGTTCGATATATATGAAATGGACCACCAGAAAGAAATAGGGGAGGGTCATTTCTTTTTATTCTTTGCTGAAGGGAGGGTCACCCAACATTTGTTATCGTACTTTTATAATATTTTTGTATTCATTCATCCATCCATCCATCTTCATCCGCTTATCAGGTATCGGGTCACGGTGACAGCAGCTCCAGCAGGAGACCACAAACTTCCCTTTTCCGAGCCACATTAACTAGCTCCAACTGGGGGATCACGAGGCATTCCCAGGCTAGGTTGGACAGATAATCTCTCCACCAAATCCTCGCTCTTCCCCGAGGCCTCCTCCCAACTGGACATGCCTGGAACACCTTCTTAGGGAGGCGGCCGGGAGGCATCCTTACCAGATGCCCGGAACCACCTCAACTGGCTCCTTTCAACGCAAAGGAGCAGCAGCTCTACTCGGAGATCCTCTCTGAGGACTACGCTTCTCACCCTATCTCTAAGGGAGACGCCAGCCACCCTCCTGAGGAAATCCATTTTGGCCGCTTGTACCCTGGATCTCTTCTTTAAGTCATAATCCAGCTTTCTTGACCATAGGTGAGGGTAGGAACAAAAACTGACTAGTAGATCAAGAGCTTTGCCTTGTGGCTTTTTGTCACAACGATGTGATAAATTAAATGTAATACAGCATCCGCTGCTCCGATTCTCCGACCAATCTCCTGCTCCATTGTTCCCTCACTCGCAAACAAGACCCCAAGGTATTTAAACGCCTTCACTTGGGGTCAGGACTTGTTCCCCACCTGTAGAAGGCACTCCCTTGGTTTCATGCTGAGAACCGTGGCCCCAGATTTAGAGGTGCTGATCCTCATCCCAGCCGCTTCACACTCGGCTGTGAACCTATCCAGTGAGTGCCGAAGGTCACAGACCGATGATGCCATCAGGACCACATCATCTGCCAAAAGCAACAATTAAATCCCAAGCCCACCAAACTGCAACCCCTCCCCTTCCCCCGACCACGCCTTGATATCCTGTCCATAAATACTACAAACATGATTTGTGAAAAAGCGCAGCCCTGGCGGAGGCCAACCCTCACCTGGAACGAATCCGACTTACTGCAGAGAACCCAGACACAGCTCTCGCTTTGGTCATACAGATATTGGATGGCCTTGAGAAGGGATCCCCTCGCCTCATACTCCCGCAACACCTTCCACAGTATCTCCCGGGGGACCCGGCCTACGCCTTCTCCAGATCCACAAAACACTTGTTGGGCATGCTCCGAGGCTCCCTCCAAGATCCTTGCGAGAGTGAAGATCTGATCCGTGGTTCCACTACCAGGACGGAATCCGCATCGTTCTTCTTCAACCCGAGGTTGGACAATTGGCCAAACTCTCTTTTCTAGCACCTTGGAGTAAACTTTACCAGAGGCTGAGAAGTGTGATACCCCTATAAATGGCACACACCCTCTGGTCCCCCTTCTTCAGCAGCTTCAGCAATGGAAACTTTGAACATTGTCCAACCTCCAAAGGGATGCACGAAAAGCTCCGCCGAAGGTGTGAGTTGAAAGTCTTTCGGACAGGGGCCTCCTCCAGACGTTCCCAATTTACCTGCACTACCCGTTTGGGCTTAACAGGTCTGTCCAGAGTCTTCCCCCACCCCATGACCCAACTCATGTTGGCTTGTATTAATGAAAACAAAAAAAATTCTAATTGGCTTGTTTGGTGCATATTTTTACATGTAGCTCTTAGTTTCGGCCAAGTTGGGTATGTTTGCAGCCTGGAGACTTCCCGTCTCATTCCCTCCTGGCTGGTTCCGTCCCTGAGCTTCTACTTTTCAAAATAAAAGCTTGCGTCTGGTCCCCTTTTTCTTCGTACTTTGGTATTTTTGATGATTTTGAACTAAACATTACAGAAATCACGCTAATGAATAAAATTATTTTTTTTCGCAGATTTGTCTTAGTTACAACTAGCAAAGGAAGTATAGGGGGGGATTTATTCAGTTTGTGAAATCCAACGGTCTCTACAAAGGCATAGCTGAAAATGCCTGGCTTACTAAACAGGGCAACATTACACTCAAGTGTAGGCTACACTTTAGTGATGCTTATGGACCGACATCAACGTTAAATACTGATGCAGATTTTAATCAGTTTTATGATTTCAGAAATGAGATTAACCAATATTTATTATAATCCTAATTTCACAAATGTTATATCTATGCAGCTTTTGAAATTATAGATAAAAACGATGCATAATAACATATTGGTTAACCTTCTCTGATCTAAATTTTAGATTATATCAGATCCCCTAGTGGGAGGCAAGAAAACATTGTGGGTGTTGAGCTATACTTTTTTTCACTTGGCATAAGTTTTTATGTTACGCTTGTCCGTTTTTTTTTACTGTAATGAATTTGCAAATAAAGCGATAATACAATAAATTGTCCATCTTTGCCAAGCTCAAACGAGTATAGAAGGCATCAATATATTGTCGGGGAAGGTCATGCCTCTTTTCCCAATCATTTTGGAGGGTCACAGAAAGATGTATTGCTGGCGAAGGGAGGGTCAAGTCTATTTTGACTAAAGATCCCAAAACTCCTCCGGAAGCCAACAAACAGTCCCTAATTTGCTCTTCTTAAGGCTCGTTCATCCACATCAGATCACCTCAACAGAGGCAGGTAGCAGTTAGCGTCCGAGCTCAACACTGTCACCGAAAGTGATGTGGAGACAAGCGACGAGCTGTTTTCTTGCTCTCAGCAGGGTAATGTGACAGTGATTTGAAGGGATGCTTTTGGTGTGGAAAAAGTGACTATTCACAGACAGTTTTTAGACAGTGTAAGAGAGAGAGCACTTACCACTCCATCATACATCTCAATTTCCTGTGTGGATTTGTCATCATTTGCTCACATTCATAAACGATTGTTTGTGACATACTGCAACTTAACGTTTGCAACCAAACTATTGCAATGCACTAAAATGTAGTTTTAGTATAGTCATAACTTGTGAAAGTGCTAAACACTTTCAGCTAAAATGACTGTTTACTGTTTGTAATCAGTTTTGTTTATTATAAAGTTATTTATATTTATTACCACACCATTTTCAAATCTCCTCCTCAATTACACACCCCAGATCACATAGCAGGTTCCAATTGCAGTAATGCTCTTTGCGCTTTGTACAATATAAAAAATTCATTAAGAAGAGAAAGACGCCTTATTGTAACAGGGTTTGTTGCTGCGCCCTAAGGTACCTGAGCTCTCCATCTCTGTAACCACATCTCTGGTTGTGTATAACACAACACACCTCAGCTGCTACAGGAAAGCAACCTTCCTGCTTTCTAACACTCCCTCTCTCTGTTTGACACTTTTGTGTATCTCCTTACACAGCCATCTGTCCCTGGCCTTGTGTTTTGTGATCGGTGTTGCCAAGCAAACATTATGCAGGCCTCATAGATACAGCTTTCAAAGCCCAAATCCTTAGCTGTTACTCACTGGGCATTATGCAAATAAAGAAATTACTACTTCCTCTTCTAAGGGAACACAAACAAATAACAAATAAAAGCAATGAATCTTTTTCTGGCTGGTGAAAATCCTGCTTACTGATGAATGTGACTGTTTGACTTACTGCAGCCAATAAAATAAGTGCACAATCAAAATAAGTACACCTCTGCAGTGCAGTTGACAGCCAGTGTTATTGTCCAGGAGCGAGCACCGGACGGGGGGAGGGGTTGGAGGGGGGGGGGAGTACCCAGGGCCCTCATGTGAGGGGGGCCCAAAAAGATGATAGAATGAATACAAAATGCCTTTCTACAGGGCCAAGAATGTTGTGCTACGCCCCTGTTTATGTCCACCAGGCTGTAATAAGAAATTAAACCAATTTGGAACTCATTAAACATGCACAAAGAAATCCCAAAACAGACAAGTGATGTTAGAATCATTTAAAGAGAGGGAAAATATCTTTAGAGCAAGTCATGTGTTTTTGTGAAGTAAGGCGCTGAATTCTGACAAGTTTGAATAAAACAAAGACATTTTTTAGCAAAAGCAAAACATGGCCAGAGTAGTCACTAAGGAACGGAAGCATAATAAATCATTTCTGGGGTAGTTCCTCACTTGAACTTTAAGGACAACATAATACACCAAGAACAGTTATTAGAAAACAGACTGAGAACCACTCATCATTAGGTTATGAGCTGTAAAACAACCACTGTCTTCATGAGCCATTCCAAATTAACTATAAATTACCCACTGACCGACACAACACTAGCAACGACTCATTCATTACTAATCACTTAATCATTAGTTAGCCTTTGTGTAAAGTGGTACATCTGTTATCAAGTAGTCTCATTAGTTCATGATTATGGAAAGTAGCTACTGAGTCTTGTTTACTGGGGAATTCACAATTAGGTCCTTAATAACAAACATGAGGCAGCAGGATTCTTAAAATGTTTTGAATCATCATATTCAGACAACCACATATATATTAATATTGACATCCAACTAATAATGTATAGCATTATTAATGCTGTCACCTTAAAAATACATTTATTAACCCTAGTATGTAAGTTGAGCCATGTGCCCTCAGGTAAACCAGTTTCAATAAGGATTGTTTGATTGAGAAGCAACATCTGATGAAGTCCACCATATCTCCAAAGATAATATCTAGGCCTAATCAAATCAAAAGGGAATAATATGTAAAGGTGGGAAAAATTATATAAAAGTTTGATTAATGTTATAATCAGTGTGTGTGTTTGTGTGTGTGTTTCAAGGCAGTTGCATTTAAGCAGGATAAATATGCACATCCACAGCACCGGAGATAATCCCTGCAGGGCCAACAGGGTGCACATTGTAAGCATGAATAAAGCCAGATCTGAAAACAACTCATCCCTGAGAGGTGGACTGACCCTCACTTACATCCAGTTGATTTTCATCTACCTGATTAAACTGGACAGTTTCTTTTGGGCTGACCAACTCTTGCTCCTATGCTGTGTATGCATATATGAAACAAATCATTATGTGAATCTGTAACATGTTACATGCTACAACAAAGACCTGTTTCTGCAACTGAACAAAACTTCATTGTAGATAGATTTTTGCACACGTTTATGCGTTCCCGTTGCCATCGTTTTTTTGGTTGATAAAAGCCAGAAGGCTGATTTTGCGAATTTATAGCAGTTTCAGGTTTAGGGACAGCTTACTGAAACATAATTTAAATGTTTTTCATGATTTAAGGGTCAATATACAGGTTGCACAACAAGCCAAAAAGGCTCTGTATTGACTTATCAACAAGGGCTTGCAATGGCAGCTGTTACAGACAGTATGAGACAACAAATTTACAATTACGGTCCATGAACCACTGCAAGCATAAGCCTCCACACGATCGTCACCTCTTTCATTTGTGCTCCTTGCTTGTACATAGAGTGTCTGAACATGGATCTTGATTTCAAATAACTGTTAAGAAAATAAAGTTTCTTTATAGTTTGGTCAGTTGTGCCAATGTCCAAAGAGGCTACAATATGAAGCTTGGAAAATTTAAAAATCGCAACAGAAACATGGAGAAATATGCCATACTGCCTTTGGCAGATAAAGCTGAATAGATTAATTAGTTCCCAAGAAGTTTTGCTTTAACCTTATACCGGTAGGTACAATTAAAAAGCAGACAGACATATCCTGTGGCATAAAACCATAATGTTAAGTCAAGATAACAGACAGAACGAGAGAGGCTAGTATTTATTTAAGCCCATTGCCAAATAGCTTGTTCCAATTGCAAACATATCTTCATCAAGCAGATTAAATAAATTATCATAGAATGCCCTGAAGGGAGTCATGTTGTAAAATCAGAGTTAAGGACGCTTTAAGTTCTAATTTACTTTTACAAGCAATCTGAACGGTGGCAGGTGTTTAGTTGTAGTTGTTAGATTAAAGGTACTATGTGTTGTGCAGATGGCCGCGCATTCTGTTTACACCTCTCGAGAACTGTGCCACAGCCAGATCTGCCCCCCCCCAGTCTGAATGCTAATATATTAAGTCTACCACAGCATCCTTCACACACATATCATGGCATTGCAGCAATTCCATTTTTAGGCAGTTATCGGCATGCCTAAAACCTAAGGATTTTGGATTTGAATTTTTTAAAAGTAAAGGATGACACATTGCATGCAGTTTATGATATAGTAAGCAACTATTCTGAGTGTCCATTGCATTCAAGCCATTGCCAAATGAGGGGATACAAAGCTAATTAAGCTCCACAAAACACTTTGGTGTTTACAACATGGTGTAGTCCGGCGACGTTGGCACACAGCTGCTCGAGTGATGCGTTATACTTCACCGCTGAGAAAAGACAACAGCAGCGTTCAGCTTTCGAGACAAAGAGGACATACAAATTGCTTCTTCTGAAGAGTCTATCATGTGTCCTCCTTGATTTGATGGGATAGATGCTACTAGCCACTGCGTGGAGGAGGGGTGTGGGTGATGCGCTGTCACCGAAGGCTTCGGTCATGTTGATACGCAAACTACGAACTATAGCTTTAAATAGCAGTTAAATAGTTAAGTAAGTAAGTAAGTAAGTAAGTTAAGTAAGTTAAGTATCATGGTACCAAATTTTGTTAAAAGCAATATCAAATTGCACAATAAACACATAAGTAGAAAACTGCACTTTAAATTGTAACTATCATTATGTTTTTTCAATAGTGCCCTTTGAGTTTAGTTCAGTTTGTTCAATAAAATAATGTTGGAAATAATTTCCTTTGTTTTTCATTCATTTATTAATATGTAGCTCTTGTGCAGAACAGAACTTCAGTAGTTAGTATTGTGTTAGTCACTCCATTCATTTCTCTATGATCCTAAGGAAATTTATGAATTAAATGTGCTAAAATCATACGTCTTCATTTTCAGGCAAGCAAAAGTCAATTTTTTTAATGCGGCACACTATGCAACGTTAATTAGAATAGCATCTAGAAAGTATGAGCTAACACATAACATCACTGAACTTTGTAAGTAGTGTAGCAGGTATCATGAGAAAAAAGTTCTTAAATTGTGAGACAATTAGCAATTTGTGTCACTGTAAAGAGGACTTCCTGCTGCTTTGTAATTAAATTATGTGATGTGAGTGCAAGTAACTTTTTTAACATTCACTGAAAGAAATGGCATTCATGGTCTGTGAATAATGGTAAGTGTAGGAAGAAAAGCTGTAGCTGCAATTGTCCATTCTTCAAAAGAAGATCTGCACACCGCATACTGTGATGTTTGGATTCATTGGAGCAGAAGATGACAAGAAATAAAAACAGAGCCACTGTATTTTGGCTTTGTTTATCTACTATGTGTGTTGATTCAAAGATTATAACACCTATGAGGAGAAGCAGCCAGACACTGCACTGCGAGTCACAGACGGCCAAGCAAGGTGGTCAGTGCCACTGACAGCTCATTCAAGCAAAGCCCACCTGAGAAATCAGAGCTGACGCCTGCCTCCCTCCATGAGCTATATTATCTATCATCTCCTGGCTCTGAATAGAAGAGTGAAAACCAATTCTGGTTTCATGAGATTAGAAAGCCGCACACAATGACGAAACTCCACTGCCTGTACTCCCATGGTCTATTGCAAAGCTGAAAATTGCTTGTAAAGTGTGGCTGTTAATGTTGTCATGAGAAAAACACAAAGGATCACCTATAAAAAAAACGGAGAAACTGGCACGCTTTGTATGTGTGTGTGTGTGTCTGTGTATGAAACATGTATATATGAATGAAACTACAGTTATATTCAGTAAAGGTAATACAACTTTTTTCTGCAACATAGCATTGTTTTCTATGGTGGCCGACAGGGGCAAACACCCTACAATTTCAGAAAACACATGCAAATGGACAAAACACAAGCAAATTAAACTTCATTAATTTGACATGACGTATGTGCAGCATTTAGCAAACGCGCTGCAAATACGCACAACACAACCAAATACACAAACGCGCTGCAAAGACAGAAACGATGCAAAAGAAAAGCGGAGGCAACTTTTTCAGAAGATGTCTTACTTACAACACAATGAAGTTAGCAGTTTTGTGGTTATATGTTTGGGCGGGATTTATTCAGTTTGATAAACCCCACGGTCTCTATAAAGCTATGAATGACTGGTTTACAGGGAGGGACTAGAAATCCTGTCTGTTTTTTATTATTTCAAGAGTGACTTGCTCCAGAAATTAATACAGATTGATTACTTACTTGAGTACTTATTTTGTTGGTAACTGTTGTTGTATAATCACAATATTACACTTGTTGTGGCCTACGCCTTTCGGACAAACTTATTCTCTCTCATGTAAAATGGCTTAACCCTTGTGTTGTCTTCACTTTCGAGACCCTCTCGTGTCCCTCGGGTCAAACTGACCCGGGACTTATTTGGGGTTTTGAAAACAATTCTGAAATAAAATTTTACTTTATAATCTATTGACAAATGTTGTCTTTATCTCAATGTCAAACAACTGAGGTAACATACATGTTTAGTGAATGCATCAGTCTCTACTAGCACTCAATTAAAAATGGAAGTGGGGTTTGTTTTTTTGTCTTAAGGTTATAATTCATGTTAAAAAGCCACTATGGAAACAACATTAGTGTTGTATCCAGAATAATGTTCTGTATTGAGTCAGGAATACATGTTTATCACAGGGAATAAGAAAAGGCCGTTGATTTTCAGGTTAAAAAAAAAATGTAGCTTGTACCATTTTTCTTTTTGCGAAAATTTGAATTGGGTCAATTTGACCCGAATACCACACAAGGGTTAAACAAACGTTAAACGCTTAAGTGTTTTATTACCACAAGTTCAAAGACACATCTCTGATGATTGAGTATCACCTGTGACCTGAGCCGAGACACAACGACCCTAATGACAGAAAACATGTCTCAAATATAGACTTAATATTTGAAGTAGCACACCATTTCACACATAGACATTTAAAAAATGGTTTCACACTGTTCTGAGATTGAAAGTGTCCCGGATCCCGGCCATAGAGGTCCCTGCTCGCTCTCTCTATCTCTCCCCATGGGGTTGAAGATTAGGCTGTTCCTCTTAGTGCTCCCTCTAGAGGCCTGGAGAACATCAGTTGTTAAATCTAGATGCAGCGTTTATTTGTGGCAGGTGCTTTTCTTTTTGCATCGCTTCTGTATTTGAAGCACATTTGTGTATTTGGTTGTGTTGTGTGTATTTGCAGCGCCTTTGTGTATTTGGTTCTGTTGTGTGTATTTGCAGCGCGTTTGCTAAATGCTGTGCATTCGTTTTGACAAATTAATGAAGTTGTCTTCTTACTTTGCTTGGGGTTTGCCCGTTTGCATGCGTTTGTCCCTGTCGGCTACCGTAGTTTTGTCATGAGTACATCCTACTTTGCAACACAGTTATACAATAGAGACCTTATTTATTGATATTGCTTGATTTCAATGTCGATTGATCCAACACCAAAGATTCTTTTGTACCTAAGAAATAATGTGTTACAGTGGTTTATAATAGTAACAGTAATGGACAAGTCTACTTATATAGCCATTTTTATAATTGATTCCACTGGTTCCAATTTACCACTGATTTGGGTGTGTTTTTTTAGGGTGAGATTTAGAGAAGTCTCAACTACATCCAGCTAGTAATTGTGGACAATCTCACAACTGTGAGCAGGAACTCTCCCTATAGATTGGTATGAAAAATGGATGGAGGATTTTGTTACTGAGCTAACATTCAGCACTCTACAGTGGGTACGGAAAGTATTCAGACCCCTTTAAATTTTTCACTCTTTGTTTCATTGCAGCCATTTTCCAAAA
>NC_048421.1:9804019-9818350 GCF_013103735.1 Etheostoma cragini | reverse complement strand
TTGGAAAAAGGCTGCAATGAAACAAAGAGTGAAAAATTTAAAGGGGTCTGAATACTTTCCGTACCCACTGTACACTGTACAACAGCAAGCAATAAAGACTTTGAGATGTTATCCCACATCCATCTAAAAAGGTTGTAAGCTGGCTGCCGAGCTCAGACATGGCACTGATCTTGAAGTCTAGAAATAATATGGTATTCAAAGGCTTCATTTACAAACAACAAATTATATTCAAAAAAGGGAAAAACATGGTGCCACCCAAAATAGAAATGTGTCCACAAGGTCATTAAACATTCTTTTATAGTCATGTCTTATTTATCATAAAGTACCGTTTCTGTCTGATCTTTAACACTTTGAGAGTGAATGTGATAAAAGAGATTTACTACCTAATATTAAAAGATAAAAGGGAATTAAAGACAGTATGGGATTGAACATGTCAGTCTTAAGAAGTATTGTGGCACAATCTGCAGCAAACACAATCAATCACCCTTTACGGCCCTTACAGGAGCAGTTCTTACCATAGAAACAAATAAAAGTGAGCAGCCTGAGGCTCTGAGGGCGCAGTTACACACCGGAAACTGACCAGCTGTCAGCTATAATATACAAACAGGTGACAAGAGTTAAAACAGCGGCTGTGTGGACGACGTGCTGCAAAATCTAAATCTGCTCATGATTAAGTTTTCCTGCTCAATTCCAAAACATCTGTTCTTTACATCAGAGCTGCAACTGTGACTAAAACGCTATGTTTGTGTAATGTACAGAAATAACTGTAATGCAAAGTTTGTACCAGCTTTAAACTACAGCGGAACAGTCACTGCATCCATAACTTCAAGACACTTTTTGGCAACTAAGAGCCTTCCAAAGACACCAAAAGTAAGCAAAATTATTTTAATACAAGTTTACTTAACCAGCAGGAGATTGTAACTGCTGTCTGTGTTCAACATCGATTGTGAATGGAATGAATGCTGATGTGGTTGAAAGCTCTGTAAAAAGCTAGTATGTTGACTTTGTGTTAAGATTTTATTTTAAAGTCTAAAGGTCACCAATGGACTTTCACACTCAAGTCAGCAAAACATTATTACATGGAAGTAGAATTAAAATTGAACACAAAATTAAAAAATTACAAAATTAAATAAAGCCTTGAAAAAAACAAGCTTCACAGAACTGGTATTTATGATAGTTTTATACCTAAAACCAAACAGAATCTAAGGCAAAACATCTATACAAATGTTTAATTGGGATCAATATAGCGTGTGTGTTTAGGACAGTGTTTCAGGGGCAGGTTGCAAAAGCAGAGATATCTAAAACTAATTCATTTAAAATAAGACTACAATAAAACACAATTATGCCTTTCTTGGAGCTCGTTTTTCAACAGAGCTTTTGGAAAAACATAAATAGCGGACAGAACATCCTCGAGAATCACCCGGTCACCACAACAGTGTCTCCTAGCAGCTGGAGTTAGCCTCAGCAGGCTTTATCACATTGCATTGTAAAGAGTAAACATGGAGCAGACTGTACACGATGGCTGAGGCTTGTGACAGAGACTACTTTTAATAAAGCGTCACAATGAAAAAGTAGCAAAAAACTGTGGCTTCTGTTCAGCTGACAAAGTACTATCAAATAGAAAAATGCCTCAAACATATTTCAGGTCAACAACTTATAAAAATTATACTTTTCTGAATCACTGTAAAAAATATACTCAGTTACTAGTTTGTTGTTGGTCAAACAAAAGAAATTCGAAGACATTAAACTTGGCTCCAGGAAATTATAATAACCATTGTTTCCCTTTAATCTCACATTTTACGACCTGATTAATCAAGTCAATACAGATTAATCAATAACAAAGATAATCATGAGTAAAACCCCTAGTAGAGCAAACACTACACTGCCTTGTCGGTTTTATTTATATATCAGGATGTCAATCATTTTTACAATAGAATTGAATGGAAATTATATTCTACGGGTAGCTACACAGGTAATCATAAGACTTTCAATGACAATTATTTATGAGCACATTAGAAGCATGATAATAATTCAACATAATGGATGGAAAGAGAGAATTGACTCTGTCATGGCCTTTGGCTTTAAAACATTTTTGTAAAAGGTTTACCGTGTCAGTTGCTGAGTGGCGTTACACCCTGATAAGAAAAGATGAGAAGGGAAGCCAATGACATCGTAGTTGATTAACATTTTTATGACCATTAAGCCCCAAAGGGGCAAGTGTCATTACAATAAATTAGAGAAAGGAAAGGACTCACTCAACTGTGTTATCACTTGTAGTGGATGGAATGAGCTCTGACTAACAGCCATTTGAGAAAGACATGGACTTACTGTGTAGCAAAACAACAACATATGGAATGAAACAGACATTATGAAATGTACAACACCTTTCCAAGTCTGGAAAAAAGACAACACCAAGAAAGAGATACTGTGAGGCATTAATGCATCAAATCCAAATCAATATATTATTCCTATCTTAATGAATCTGAAAATGAGAAAAGGTTAGCTTGAAGCCACTAAAAAATGAAATACATTTGTTCTGTGCCAACTTATTGCCAAATCATTGCAGCAGCACTGTAATGTATTTCAGAACATCTGGCTAATGTTTTTTTCTCTCATAGGAGAATCATTACAAAAATGACAGAAACCATCACTGGTATCCATTGAATATTTTGCAGCTGCCTCAGGCTGCTAATTGTTTGTCAATTTACCCTGGCAGGATGTATAATCAATGCTTTCAATTCATGGCCGCAGCCAGGAAGGTGCTTGGTCACGCCTCAGTAATTAGGAAGCAAATATAGACCTGAGCCTAAAGCTCTCACCTGCATTATATCACCACTATCGGATAAAGTAACACAGAACTAAAAAAAAAACATGGGAGCCATCAGGATTTCACTCCGGACATCTTTCGATGCCAATATGTATCAGCATGCTTGTTTCAGTCTGGGAGAGTAGTGATATTCAATGCTAATATCTAAAGGGTCATTAATTAGCCTCTTTAAGTATCTTCATCTGCAAGGAGGTAAATAAAAAAGGAATTTCTAGTTAAATGTCACAGCCTCATTTTTATATCACTTTTGATTACCCATATTGTATTTAATACAAAATCAACTTAATTGGTCAGCGATTGTTCCTGGTAGCAACATAACTTCTAATAAATAATTGCTTTCCCTTCTTCATCAGTTTAATTTCCCCTTTGACCTCTAGGCCTGCATGGTATGCATGGTTCATATCAACACATACGCACAGAGAGTTAGGGAAACTACCGCCGACACCCAACTGTCTCTCTTTGCCAGTTAAGATTAGCTCAGTAAACAAGCAAATATTGACAATGCAGTACTCAAGTACCTTAATTCTCCTGAAATGCTATTCAAGAAATTAAAAAAACGGCTTGGCTGAGAAGAGATTTTGGTTTGATGTATCTGACCCTTTTTTCCACATTTCCTTTAATAGACATGGAGTCACAGCAGGATTAGAGAGTGACTGCATCATGGCAAGACCGTCCATGATAATACATTTGTTACTCTACTTTACATATTCTATCACTTGAATGAACTTAATAAGGATGTGCAGGTCAGAGATAACAGACACTGCTTGGAAAAAGACTGAAAACACCTCAAATGAAGCTGCCTCTTCTTTCTGCTGATTTACATAAAAGCTTCACTTCTCTACATTACATAACCCCTCACCTGTGCTAACTGGAGTGTTACTTCCGCATCTGCATGTTCTTGATGTTGCCGAGGAGTTTGCTGTGACAGCTAGATGAGATTTACAGCTTGAATTATTTAACATTTAGATGACGTGAAAAAGTAAATGCAGATGTCGTGATCTGAAACATTTAGGATAGATGATGCTTGACTGACACAAGGCTTGTGCACAATTCAGAATCGGCTTCCATTCAATTGAAGAATTGGAATTTAAATTGAATGGACTCCGCCCCACAGTATGAAAATAAATTTGAATGACATGAAATTCATGGCAATTCAATGAAATTCCACACAGTTTGCACAACAGAAATTATGTGTTGAATCTCACATACTTTCAGTGTTAGGAAGGTTACTATGGAAATGTAATTGCTTACTGTTATAAATGTACATAAATCTGGTTTGGATTACTTTATTTGGATTAAGTTATCAATGCAAAGTAATTTCCTTTCAATTTGATTAGTAACTGAATTACACATTTTACCTGAGTAATACAACTAAATACAATGACAGTAATTTTGTACTTTATAACATTATTTCATTAACATAACCCTGCATACATTTTGTTCCAAAATATAGATACAGTATGGATAGGTAATTATAATTACTCTAAATAAAACTTAATTATTTGTTCTGTGGCTAGAGCTTTTAACATTTACTGCTAGAGGAAAAAATTCCTATTAATGAAATCTGTTCAAGTAGTTCAAACTAATATCATTTATAGAATATGTAATGCAATCATAGCTGATATATTTTGTAAAGCTTCATTATTAAACACTTCACTTAAATGATGTATATGAATTTCTTTGAATTTGTATTGAATTGTAATTCTAGATCCTTTTTTTTTTTTTACATCAATTCAAATTCAAGTATTGAATTTAGGAGTCATTCTCATTCCAATTCTGAATTGTGCAAAAGCCTGACTGGACTCACACATGATGTGAATCTTTCTTACATTAAAAACCTGTGGACATGACTTAAAACAGTCTATGGTTATGGAATATCAAATGGTAATTATATAAACCAATACCAAAAACACATGGGCATTACTTGTGCAACTATAGAAGTCAAACAGTCCAGAGGTTGAAGCCATAATTTTAAGTAACAGAAGATAATACCTGTCAGGTTTAATCCTTATAATAATAATAGTTTATGCCAAAGACTACGGAATATTTAACAAAGAACCAGCAGCTAGAAAGACAACAGGGTGAGGGCAGACCTGTGGGCTCAGTGGTCACAGGTGTGGCAACACATCTCTATGCAGCTTTAAGGAAACCTCAATAATATGCCATCATATTTACCAACGCCCCAAACACTTTACTTAACGTAGCTTACCTGTACTGCAGATTGGACAGTACTCATACCAGCACATTGGGACATGGACATTCTGTGTCATCACCCACATCATGCTCAAGGGTTGTTTTGGAGTTGTGTTGGTTCGTGTTGTTTTGTCGCTCGCCATTAAAATCAATTAATATGGAGAAAAAAAACAGGAAAATCCAGGGCCTGGCTACAACTAATGCGAAGAGAGCATAAACTGCAACGACCACAACACGTAGAGACTACTACGTCGAGGCCTCTTCACACATGTACACGTTTATCTTATTGTTAAATATTAAACAAAAGATACTCGGTACTAAACGTCTCTGATTAAACTTAAACCGGTGGAGTGTGTGGGATTTTCATTGCGCGTAATTGGAGTGCTACTTTGCCCTCAGTGCTGCCTCTGATGGCCGGGAGCTAAATTAAAACCAGTTGTACTATCATGACTTTATGGCTGCAGCGTTGACTTGCAATGCAGCCTGTGGCCACCAGTGGCGTAGGTGGTGTAACTGTCCTGGGACAGGTGGGCTACCTTACCTTTAGAAGTTCAATTACCAAAGGTCCAATGGAACACTTCGTGGTCAGTATTGGATTTGTATCTGTAACTTTGATAAATGGATCCGGAAATGTGCGAAAAAATGCTTGTTACTGTGGTGTGTTTGGGTAATTGGTCATAGGCCTACTTTTAAAGTTTGAAAGTCTCCATGGTAAAGGTGAAGGATTCTGAGATCTTTTCCTGGGTTTAGTGTCAATTTATTCAACCATAAGCCTACAACTGACTTGACTCTTGTGAAAAACAAGTCGTAGACTAATGCACACAGCAATAAGTACAATTTTGCACGATGGATTATAACTGATGAAAGGTTATAGCCAATCGAGCATCGGTCCCCAGAAGGCCTACTGTGTTATTGTCATTGTTGTAAATCAAAATGGACATATGTAAGTAGGCTTATTGGTGCCCACTTTCACCTTATCAATAAGTTATGTTCAACAAGGCTATCACTCCGTGCATCAATGCATGTGATCAAGATCCATTAAAATGTAAGTTCTGTTTCACGTAGCTCCACCTGTGTGCAGGGCTGGATATCTGTAACACATGGTGTAACACAGGAAACAGCCTCTTTCGTTCAGGGGTGAGTGTCTTCAGCACCTCCTGTGCGTCCTTTAACATATCCGCGCTCTCCGGCTGGAGGCAGTCACCGCGCGCATCACACCACGAGCGAATCGGAGCTTCGTCCACAGCAGGTTTGTATTTTATTTAATTGTCCGACCTTTTCTCTCATTTTCTCATCGTGTGTGATGCAGGCTAGATTATGGGATTATTTAAACATTGCAGAGAGGTTTCCTAATTCGATGCCAGTGAGAAAAACTACAGAAATATTTGGAGATGAAGAAGATGAGTCAGCCCTAAACACTGAAATACTTTCATCCGCGCAGAAGTGGCGCATCTTGTAGATAGTGAGATTAAATCCATTTGCAGGTAAGACGATACTTTGTTGACTCACAGTAGAGTGGTTGGTGAATTGTAGATGTGCGAAGATAGTATCCTACATTAGCAAGTTGTTGTAATTATTCCGTTCAAATTAAGTTGAAACAATTTGTCAAGTTGAGCATGTAGGACATTGTAAGCACACTGCCGTGTCTTATTGTTTCAGAATGCAATTTTACTCTTAACTGGTAAAATGATGATGTTCTGGCATGTGTATTGAAACAAAACTCTCAGCTGGGTCTGTGCTGGGTTTACTAACATTGTAAATTGAATTCCTGACTTGACCTCATTTACATTTTATTTTCCATAAACTGGATTTGCATAATTAACTATGAGCGTGTAATAATTGATTCAGGTAGCTGAATATTCATCTTCTAATCGTCTACCTTTTAGCTGCTAAAAGCGAAGGTTAGAGCAGAATCCATGGCCATGACACTGAAGATAAAAACCACTGTATGAAAAATCTAAAAATACTGACATACTATTTTATTTTGTTATTACTTTTTTTTGAAGTAGCCACTTTATTTCAAATATTATTTAACTAGTTGTTCTGATGGCAAACTGAATTGTTCTCTCTTTTGACTGTGCTCTCTCTGGGCTGGTTTTTATGGAAGAATACCTGTTGCATGAACAATGCCTCAAATACAGCAATTTAACAGTTCACAAAATCGTACTCTTACCAACCATAATCGGTGACTTGTGATATATTCCATTTGTTGTTCACCTCAGCAACAGAGCCAAGTGCTTCAAGAGAGTATTGTTTTTATGAAGGTGGTCTGTTGTGCTTTGTTTCTATAGTAATAATGAACTATCATGCATGTTTATCTTACGCAACACAAACAAAAATATGTCTCTCCCAATGACTTTCCAAATGTTACATTATTCAATAATCTATCCATCCACCTGACTCAGACAGTTCACATTTATAAACACCAATGTGTTTTCCCTGAGCTCAAACATTACATTACAATAAATGTAATTTAACTGATGCTTCTATCCAAAGCGACTGTTGGCATATATCAGAAGTCGCACACCTCTGGAGCAACTAGGGGTTAAGGATCTTGCTCAGGGAAATATTGGTTGATGTATAACAGTGAGAATCGACCACCCTTTGCTGCAATGTAGTCGCTTATTTACCAAAAACAAGACTCCAAGCAGTGTCCACCCTATACTGCTGCCCGGCTGAAAATGATACACTGGCATTATAAAACCTCTTATGTTATAGACTAAGTTGTCAGACCATGTCTGCCTCCTGTGCATTGGCATTGACAAGCACTTAAATCTGACTGTGGCAAAGCTATTCCCAGTACTGTGATTCCCCTCATTCAATTACTTAGGCTGGGAATAATTTACATCCATGCACACCCCCCAATAAACATAAAAAATGTGTCAGCAAATAATTCAGTGTAACCCATCGCAGCTGATAATTAAGCAACATGTGAAGGGCAAGCGTTTCGCCAGGGAGAGCTTATGACTGTAGGGTGTGCAGACGAGTAGTGAGTAGGGACTGGCAGTGGCTGGCCAAAAAAACACACAAGGAATGTCTGGTCTCATGTAGAAAGCATAGCCAAATATCCTGAGGTTCTCTCCTTTACATATGCTATCAATCAGGTCTTTTCTCCAGAGAGTCTTAAGGCTGATTAGAAAAATGACATGTTCTTTTTGTTTAATGCCTCTGAACACCCACACAAGTGATTTCAGTTATTGTGGCTGATTAGACCTCTGCTCAGGTTGGCTGGAGCATAGATGGGAATGTATTAGGTCACAAATGTTTTCTACCAATAAGAATGATAAAGCTGTCCATGTCCTGCTATAACAGGTGCAACAAAGCTAAGAAGAGACTCAGGAAGATATCAATCAGTCAGTCTACAAACACCCACACAGTCTTGGGAAGAGATCCAATCAGCCCTGTAACTGAAAACACCAGGGACCTTTAAAAGACACAAGTAAACATACTGTAACATCTAGAAAAGCGTTCTAACAGATAACTTGGATTCATGAAAACATAGGGATCACTTATATCGATAACTACTCATAACATTGGTTAAACAGACTAACAATCAATCCAACAGCAAGTAGAAAGGAAGAGAGAGATCAAATTTAATATCTGATGAAGATGGTGACTATTGAAGAAAAGTGACATTCATATAAATCATGTAATCATGTAAATCATATCAAATCAAATGACCTAATCCATATCAAGTGGAATGATTATCAAATTCTCTATCAACCAGACTGCCAAGATGGTAAAAAATAATGTCTAGTAAAAAGGTAATTTTAAAGGATGTTACGCTGTTACTGACATAAGTCTTTATGTGTGCAGGTGAGATGCCATAATCTGTGTGAGAAAGTGAGGTATCATGGACTCCTGGATCTTCCCATTGTCCCCTCTGAACCTGTCGGAGCACCTCATGTATGACAGCTTAATACAAAGTAATGAGTCCAACCTCCAAGGGAACTACACAGACCACAGCTTCAACAAAACCAGCACGGTGGTCATCACCTGTTTGTACTTTCTGGTTTGCACTGTGGGGCTCTGCGGAAACTCCCTCGTCATCTACGTTATCCTGCGCTACGCCAAGATGAAGACAGTTACTAACATCTACATCCTGAACCTGGCAGTGGCCGACGTGCTCTTCATGCTGGGCCTGCCTTTCATCGCCATCCAGCTGGCGCTGGTCCACTGGCCATTTGGTCCTGTGCTCTGCAGGGTGGTGATGACCGTTGATTCCCTGAACCAGTTCACATCTATCTTCTGCCTGATGGTCATGAGCATCGACCGCTACCTGGCTGTGGTGCATCCCATCAAATCCACAAAGTGGCGCAAGCCGCGCATGGCAAAGACTATTAACTTAGCAGTGTGGGGGGTGTCCCTGATGGTTAATCTGCCCATTGTTATCTACAGCGGAGTCATCACAAAGCACGACGGCTGCTTCTGCACCATCGTGTGGCCCGAGCCACAAGAGGCCTACTACACAGTGTTCATGTTCTACACCTTCATCCTGGGCTTCTTCCTGCCCCTTTTGGTCATCTGCCTTTGCTACTTGTTCATCATCTTTAAGGTGAAGTCCTCAGGCATCCGTGTAGGCTCCTCCAAGAGAAAGCGCTCAGAAAGAAGGGTGACTCGGATGGTGTCCATCGTGGTGGCAGTGTTTGTCTTCTGCTGGCTGCCTTTTTACGTCTTCAACGTGACCTCGGTGACAGGAACCATCAGCACTACTCCCATCCTGAGGAGCACCTTTGCTTTTGTGGTGGTTTTGGGATACGCCAACAGCTGTGCCAATCCCATCCTCTACGCCTTCTTGTCGGAGAACTTCAAGAAGAGTTTCCAGAATGTTCTGTGTCTTAAGAAGGTGGGTGGGCTGGATGAGGCTGATTGCAGCGACAGCCGGAAGGATAAGTCTTGCATGATAAATGACCCCACAGAGACCCAAAGTACTCTGCTGAATGGGGACCTGCAGACCAGCATCTGAGAGGAAGGTGATATGACTCGCATAAACACACTCACACAGACTCATACATATCTGAAACTAGAGATGGGGACTCAAGCTTGAGACTCTGCCTTGAGTCGGACTTATTTCGCACACACACTGACTTCATACTTGACTTGAGACTCGTCTTCAAATGACTTCAGACTCGGCTAGGACCTGAGATGCAGGACTCGTGAACATTCATTATTTTAAGGAAACTTCGGATGAGCTGAATGTTATTCCCTCCCCTGCGTAAACCTACTTGCGTAATACGTAACATATCTACTGCGCACCGCCAAACATGAAAGGACAACAACAACCATGGCGACCACACCGGCAGCTGCTATCCCATTCATCAGAAGCTTTGGTTTAAATCTTCAGACAACAAGGCCCAAACAAAAGAATCACTGAATGCTAAATATGTGCAATCAAGATAAATCATTCTGACTCAACCACATCTCATTCATTTTAGCAATATTGTCCTGAAAACCTGAGTACCTCAACATTTGGTCTGTATTGTACTGTATGTGCATTCCTGTTTTGTTAGTTTTTTTGTTCTATTATTATAGCCTATTTTCACTGATTATTTACCAAACCAACTATTCAAGCTGATACTGCTGGATGATGAATAAATGAGTCATGATAACATTTTACATGGTTTGAAATACCTATTTAGCTATGCAGTGTTCTGAACAGCTTGGACCGAATGCAGCCGGTGATGCAACACTCATTATTACCACGAGAGACTTGAGACTTGACTTAGACTCTAGCCCAGAGACTTGTGAGCATCTCTGTCTGAAACAAATAACAGCTGCCGCCAACATATTTCAGATCACATCAAAGAGGGAAAATACATGATTAAATAATACATCTGTCACAGAAGAACATGGATCTTGTTAAGGAGGACAAAAAACTTCAGAAGGTCCAACTGCACTGTTCCTCTATCTGCCTTTGAGACATTATCTTGGAAACAAATCCATTATAAAACAATCAGAAAATCATACAACTGTTTGGTTTATGCTTTGAATGAAAATGGAATCTGTTTGACTGCGCTCGGTGTATTGAGGTAGATGGAACACTAACACCCACTTGCAAATGGTCCCCTGGGTAACATAAATTTTCCCTGGAGACCAAGGATTAATTGCAGAGTTTACAGCAGAGGGGCCTGTGCCTGCATTGTGTAAAATTAACTTCATACGGGAGCCCGGATAGCTCAGTTTGTAGAGCTGGCGCCCATATATAGAGGTTTACTGCTCGACACAGCGGGCCAGGGTTTGACTCTGACCGGCAGTCCTCTGCTGCATGTAAGTCCCCCTCTCTCTCCCCTGACATGTTTTCAGCTGTCCTGTTGAATAAAGGTCTAAATATGCCCAAAAAAACTAAAAGTAAAAAACATAGTATTTTGTATGCTGTCATACAAAGTACTATTTTGTCCCTGTCTCATCTGCAAGTTATTTTCTCTTTTTGACTGTAGATAACTGGACAGGAAATAGGCAAAGAGACTATGGGAACGTCAGAGGATTTTATAATCAGTGTCATTTAGTTTTAAAATTGTAAATCTGACTTGTGCATAACTAATTAATGTCAGTGCCATTGATTATTGTGTTTTGTAGTACAACAGTCAAATGATTTAATGTGTGACCAATTGTTCTTGTGAAGAAATGTATCAAATGTAAATCTGAATAACAGTGTTCAGTTGGCAGGCAAATATTTCGTCCTGTGTTGCTCGCTGCTTCAATATAGTTACATGCATAATTGATTACATTAATGGCACTGGCTCGATATGCCAAGCCAGCCTCTAACCAAAATGCTGCTAAATGTATAAAAACTCTATTACAATGCTGTATTGTATTATATCAAGTAATGCCACTGTATGCCCACACAATTCTTTGTCATGGCATTTACCATTATTTATGTATATGTAATAAGGCTGCTGCCATTGTTTGAGACTATTACAGTAATGGCATTTATCAAAATACCAGACTGCATGATTCTAAATTATTCAGTATGAATGCTAAGTAGTGGCTCAGCTTTGACTTTTTGTCATCTGAGAGTGTAAAAACCTGTTTAGATTGTATTTTGTAAAGGATTATTTTGCTCCCAAGAAATGGATAGGTCACTATCTTGGAAGTAGTAATCTAGAATTTAAGATGGATTTAAACATATTTCATTTAAAACACGTTCCGTTCATTATTGTTTCACTGTTTTGTATTACAGAAAAACAATTGCAAGCTATTTGTGAACACTTTGTATAATGACACTGGACCCTCTTCTGTTTCTGAATCTATATGAGAATTTGTGAAGGGCTAGAACACTTATCCTCAAGAGGCTTTGGTGTTCCTTTATAAGAATTATCATTGTGTAAATGTAAATGTGATGCATTTTATATAGCGCCATGTTACCATTCACACACATTCATACACTGTTGCCGAGGCAGCCGTACAAGGTGCCACCTGCTCATCAGATAAACACATTCACACTCCATTGGCGCAGCATCGGGGGAAACTCTGGGTTCAGTGTCTTGCCCAAGGACACTTTGACGTGGGACTGCAGGGCCAGGGATTAAACTACCAACCTTCCAATTGGCAAGTAACCGCTCTACCACTGAGCCACAGCTGCCCAGGAACTCAACAAACTCTCTGTTTGTTGCTGTAATCACATACACACACACAAACCAACACCCACACACACACAATTTGTGAACCACCATCCATGACTAATCAAATTCCATATCCAATCTCCCTCTCTGCAGTATTGAAACTTGTTACCTGGTCTGTAACATTTTATTATCATTGAGAGACATGACACACCTCTAGTGTCTTATATTTCCATAGCAACAGTGACCAAGAGCGTTGGTCCCATGGTTACACAAATTAGCATAATAATAATAGAGAGATGACTCTGGACATAAATTATCAATGTAGACATTGCTTAGATGACTGACGGGAAAAATAGAAGACTCTGTTAAGGCTGCAAACCAAACACCTCGGTTACATCAAACCTGATGAAAGTGCATAGTTTTCGTGCCCAAAAATGTAAAATCAAACATCTTGTTGTAAATATAATTATGATTCCGGCAAAGGCTTTTCATACCATGCTTGTTTATTTTTCAGCAGCATTTCTTAAGTCCATATTGCAGATTTTCTACTTAGTATTTGCTCCATTGGTGTTTAGTATTTAGATTTTTGTGAGCCTTATTGGAATTGCTCAAATACTGTTTCATTAGCTTTATGAAATCTTACAATTGGTCTGAAGTTTAGCTGTTTCTGTAGAAAGTTGGCATTATGGATGTTTTTCCAGTTTCTGCTTTGTTAAATTATAATGAAACAGCAAGTTTAATGGAGCAAACATGGATTGTGTATAGCTATGTTGAAACTCAATAAAGTAATAAGTGACTTGTCATTTTGTTGGTGCAGCCTTGTGAAATGTTTTTTTTTATGAAAAAATGCTAAAAGATGCCAAATATTTCAGTACTGTATGTATACATCAAATCAAACGTTTGGATTATCATGATGCATTATTGTGTAGGAAATATTTGGAACAGTAGGAAAACGTATAACATTGAAGATATATAAATTGACTTTTTCAGTTCACCTGCATTATATTCAGCCAGTTTGATTCTTTTTTTCCCACCTCCTCTGAGCTTCTTGGTTTAACCACAAAGTGGCGCCAAAATCAAACACATAACTAGAACTGCACTCAGGGCAGAAAAAAAAGACACGAAGTTTAATAGAAAGCCTGAAAGGTGCATGTTTGAAAGTGTGTTGGACTGTATTCATCCTAGCTACTCCTGGTAAACCAAAAATAACTGTTTACAGTACTTGTGTGTTCTACCATAAGAGTACACAGACAGGAATAAACAGAAGCGTTTCACTTCTGGGACATATTTTGTCCTGATGATGGAAAGTGTGAATAGAAGAATGAGACAAAAGAAAGAACATACACATTCCAGTTTTGTTCTGAGTTTAATCACTGAAACGGATAATGAAGCTCTCCTCTTCCTTCTCGTTTCAGCTGCGTCCCTGAATGTCCTTGGGTGGCCTTAACTGCTCCATGATACATCAAAACCAAAGTGCGATCGTTTCACAAGTCTTTGATTTTACTGTTCGGACATCCGCTGTTGCCCTCTAGTTGAGGTTCTGCAGCAGACCAAAGGCTAGGCATGTTTGTTTAAGTTATAGAGCAGCTAAACAACCAGGGGTTGTGGTTTTTATGTGGCATTACTGTGATAGGTTAGGGCCCTCATCTTATACATGAGTGAATATTTTTTTCTATATACACTCACCGGCCACTTTATTAGGTACCCCATGCTAGTAACGGGTTGGACCCCCTTTTGCCTTCAGAACTG
>NC_048421.1:9795784-9803919 GCF_013103735.1 Etheostoma cragini | reverse complement strand
TGTGATTGGCTGCTTAGAAATTAAGTGTTAACGAGCAGTTGGACAGGTGTACCTAATAAAGTGTCCGGTGAGTGTATACTGTACATACACAATCAGTGATATTTAAACAAAACAGATCACAACACCCTGATGTGTATGTGCATTATCTTGAGTCTGACTTGACAGCATACTGATTGAATAGAGCACTGGGTTTAATGCACTGCAGAGGCAAGACACCACGAACCACACCGGTCTACACCAGCCACACAGACAGTTGCCATGGAGAAGTTTTAACACTGATGTATTCATAATCAGGCTATGGTTGCACAGTGCCCATATACGTGCAATGTGTTTTACCCTGTATATATATCTCACATGATCCGTCTTCCCACCCCCAAACCTCACAAAAAAATCATGATTGGCACCAGGCCTTGGAGTTGATGCTGAGGGCAATTTTTCACATATAAGATCATGAGAGCCCAGTAGCATGCAGTGTTGTTAAATGGGCTGTTTTTTTTTTTTTGTACAGAGCATTCAAGGTGTTAAACAAGGCGAGACCACCGCATTCTCACATTATAAGATCTCATTTGGAGTTAATGTATCGAGACTTCTCTTCAGAATGCCAGACGAAACCCAAAGCTCACATTCAACATACAATTCATAAACAGCAAAAGGTTAGCCAATTTAACCATCACCATCATTATACCAACAATTCCACAAGAATGAAAGTATAACACGTCCAAAAACATTTCCAGTACAAGAACAGAGGGAAATATGACTGTACTGAAACGTAAAAAGAAATTAAAAATAAAGACACTGAAAAAACAGTAAATAAAAATTGCTAAAAAAATAGATATTCCCTGCCCTCAACCAGACTTAAAAATAAAACAATCAACACAGTAAATAATGGAACAGGGGCACACTTATGTCCAAATCCGCTTAGTTTCCATGGCAGCACATCCCCAGGAACTGGCAAAGGCAGCGTCTCTAAGCTCTCCCATGTTGTTTTTTTTGCTCTTAAACAATAGATGTATACTATATTTATACAGTATGGCATAACTAAATTCACAAATGATAAGAATCATAACCATACCTTAAAAAAAGAATTCTTGCAAAGTTCATAACACGTTGATTCTATTCTGTTTTGCGTTCAGTCCCATATGCATATGACAACAAATCAAGTTAAATGCTTGGTCAGCATAATCAAGTTAAATGCTTGGTCAGTTGAAACGATAGCACCATGGGAGAGAAATGGAAAGGGCGTGTGTGTGTGTGTGTGTGTGCGTGTGCGTGCGTGTGTGTGTGTGTGTGGTGGAGGGGGTCAGAATACTGTAAGAAAAATCCAGATGTGCCCAATCAACACTCAAGACAGCCCCTGTCCCCCTAAGGGAAGGGAGAGAACGTGAGCGGTGTGGGGCCTCTTCACTCCTCCCAAGCCTGGAACTGACGACGCCTGACTCTTCCTCCTTCTACACTCCTCTTCATTCAGTTTTGTCAAGTAGATGCCAAGAAGTAGCTCAGTGCTTGTTTGTTTTTTCTTTTCTTTTGAAAGGTTGCATGAATTCACACGTCTTTTTATTTTTGTCCTCCAGAGCTGGAGGAGCAGACTGGTTAGTCAAAGAGTTTCAGGTAGGTTGTGTAATTGTGTTTCATCCTGTCCCCAGTCCATTGGCTCTCTCATTAGAAGCAGAGGTTCTTCATGGTCAGTGGTCACAAAGACTACTCATACTCAAGGAACTGTTTATGGTAGAATAAGAGATACCTGATGGAGGGGAGAAAGAAACATTTGATACAAATTGCATACTGTATAACATTTTGAAGTGCTGCTTATGTCTTGTTTCTATTCTTACCCTTCACTATCGAGTACATCCTTAATGCTGGCCTTGGTGATTATGGCATCATCGCATTTGAACCACTGGTCTTTGTGCTGGCGGATGAAGCTGGTGTAGTGGCCACTCTCTAATGTGCCTTGGTGGTTGACTACGGCAAACAAGGAATACCTGGAGATAAAAGACAAAGAGATGGGAATTTGTCTTTGTTCTGAAGTGTGACTTCACTTAAACACAAGTATCCCATAAAGCCCCACTATCCGCCCAATAAATCGGCACCTATGTATATTTTAAACCCCATACTGATGCTCTTTCAGGTCTTTCTTGTGCATTAGAGGCCTCATCAGGGAGCACCTTGCATACTGACTTCTTGTTTCTACTACAAGCATTCTGTTAATGGTATTAGGAAAGTAAATTCCCCGTAAACGTCCCAGACAATGAAAGCTATTGTAACTGTCATGGATGAAGAAAACTAGGCAGCTTTTAATAAGCTTCAAATTGATTTAATTTGGGGAAGTCACAGCCGGATGCTTCAGGTCATTAGCATGTGATGCTATGCTAGAGGAGACATTTCGACTATGTCTGTACTGCTGTGAAGCAGCAGTGTTAATAATCAGTTTTCTGTAGTACATGTTTTCCAAGGTACTTACTTATTGTCGTTGTTTAGTACATCAACCGTCTGTTGATACTGCCCGTTCATTCTGCTCTCTTTACTGGGGAGACAGAAAAAGAACAGAAAGACATTAGCATTTTTAAAGCTGCATGCATGCATGAACACGCTACACTGACACATAAATCCAATAGGTGGCAGAATGATCCACTAGGTGGCAGAATGATCGTATCTATGAATGATCTTAAGGTTGCTGAACAGAGCTGAATGGATGCTCCAGCCAGGGGTGGGGCATTACAGCTACTGCATGCTTTACTGACATCAAAACATATTTACAGGGAGCAGTTAATAATGCCGTTTTGGCAGAGATGCAGATGTGTTCAATTCCTGTAGGTACAAAGTATGTAGTGTCAATCGTATAGTGTGTACAAACGTTGAAATGGTTTTACGTGTTGTTTTTTTGAAATATCTTTGCATTCATATCTGGGTTTGAAGACTGGCGGGACAAGATCAATTAAGTGGGTAGAAAAGCTTAGACAGAGGCTTACCTGGATGCCATGAATGGCGTCATGTCTAACTCTAGGGGGAAGGAAACGTATGTAGTGATCTTCCTCCGCAGTTTGGCAGAATGCTCGAACCGCTGGAGATGGCCAGAGAAGAAGGATGAGAGAGGAGAGAGGGGGGAAGGGGCAGAATAATGGTAAAAGAGAAAGTGGGAGAGTGGGGGGAGGGAAAAGGACACATTTAGAAATAACAAGCATCATCATTACAACATACAAAATAAAACCCAGCTAGTGAGAATGCACTATGTTTGTTTTCCAGCCTACACATTTACCCATTATAACGTTAAATAACAGTTAATAACAGGCTTGAATGGATCTTAGACAATCTTCTTGAAGCATGTGCCTATGAATATCATAAATACATTTAGGCCCCCAGTACTGTTATGATAAATAAAACATGGCCAGCGGAGGACGGCACGAGTCATTGAAGTCATGGGTGTCCTGGGACACTCGGTGAAAGGGCTACACGGTAGGAGGTAATGCACCAACAACTGAATTGAATTATGAATACAGTGTAACAGAAAGCTAAAGCACAGCAAAATCTGAACTTTTCCTCATGAGCAGTAAGACTGCATACACACAAAGAGAAAATTAGCATATATTACAGTATATATTTGTTGTAATATGTAAGAATGCTGTAAAAAAAAAAAAAAAAAGATATCAAAACCAAATAAAGATAACAACTAAATAGGACAAACTTATGAAAAAAATAAGTCTCTAGATTAAACAACTCTATTTCAGGGTTTCTGCAGGTTTTACCAACTCAAATTTAAGACCTTTACAAGACATTTTTGAGACCATTACATCGTCTGAAACAATTCCCCGATATCCTTGTTCGCATTACAAGACTGGTGTTTAGTCTCCTTGTGGAGGAGACCAGAACACCTCGGCTCTTAGTGCTGGCTCTGATCCAAAAGCGACACGTAGGTTATATACGGGAGTTGTGGCGCTGATGTTGGGGTCTCGCTTATTTTAAAAAAAAAGAAGAAAAAAAAAGTGTACGAAACAGGAAAATTCAGACCTGTTTGAAATAATTTAAGACCTAGACTGCTTCAGTGAAGACTTTTTAAAGCTTAATATTTAGACATTTTTAAGCTCAGTGTAGCCTGAAATAATAAAATTGTCAGAAAGTAAAAGAAATTTTAAGACGTGATAATTGGCAGTACGTCGTCCGTGGCTGACTCACTTTAAGATGGAAACATGCTACGATGGGGAGCTTCTTCATTGTCAGCTGTTTGGTGGATTCCTGGTAGCTATGGCAACCGCCACACTTGATTTTGGCACTGCTTCCTAGATGCTCTGGCCGCGTAAACCTGCAGAGGGAGGGTTGGAATAAAAGAAGAAGATGGTGTGAACAAGCAGAGAACATGTGGGCAAACAAGAGACAGGAAGCGAAAACCGCGAAGAAGAGGATAGTTTATATTTTCTTCGGCTATGTTACATAAACCCTTTGATCTCACCTAGTTATACTCCTACAAATCTGAAGTAAATCTAAAGATGTATGAGGGCTTGTGAATCATGTCTGCCTGCCGAGTTTTGGTGCGGCCACTCTGTGTGTCAGCCCACCCAACCCAAAGCCTTGCTGGTAATGCCAATGCTTCTATCACCACGGCAACAGCACCAACCAGTTCTGTATCTTTAAGAGACTTGCTGCAGCAACTAGGGGTGTGTGAGGTGCTGCAGTAAAAAAATAAAAAAATAAAGTCTGAAGGAAAGAAGGCAAGGTGGGGGGATGAGATGAATGGAGAGAGGTAGAGGGTGAGGGCACAGGGGAAAAGGAATTAGGTGGAGAGGAGAGGGAATGAAATAAGATAAGAAGAGAAGGAAAAGAAATTGCAAGAATGAAGAGGCAGTAGAGGAGATTTGAGAGGTGACATCTGCCCTGCCAACCTGGTGATGATGGAAGATGAGATCCAGGGATAACAGGGTTGTTGTGCCTGAGCAGACACAATAAGTGACCCCCCAAGTGGGGGGGATGAATGAAATTCATTTCAAGTGGAGACGATTGATATCCAAAAATTTGGAGAAGTGGCAGAAGGGATACAGGAAAATAAGCCAGTTGAAAAAAGTGGAAAATGGCAGACCCTCCTTTCCTTGGCAAATGTTTTTAATATAAAAAGAGAAGCCTGACAGGCGAAAAAAAAAAAGGCAATCTGTCTGATGTCAGCTGACTGATGCTGTACCTGCGTAGGCAGTCTGTGAGAGTGGTGGACCCTGACAGATGGCTCTCTCCATTGACTGTGCTGCCATCCCCTCCCGGGCTGAGGGGCCAGAAAGGCGTCGATGAGCCAGGAAGGTCCAGACTGATGTCCCAAAATGGATCTATCGTTGTGGAAACCCCGCTAGAGAAAAAAAAGGGAAAGGACTTTTATTATGAAGTTGAATAAATACTGTGTGGTTGTGTGTAGGTTTGTGGGTCCTTTACAACAGGTCATGGTAAGAAGATGATGACATAGATAGCAATATAAAACCTCTGAAAACTGAAAATGTTTTTGTTTAATCCTGCTGGAAGATTGTGTGCATGTGCATAATATACACACTGTTCTTCCAGGTTCATTTGCAATTCAATTAAGTGTTACATCAGAGAAAATTGGCCTAACATAAGGAAGTTGTATTATTACAGCCCAATGGCGGATGGACTGCAGCCTGGGCAAAATGGAGGCTTCCAGTGTAGAATGCATGCAGCACGCATCATCATTGTTGATTAGATGAGTCATGGTGCTGTAACACCCAGCGGTACCAGCAGGTGGCTATTAAGGTAAGTAGGCATGCATTTACAATGGGTGAGAGAGCAACCCTTCAGTAATATGGCAAGATTATGATACCACTTTTTGTGGAGAAAGCCTTCAGGAGTGCATTGATTTTTTTTGCATCAGCAGTCTCTTGATTCACCATGAAGGCAGGTAACATGGCACTGAGCTGGGCTCAGCTTGCCTGCTAGTCTGGGCGGGGTGCTTTGCAGTTCAGTGCAGCATGCTAATGTTAATGTGACAGGACAGCTCTAGGGGCATGGCAGCGCTTGGGTTGTGAGGCTGTCTAGACAACCGCCCTTACAGCAGCTCTGCAGGTTCCGGGCCTTTTTATAATAGCAGTGGAGAGGACACATCCAGTGGTTCACCCACTCTGGGAGGACAGGTGGTGTCCACATCAATCAGCCCATTGGAGAGAGGAAACTATGCAATCGGATTGATAGATGGATGATGGATGAATGAGTATAAATGTAGGAAAAGGGGAATAGGTGCTCATGTGATACTCCGTCAACATGAATGGGCAGCAGAGATCTTAGATGGGGCTTTATTTCGGTAAATTGCATTTTTACACGGTTTATTCCCAAACACACAAGATAGACACACAAACATACTGGCAAACTTGACAGGTAACATCTGACTGCAGGCCCCCAGTGAAGATTTGGTCAATGATGCAGTTACAGTGGTTTGGATTGTTGGCCTTCTTCCCATTGTCATCTCCTGTGGACCACAAAGAGCAGAAAGTATAAATAGACACACAGATAACACCAACCACCTGTTTAGCTCCTCTGAAAGACTCTGTCTGGCCCTCTTTCTGACTTATCCATTACCCTGCAGCGCAGCCTCTCTGCCACTTCACAACTCTCTGGATTCTAGCTATTAGTAGTAAACATTACTGCAGGGTCTGTGGGTGAGTCAGCCTGTCATGCACTGCAGCAAGGCCTATTGACATTCCTCACACTGCTTGCTTCCTGTCCCTTTAGTACACACTATTACCAGTCTCCTTCAGTATGCTTCTAGTAAAGTAAGGCACTGTGCTCCATGGGTAGATCTAAGGTATAAATCCACATGATGGATCAGGGGCAGAAGGTGACATACACAGACGCACTCCTCTCAATCTCAACTGACACCGCTCTTTGCTGCGTTTCACCATTCAGTCCGACTTGAACAAGCTTCAATCCTGGGCTGACAGAAAATATTAAAAGAAAAAAAAGATCTATAGTAAATGCAGTATGCACACTGGGAATGACATATGGATAAGTTATATAGCTTACTGATGGTGTCCCCTTTGCAGTGCCTATGTAGAACGTCTAATGCTGCGATGAGGAATTCGTGGGCGTCTTGCTGCTCGTAGCCTGCAAGGTGACGTGCATGAGTCCACACCAGGTGCAGCAGCCGGAAGGGAATGTGGGGTGACCGGTGGCCCGAATAGAACTGAGAGCAGGAAAGAAAAATGGGAGAGGTGGTGGGGTGAAGAGGAGCATTTGGTTAGTCTATTTCCCAGGTATTACTGGGTGCATTATATTTTATCACATCTTTGCCAATCTCATAGCTACATTGTTCACTGTGATCATGGCTGAACCAGTGTTTCAGTCAAGGTGATTTTCTGACTCTTTCAGCAGCTACCTTCTACAATTCTAATTTTAAACCAATTCATAATTTCACCATGTGTCGTCTAACAGCACTAGCTCTAATGACAGCACATCCATAGAGCAGAGAAGTTTGATGCGCAAGACAGAAAAGACGAAGAACTGATTGGCGTTTGGAGGAAAAACATCCATCTGTGAAGTGTTGCGTTGTTGTGGGAAATAGAACGAGTGACAATCCAGGTCACGGTCAGGAGATGTGGGTAAGAAAGTAACAAAGCCGAGCAGAGCCCAAGAGTTGGCAGGGTACAAACACTACAATGAAGTTCCATCCAGACCTCATCAATGCCAGAGAGGGCTCTAATTTCTCAACACGAAGATGTTGCACACACCCTGCTTTATTCTCCACAGCTCTCTCTGAAATCTGATGGAACTGTGAGAGGGGAAACATGCAACGCTGACATGTCTTTTAAATCTTACAAACTCTGCTCCTTTTTGGAAGTTTGAGAAAAAGAAAAACTGTGTTTGCAGAGTCAGAAGAGTTTTGATGACGATTTGGGATGGGTTAAAAACAGAACAAAGGTGGGGGATGAAAGCAAGCAATGGAATTTAAGAGTTGGGGACTAGGCGTAGAGGTAGAAAGATATTTTGTGTGTGTTTGGCAACTATATTAATTTTTCTTGTATGACTGATCCTGACTTTTCTGTCCATGTAGCTGAATGGTTAAGCCAACTTAGACTGGGTAGGGTATGTGTGTATGTGTGTGTGTGTGTGTGTGTGTGTCTGTGTGTGTGTGTGTGTGTGTGTGTGTGTGTGTGTGT